>NC_071403.1:99349227-99654539 GCF_017976375.1 Cuculus canorus | reverse complement strand
GGTAAGGGAATCTGAAGCACGGGTTATCTTTTCCTCTCTCCTTCCAGCTGCAGGCAGCAACTAGAAGAAACAGACAGATCCAGTCTATTTAGACATGGCTCTGTGGCTGGTGTCACTGACACAATTTTGGGCTTTTGATATTGAGATACCCTACACAGCATTAAGCTTGCTGGTGTCAGATGGAATTCACCTTTCTTAAAGGGGGATGAGAGTCTGTGCTCACAAGCTAGCAAGGCTCTTTGCCAGAGTTTTAAATTAGACATAGCGGGGGAGCAGGATAATACCAGGCTTGCCTCATCTCAGCCCAGCGCTTTGTCTAAGACATGCTCACTACACTGCACCACATCTGAAGATGAGCCAGGGGCTGAGGTAATAGGAGCCAACAAGGAAACACCAGTGAAAACACCTCAAAGGGATTAAGGGATGTTAGTCTAAGACAGTGACACAGTGGACAGCCCAGCTGAAGTGCCTCTACACAAATGCACCCAGCACAGTGAACAAACTGGATGAGTTGGCAGCCACCACGCAGCTAGAAAGCCATGACCTAGCTGCCATTACCAAAACTCAGTGGGACAAACCCCATCACTGCAGTGCAGCTATCGATGGCTACAGGCTGTTTAGAAGGGACAGGTAAAGAAGGAGGGGCAGAGGCATTACTCTCTACACGAAGAAATGGATAGTGTGAAGAGCTCTCTCTGAAGAATAGCCACAAGCAGGTTGTAAGCTTATAGGTAAGAATCACAGAGATTGAGGCAACAAAGGGAAACTTGTTGCTAGTGTCTTCTACAGGCTGTCCAATCAAGGGGACCCTACTGAAGAAGCCTTCTTACTCCAGCTACGGGAGGCATGGCACTTGCAGGCTCAACGACCCCAACATCTGCTGGAAAAGTAGCACAGCAGGAGATTCCTGGACTGGAAGAGTATAGGGACGCTGTCCAGTTGTATGGGGATGAGGTCAGGAAGGCCAAGGTACGTCTGAACTTGGCAAAAGATGCAAAGAATGAAAAGGGCTCCTATAGGCATGTCAGCCAGAAAAGGAAGGTCAAAGAAAGCATACACACACCTCAAATCACTCCCACATCTAGCAAGACTGGCAAACTAAGAATGGGCAAGGAAAAGGCTGAAGTACTCAAATTTTTTGGCCTCAGTTTTCTCTGGATATCTCACTTTCCACACCTCCCAAGTGGATGGACCACAAGACAGGGATTGGGAAGCAAAGTCATTCCCACTGAAAGAGAAAAGATCAGGTTCGTTACCACCCGAGTAACCTGAACATACATATACCTATGGAAGCAAACAAGATGCACCCTAGCATCCCGAGGGAACTGGTTGATACAACTGCCAAGCCACTCTCCATGATACTTGAAAAGTCCCCGCAGTCAGAAGTCCCCGGTTACGCTAAAGCACATGGAAGACAGGGAGGTGATTCAAGACAGACATCATGGCTTCACCAAGGGCAAGTCCTGCCTGACCAACCTAGTGACCTTCTATGATGGAGTGACTACATCAGTGGACAAGGGAAGAGTTGTAGATCTTGTCTACTTGGACTTCTGTAAGCCCTTTGACATGTTCCCCCACAGCATTCTCCTCTCTAAACCGGAGAACTACAAATCTGATGGTGGGTGAGGAATTTGTTGGATGGTTGCATCCAAAGGGTAGAGGTCAGTGGCTCAATGTTCCGATTGAGATCAGTGACAAGCAGAGTCCTTCAGGGGTCCATACTGGAACCAGTACTGTTTATTATCTTCATCAATGACATAAACAAAGAGACTGAGCGCACCCTCAGCACGTCTGCAGATGACACCAAGCTGAGTGGTGCAGTTGACATGCCTGAAGGGCAGGATGCCATCCAGAGAGACCTAGACAAGCCTGAGAAGTTGGCCCACATGAATCTCATGACATTAAATAAGGCCAAGTGCAAGGTCCTGCACCTGGGTTAGGGCAAGTCCTGGTATCAATATAGGCTGGGGGATGAAAGGATTGAGACCAGCCCTGAAGAGAAGGACTTGGCAATGAAAAGCTTGACACAAGCTAGCAATGTGTGCTTGTAGTCCAGAAGGCCAACCATATTCTGGGCTGCATCAAAAGAAGTGTGGCTAGCAGGTTGAGGGAGGTGATTTTCTCCCTCTACTCTGCTCTGCTGAGACCCCAGCTGGAGCCCTCAAGAGATGGACCTGTTGGAGTGGGTCCAGAGGAGGATCACAAAAATTATCAAAGGGACGGAACACCTCTCCAAGGAAGATTAAGAGAGTTGGGGTTGTTTAGCCTGGAGAAGAGAAGGCTCCAGGGAGAACTTATTACAGCTTTCCAGTACTTAAAGGGGGTTCATAAGGAAGACAAGTACAAACTTTTCAGCAGAGCCTGTTCTGACAGGACAAGGGGTGATGGTTTTAAACTAAAAGAGGGTACATTATAACTAGCTATAAGGAGGACAGTTTTTACAATGAGGGTGGTGGAACACTGGAATAAGTTGCCCAGAGAGGTGGTTGATGTTTCCCCATCCCTGGAAACATTCAGGGTCAGGTTGGATGGGGCTCTGAGGAATTCGATACAGTTGAAGATGTCCTTGCTCACTGCATGAGAGATTGGACTATACAGCCTTTAAAGGTCCCTTCCAACTCAAACTATTCTGCAATTCTATGATATTCTGACTGGGTTTGTGTTTCTTTTTCTTCTTAATGCAAAGGGTGAACATTCATCTTCCTGATGGGGATTAAAAATTCCAGCTCAGACACGACAGAGTGATATGCATGGGTAATATAAGATCATGTTTAATACTACTGCAGTGCCTATCTTTTGAACATATTTTGAACACATTTAAGGGACAGGTGGATGAGGTGCTGAGGGGCACGGTTTAGGGATTGTTAGGAATGGTTGGACTCAATGATCCAGTGGGAACTTTCCAACCTAGTGATTCTATGATTCCTATGGTGCTTCCCCATGAGGTAAATTTATTATAATCTTACTAGCTAGAATACCTAGGTAGCAACTGCTAATGAATCTGTTTGAAACCATCTGTCCTTTTGTTCCATTTGTGAACATCTGGCCTTCAAAACGGTGTTAAAAAAAAGAGACAGTCACTCCAGGTGGATTATTTAGATTTTGTAAATATCCATCTGCTTGAAACAAGCAGAAATCACAGCCTAAGCACTGGTTAAATGTTCTGAAAAAGAATTCACTACACCTGTCAGCAGGCAACATTACAGGACACATCTATCCAGAAGCTCTCTGGGCCAAAACAGCACATCCCCACAGCTCAATTCACACAGAAGTAAAATGTCTTGTCCACTCTACCTACTACAGCAATACTGAAGAGCATCCAGAGTCTGTCATTCCTTTCCCAAGAAGAGCAAGGTGTTTGCAGACTGTGGTATTTTCAAATTCAGAAGTAATCTAGCAAATAAAAGCCTTCTCTCTTGATTATGCAGTAGCTAAGCTTTTAAAGAAAACTTCTGAAGTGTAAGACCATAACAAACTCTTACAAGAACCAGTTGTCAGGAAAATTAGAGAAAGCAATGGATTTCAGATCAGTTAATTCTGTAGCATGTATGCTGTTGTGGTTTAACCCTAACCAGCAACAGTACCATGCAGCCACTCCTTCACACACACCATACCCCTGCAGTGGGATGAGGAGGATGACTGAAAAAAAGGAAAACACATGGGCTGAGATAAAGACAGTTTAATAGGACAGCAAAAGGAAGGGGTAATAATGATAAAAATAATATATACAAAATAAGCAATACACAACACAATTGCTCACCATGGGCAGAGACCCATACCCAGCCTGTTCTGGAGTAGCAATTCCTAAGGAATGAATCGTGGCCTGCAGCCAACTACCGTTTATATACTGAATATGATGTTATGTGGTATCGAATATCCCTTTGGCCAGCTTGGGTCAGCAGCCTGGCTATGCTCCCTCCCAGCTTCTTCTACACCTGCTCACTAGAAGAGGACAGGAAACTGAGAGAGTCTTTGATTTCATAGCAACAATTAAAAACATTACCATATTACCAACATTCTTCTCCTACTAACAGAGCAGCTTCTGGGAAGAAAATTCTGCCCCATCCTAAGCCAGGTAGCACATGCATTTGGATAATAAAGAAATTCTATTGTTATAGACTTCAAAACATTGTAGGATAAAGAGGTAAGAAACCTGGCATAATTGTCTACTTCCATTGCTAAGACAGCAATGATGACTAAGCTCTGAAATGCTAAGACACTCCAGCTTTAGGATATAGTCAGGAAGTTTGTCAGTTCTCAATTGATTGATAGTATTGTGAGTCTCTCATAGGAAATGCTCACAAAAGGGAAGAACAGATTCTTTGCAGAAGACTATCATGACCAATTCTTCTCTGAACAGTATTCAGTGATTTTTAAGCCAGCTAACAGCTGAGTTCCTAAAAGTTAATTTTAATCTGGGTGAAGAATCTCACCTTAGCATCTACTAGCTAGCAATGCATTTAGAACAAGTCAACTTTTGAATCCAGTTTTACTACTACTACTGAAGCCAATAAGGAGTTTTTCTCCTCAATAACACATCTTATATTTCTGCTGCTTCTGACTGAAAACAGCTTAAATGTGGTTTCTACAACATGTCTTTCTGTACAGATCCTGTATTTAGGGTAAACACCTCACAAAGGACTCTCAAAGGTACAACAGTACCCCGATTTGTCTACCAGGGGAACTAAGCCATCACAATATACGTGCAACAACTAATCACATTTTTCCCTGTCTTAAATGTAAAATACATATACATGAGTATATCCAAAATTTAGAAGGAATTTAAACTCCACAAAGTGATGTGAAAAAAACAAGCAACAATGATCAAAATTAGAGTGGCACCAGGTACAGAAAATACAGCAAGAATTGCCTAATGATGATGTGTTTGTCAATGGCAGAAATCATTGTATCAAATTTACAAGGGATAACAAGAGTGGGTTTTTTTACTTCTTTATATTTGATACTGATGATTAGGGGAAGGACTTCACCTCTCTCCAAGAAGGTTCTCATTCTTCCCTCATCTTCTAAGGGTAAGTCTTCACATACATGTGAACTAAAACTGAGCCATCACTGCAGATTAAAAAACCTTGGACAATGCTGATGTTTCTGCATAGACAGTTATAGAAGGTATAAATTCTCTGCCACACTACTTAACCACTTGGATCTAGTTGTGGCTTTCTGTAAGCCATGTAACTACTTGATAGGTTTATGCACAAAAGGAGTTAAATTAAATGCAAAAAGGTTATCCAACACCATAATAAAATCACCAACACATTCAAATCAGTAACATAAGAACATCAGTACTACAAGCTGCCAAATATTAACACTTACTATGTGATAGGCATTTTAATGTTTACTGCAAAGCACACAACTTAGAAAGAGATAATTCAAGCATCTGTTATGTCAACTAACAGCCTACACACACAATCTTCCAAAAGAACTAATTTAAATAGTACAGGAACTGAAAGCTCCAAATAGGAATTGTTAAAATACATATTTATTTTTATACCTCAATCACAGTTTTAGAACATTATTTTTTCCAATAGTCTCTTCTATGTTAAGAAATTTTTTCTACCTACTAGCAAAGCTACTTCAGTAGCAGTACTGCATTAGCATGAAGAGAATGAGCACCAAGTGGAACTGATTTGGTTGATGTCAAACAAGGCATATGATATCTCAAAGCACTTTTAACACAGTTAAACAAACGCTTAAGAGAAGCATCTGATCCTACATGACATGTAATGATGTACTTCTATACTGTTATTGTAATACAATCAATATACCTGTAGTCCCATGATATATACTATTCAAGCCACAGTATGCCATAGAAAATTAGGTTTCAGATCACAGATGGCTTGTCAGACTACTTCAGAGAACACAGTACTCCCCCCTGCACTTTCAAAGCATGCTCTACTTTTCCATCAGGCTAGAGAAACTCCTTAAGAAAAAGTCTGAAGTCTAATTAAAAAAAACCCACACTATCTCTAGGAACTGCAGAGCAAAGCAAATTTCCATTACCTTTTTCTCTGGCAGCAGTCTCCAGTATCGTTGCCTGGACACATGGAATCTTTGTCAGGTGTCTGCATTGAGGCTATCTGAACTGCTTCACTTGTCATCTAAACAGAGGAGTACTTGGCAAGAAGCAGCCATTTGGCAACTTGCAAGCTTAAATACTCAAAGTTTTGTCCAATTAGTACTGCAACTTCAGTTTCACAATAAATCACTTTGAGTCACTTTTAATCAATACAGTTTAAACTCTCTTGATTTGCAATATCTACTTCAATGCTGAAGTATCAGATATATCTGTTGAGTAAAAACTGTTTTACTTTTGCCACTATTCAAGTATCACAACAGGTGTTGAACTATACCTGTAAAAATTCAAAGGGCAATTTTATCAATAAGAATGTTAAAACTAACATGCAAGACGACCATGCCAGTTTTCAAAAAATCAATATCAGAGAGGATGCTTAAGGGCATTACAGGCAGTAAATGGAATAACTACAGGTCTACGTAGACTTGACAGTAAAAAGAATTCCAGGAAGCAAGCACGTTAATAATTCAACATTCATTTTATCCTACTTATCAGGTTATACATCAACCGTAGGCAAATTTGGGTAACAGATTAAGACACCATCTCCAGCTCCACCAAAGGTTACTGCTCCTGAACACTTGCTGGCTGCAAGACATGCCCTCTCTTGTTGATGATCTTAATGCAAAGATGCATTAAAAAAATGCATCACTAATAGTAAGGGGGCAGACACCCTAACTCTCATCCCATTTATAGAGGCAAAATATCAAGATATTTTAAAACTATTTTTATCTTTCAAGGCTCACATTTCAGCCTTGACACTTTACCACATGTAAAGCTTAATTTGCATGAACTCTATACAAGGTTTAACAAACTGTCTGGATTAAACTAGGTATCTATAAAGAAAAAAATAATATCAAGGCACACAAAGCAATATTCTTAAGTATTCAGGCCTTTTCAGAATGACAACTGAAAGAATCTGATGAATTTAGCAGTTTAAAAAGAAAAGTAGACATTCAGCTTGGGGATTACACAGATAATTCAGTAAAACCTACTATATAAAAACAACCACACAGTCACAACCAATTAGAAATAGGTACATGAATAGAAGACTGCTGATCTGAGCCTCCAAATAGGTGCTGAATTCAGCGCAATGAGTGCCAATTTCAGTAGGTTTCCACCCCTCCAAAACTGAAGAGCTAGCATTAGGTAACCATCTGCCTACATTAAGTGCTACTTGTACTTTTCAGTCCCCAAAACATCTCCTACGTCCTTCTGAGTGACTCCATCTGAATATCTTCACCATCTGTTGTATGGCTGGATAGCACGGCCTTGTATTCCCCTTCCTACACAAGTACTGTCTCAGCAAGGGATAGCTATGTGCCTCTCCTTTCTTTCTAATCCCCTTTTCAGTTCCTCTTTTTGAGTGTCATGAACATGATGCTAGCCCAGTGAACAGGACAGTCCAACATTCTCCCCAAGACTGGTCCCACTGGAGGGAACTCTACTTTTTGTCTGCTACAGGTTTTATCCCCCTAGTCCTTGTTATAACCTCCACTCTGCCCTGGCAGTGGTGTGGCAACGACACAACAAACATTGAACATTTGTCAAACTGAAGGCAATATTACTCTACTGAACAACATTAATGGCTCCTACCACTTAATCAGTGCTCTAGCTTGCAGACAGATGACCATTGTGTATGTGCTTGAAGCTATGGCTTTATTGAAAGAAATGCATCTACCATTCCTTCTAAAACACAGCAAACCTGCCCTATGACTCCAAATTATTTCCTGATACTTTGAAATTGACTGGAAATGTCAAGAGCTACTATGTTGCACTCATAAGGAAATTACCAGAAGCTCAGCACAGAACCTTAAAGTAAACCAAAAGAAGTTACTAAGACACTTCCCATTTAGTAAGACATTCGATTTTACATCATGCAACTTAGCACACCGCTTTTATAAGTAGGAACAACTATGCTACCCGAAAGAGAGCTTTGCATAGCAAACATTAGTTATATGCAGCAACTTACTTAACTACTTTAGTTAAAGAGCTAGCTTATATGCATCTGATCATTAGTTTACTTCCACAGAACTACGCAGAATTATTTAATGCTTAATATTCATATTACACAAGAAGCCAAGAACTCAGTACCACTTTGCAAGCCTCAGTATTCATGCTTTTTTTCATCTGATCACGGACAATTTTAAAAGTCTTACCTTGGATGTTGCACAAAAGTCAAATTTCTTCCATATCTTTGCCCTTCTGATAAAGAATCACTTTAGAGACTCTTCCTTGTATAACAGAGATGAAAAAGAGTCTGTGAGTCTGAAAGTAGTAAGATGGAAGAATTGACCAATTTCTTTCCTAGTTCAACATCATATTCATTAAGTTCTATAGCTCAATAACTGCTTAATAGAAAATTCTAGACTGGAACTAATAAAATACATGAACCACTGGAAGTGGCCATGTTAGTCAAGAATTTCCTGCTTGCCTAAGGTAATGCAGCAAAAGATAACGCAAATGCCTTCTACTTCTTAGAGATAAAAGCATGAAGAGATCTAAGCTATGCCATTTAAATGGCCACTGCTCGCCCCTCAAAAACCTACTGTCAATATATACCACCTTCACAGAAGTGTAAGCAAATCCATCTCCAAGCCAGGAATATGTGCACTCACATGACAAGAGAGGGAGCCTGCATACACTTGTGTATGCACACGTGTTTAAGCGGAGAGAGGATGGAAAAGTCTGTCATACTAATGCAGTTGTTTACAAGAATATATCCAGATCCTGGGCTCAAAGGAAAAGACAGACTAAAGGTTGAGATTAAAACTCATTATAAAGCACAGAAACCATGACAAAGAAGCCTGCTACTAGCTGCTAGAGATTGCTTTAAAAGCAAAAGCAGAAACACACCTGATTATTGACCGAAATTGTTTTGGTTACAAGAAAGAAACAAGTTGCATCTTGCCCAAACTCATGAAAAGGGTTATCACAGTTAAATCCACCACGGATATGTCAATATACAATTTCTGCAGCATGTATCCGGCCAAAGCTTTCTCTGTTTAAGATGTCTACAGGTATCATCCAGAATGTCAGGTTTTTTTCTTAGGACTGGACAAAGAGGCAAGTGAACCAAGCAAAGAAAAAACGAGAATGAGTTTCCTTTTTCAGTATCTTTCTTATCCCCACTAACTTCAAACAAACAAACAAAAATAAGCTGTACAAATTGCTTTAGTTCAGAATAACAGGTGAAGGCAATTGAGAGACAAAACATCTTGATCACTAACAAGTTCTAAAACTTCTTTTTCAACAGCAAGAAAGAATATTTTTCCTTCCTTTCTAAGATGAAATGAGCTGATTCAATGAATGTGTCTTGTTTGTTCAATACTTACACAACAGGTAGATTTCAAGTAACTTAAAATAAAAAAAGTCAACAAAAGTAACTGATCATGTTCAAGCTATTTTATTTAGCAACACTAGATATAAATGTCACTCACACATGGAACCAAATTTCCAAATAAAACAAAACTTATTGATTATTTTGGCTATTTATGTTTCTGCCATGGGTGACTTTTCAAAGAGACCTTCAGAATGAAGGGCACCTGCAAGGTCATCCAGTCCAATTTCCCTATCAAAGTGCAGTCAATGTCGAACTTGGTCATAGTTGCTCAGGGCTCTATCCACTCAGGTTTTGATAACCTCCACAGAGACCTGCAGGTTACCTCTATAACCTCTTAATCAGCCTCACAGTAAAAAAATTTCAACATTTATCCAGCCATTTTAACTTATGAACACCGCCTCTTGTTTCCCCCTGTGCATCTCAGTAAATGGACTGGCTCCATCTTGTTGGTGTCCAACCCTCTATACGTTACTAGGTGCCTCCTAAGCATCTGTTCTTTGGAGTAAACAGTGCCACAAAAGGCTTCAGCTCCCTTATCCTCCTGGTGGACTTGCCCTAAGTTTATCAACTCTGTTCTTGGTGGAGGTAGAGAAAATGGGAGCAAAACTGGACACAGTATTAGAGATGCAGTTTGGGAACACCTGGAACAAATGCCAACTAAAGGGGAATAAATGCATTTGTTTTCGTCACTACTAGAATGAACTGCTGATTTGTATTTAGCTTACTGTTCACCAGAACCAGGTCCTTCTCTGTAGCACTGCAGGAGGGTTACCAGTCCTGGAAGCAGGACTTGGCATATGCCCTCGTTGAACTTGATACAGGCTCATTCCTCTAGCTTTCATAGCACTTCAGGGTTGCTGTCCTGCTTTTGAGCCACTCAGTTCTGTGTCTACCACATATCAAACGACGGGGCACTCCACCTCCTCCTCTGGGTCGTTGATAAAAACATTAGAAAAAGAGTAGGCCCTTGAGGAGCTTGTAGTAACTGCTGTCCAGGCAAAGTATGAATCATCAGCCACCCTTTGAGATGACTCTTCAACCAGTTTTCACTTGTATAGTCACCCTCCCATTCAGACCGTAAATAAAGTATACTGTGGGACACTGTAAAGAGCTTTGCTACAGTCCAAGTAAAAATATATCCACAGCTCTCCACTCAGCTAAAGACCTAGTCATTTGACAGAACACAGTCAGGTTGGTCAAGCACAACTGACACATGGTAAAGCCATGCTATTTCCAGTCATCATGTTTTTCAAGGGCCCAGATGTCTTTTGCTACAGGTTGATATAAACTACTTACTGATAGAGCTATCCAAGTAAAGCAATATTTAACACTTCTATCAAGTCAAATAGAAAGCTTTCTTTATTATGTAACATATCAGGGATGCCTGAAACCATGAACAGGAACCATCTCTAGGGTTCAACTATTTGCAGAATTCAAATTCTCCAAAGTCTAAATATAAGAACACTGTGCATAACAGTAAGCAGGTCTCAACAAGTGAACAGAGATATCAAACAACTGAGTTTCTGGCTATTTTTCAAGACATCTGGCAACAAGACAGCAATAGTAGAAGTTGTAAAAGGAAGAAGTGTTCATAACTCTAGCTAAAATTTATCACAGAAACTGGTGGCAGAGAAGGAGATGAGAAAGGAGTGGAAAAGAATAGAAATGGCCAAGAAAATGTAACCTTTTCAATACGAACACAGAAAGAGTTTCTGAAATTGAAATTGCTTACATCTTTTCAGATGGTTTTAACTTCTCCCAGGCTGTATTGAAAGAAAATCCACCTTACTGAGACCTCTGAACTTGAACAAATTCAAGAATTCCTAGACACAAAACCTGTCAGTGCCTAACAAACAACTACATACTCTAGTCTCCACCAGTGACAAAATTGCATGTTTCACCCAAAATATTCCAGTTCCTTTGTAGTTCCCCAAAACTTGTGCTTGAAGCAGAGAGTAAATAAGATACTCTAGCTCACATTAAGCAGAGAACAATGTCAACAGCACAGCAGATGAGCAGAGGCAGTCCTCTCATCCCCCGAGGAAATTTGCAAACGTGACAAAAAGCACAGAAAAACAGATTGACTTGCTCAGGAACTTTCTGACAAACTCCTTACCATGACCTTTGCTAGGTTAAGCATTCGTTTCTGCTGTATTCTCATGTGTCTACGGAATAAAGACATTCTTGTCAGCAAGTGCTGATATTTAATTAAACTGGAATGACTGCTGTGAAGGGAGTCACATCAACATCTGTAGTAGGCATTTAGGGAAAAACCAAAAGAAGAGATGGACATTTTTAATTTACTTATAATAGAGGCTTTAGTGTCAACATTTAATTGCATGTTCTTTCACTTTAGGATTGCAACACGGCTGCTGACACTGCTAACACTATCACAGTTATGTGACTTCCAGTATGGTCTTCATTTCATCAGCAATAACATTCAAAGTAAATGTAGGACTTCCACTTGAAAGATAGATCATCAAGTATCCAAACCATTAGGGTTAAGAACCAACATTAATAACTATACCTTAAAAGAACCTCCTTTGAAACATCTCAGGGCACAGTCTTGCAAGAAGTTAGGTAAGCTAAACTGTTAACTGCTGTAACCCCACCTCCTACTATGGGCAGTTCCTACCCCAACTTTTGCAACAGTAGTTGCTCTCATATCCTCATGTAGCAAGCAATTTAAGAATCCAACTAAAAAAAAAAAAAAAAAAAAAACCTCAGCAATAGACACCAAACGCAGCACAGAACTCTCTCACCATGAGACAGCCAAGTATCAGCATGAGAAGGAAAAGGAGCACATGGCCAGAGGCAGAGGACTACAGAAATAGAGCAGCACTAACATACTTGGGGGGGGGTGGGGTAATTACATGAGAACATCTTCCTTAACGAAACAGCCAAAATTACGAGCAAGTTCCAGAAGCAAGTGCCTGAGTGCATGCAAAGGCCTAACAAGAACTCTTTTCTGTACTCTATCAACATTGAAAAGTGGTGAAAAAACAAATTATTCTAAGGACCTTTAATTGAAAGGAGGAATTCCAGATGCTCACCAACTAGGCAGCACATAGCAGAAAGCTGTTTGGGCAGAGGAACTGAACTCCTCATAACAAAGAGACAAAAACAAAGCTATATTGTGTACATTAAGCAAGCCAGTTTCCAAGATGTTACATTCATTATTTTTAAACAGCTGCAATGAAAAAACAACAGTGTCTGGCTCACAGAGGAAGCAGATGTATCTAGTACCCAGCAACCTCACTACTGTAATACCATATTTAATGACCAAAAAACAGAAATTCAGAATTAAAAACTCAGCTTCAACTAACCTACACGCTAGCCACTTCTTTAACTGTGCTAGGTTTACCTTTGTCCCATCTTTAAGATTTTGAAGGCACTACCCTTTGGCACTTGAACCAAACAAGCTTTACGGCTTCCCCCCATTAATGGAAAAATTATTCTGGGTCACATTGGCCTATTCTAATTTTCCTTTACTTCTCCAAACATGGCAGTTTAGTCCAAGTAATTCTTTTCAGTAACCTAAAGACTTCCAGGAATCTTTGCTTCCTCAGTGACAGTGATGCGAGTCTACCACTTCTATGAGACCTTAAATCCATAACAAGAATATATCATGCCATGCAATAATTTTTCATCTATCTGCAGGACTTTTTACACAGTTTAGAGAGGGAGAAAATAAAACAACAAAACAAACACTTAGACCAAAGCTTCCCCCATCTCCTCCCAACTTGCTTCAAGAATGGACACAAAAAGAGAAACCACACAACAATAAAAACAAGGAGACATAATGAAGACTAGTATAAAGAAGCTCCTCCCCATCGCATCCAGCAATACAGATGTCAGTGACCAACTTTTACTCGTTGGTTTTTACCAACAGCAGTGACAAAGAGTCACAATACCTCAGGAAAACAAGTAACTCCACTAGGCTAGTGGCAGACATCAGAACTTGGTAATAAAAGGTTGAACATCTGCTGATAAAAATCTTTCATATGATCAACAGACAAGTGAACAGAAAACAGAATCCCGTGGTAATAAAATAAGGAAGATTACTCCTCAATGAATAGCGCACTCTGCCTACTCCAGTATTCTCTGGGTTAGCTTAAGTTCTCAGTGAATTGCTTCAGTTCTTTAAAAGCATTTCTGTCTCACTAAGAACACTCCTTTTTGTTTCTTCTGCCTCATTTCAGTTTCTCTCACGCAGTTAACAGTAACAGACTTTGACCCAAGAAAAGGAGAGGATAAATACTAAGTGGAAAGTATCAACAGTTCTGAAAATAGAATGAAATAAACTGCACAGAATAAAGTCTGCTCACAGGTAGTCCAGGTTCGCTTATTATTTTTGTACTAACAATATCTTAAGAAGATTATCAAAAAGAAGATAAACAGCACAAAAGGATGATGGATATCCCAATACAGTCTTATAGGACCACTACTTACTCAGAAAGACTTTTGAGCACAAATCTGAAAATTCCTGACAAATCTGTCATGTCTGCTGTGCATGTAAGAGTTTGTTTTAATCACTGCTTCAGTAAACAACCAAGACATATGTAGGAAGGGATAGTATGGAGAAACATACTAAGAAGTTTTCCACGTTAGCTTCATATTCTTTGTGAAACTGGTAACATAATCAGGCTTCCAGTCTCGACAAAACTAAAGACACCTTTCAAACAAATTAATTAGTTCAGCTATGGAATGGCTACTCCAAGTTTTTGTTTATACAAAACACATTTGAATTTGGTAACCCTAAACAAAACAAAACAGTAAAAAAAAATCACTTCACGTAATAACTGACTAGTACTTTTCCTACACGGAGCCCTACTTCCCCTCTGTACAGATTCAGCAATATCAAAACCTTGAAATTGAAACAGCATGATCTTTAAGTGTATATGAGAGTATTTTTCACTGAAAATATTTTTCTAAATACAAATTAATAAAGGGTTTAAAAAATACAATTGAAGAGCACTTACCCCAGTGACATTTTTCTGATTGCATTAAATGCTATTCCCTGCCATTGGCAACAGCAGTGCACAAGCTCATTTCAAGAATCCTGAACTATACCGGAATTTTATTTCTGACTCTGTAAGTCAAGCTACCTTTCACTTCATGTTAAAAAAAAAAATAAACACACACCAGAAATTGTTTTGACAGCTTCCCTCCACAAGTCAGATAAGTTGACATATTCCTTTTTTATTTTAATTAAAACAATACTGTGACAGTAGTCACACATAGTAAGCTGTTACAGTGTACAACAGCTACTATTTTGAATTCACTAGAGAAGTTTTTATCTGGCACAGAATTGCTTGTGTTCAGTGCACTTCAGTTAAGAAAGTAAGAATACATCCTATTCAATGTAATGTTATAAGCTTGATACTGGTCTTCAACAGCTCTTGACCACTTTAACTCATACACTCAAATACAGTAATAGAATACATTCAGAATAAGGCAAACTAAAGAGGAAACAGTAGGATACAAAACATCAATGTCATGATGGCAGAATCCTAACAATGTTTTTCTTCCATATCATACACAAGCATAATTATTATTCAAATGTTAAAACACATGAAAATGTTAAACTATAGCCTTCACCACCTATAAAAATAAACAGATGAGTTCTCAAGGCCTGCCTACAGAGGATGCTGCACAGCTATATGACTCTAGCAAACACTGTGAAACATCCTCTTTCCAATGTAATCGTCCACAAAAGTGGTATGCCTGTCTTTTCCCTGATCCCACAAATTACTCTCAAAAGAGAGTCACCTTAAACTGCTTCCAGTTTCTTTACATTGTAAGAGATGCACAGAATCTAAAGGAGGGTTGGTTGGAAAACCTCCCATAAAACAAGTAATTACTATTATTAAAACATATTTTAAATGACTGAATGCCTATGAACTTCTAGGTTATCTTTTAAACAGCAGTTGGAATTGTGGAGCACTTACAGAGGATTTACATAACAGGTTTCACACACGCCCTTCCCCCTCCTTCTCTAGCTACTGTTTTCACAAGACTCTTTTCATTTTGTTTATGTATAAAAACCCTACTATTTGAAGTTTTATGCAGTCTTCTGCAAGTTCAGAAAAAGCACTTTGAGTAACATAATAAGCCACAACCTAGATCCTGGATTATTCCAATAACCTCATACACCAGCCTAAGCAATCAGTAAGGAAAAGAGCAGGAGATACATTATTCTGAGAGAAAACAAAGAGTGAAACAAAAACCCCCTTGTTATAATATGTCACATGGAAAAGTCGTAAATACACAGAAAATGTGACAAGCTAGGAAATGGATAAACATCACAGCTGAGAAGTCAGTTCAGTACACCTACAGGTAGTAGTCCCACAATTACTGGATAATACTCACTAAAAATGCCTGTAGATCCCACCTGTAATTAGACACTGTTAATAACCTCCTTAAAGATGTCACTTCAGTTCTCATTGACAACACCTAAAGTGAGACATTGGTGAGTCTGACAGACTGTATTGTGCACTGGGGCTCTATTGAGATAGATGGAGAATCTTCTCCTGCTAAGATGTAGGACTGAATGGACTGCCTCTGTTAGGTCTGGATTCAAGTTTTAGAACAGCTAAAAAGAAAAGCATTTCATGATTGTCTTGAATACACACACTGAAGAAGTGTATCCTCTTCTTGAAAACTCAGCTATAAATTTTTCTCTAATGTTCAACAGAGAATTAAACTTAATGTTAGACAGCAGAAACCAGTGCCATATCCGAGGTCTTGTTCACAAACTGGTAGGCAGAGGATCTTTTGACCAGGACGAGATTTTTCTGTTTGGAATCAGAACACATAAAACAAGTATTTTATTAGTATACTAGGATAATGGAGAGCAGGAGCAAACAGGACACAAGAAACTGAGTAACACCTGTGCTATATTCACCTTTCATACCTTTACAAGAAACTCTCTGAAGTCAGTGCTTTGAGTAAAGGCCTACTTAAAACAGAAGCAAAAGGAATGATTTCTGTAGCTTTATACAGCGAAGACAGAACTCTCTGAACTCAGCCTGCAGTACCACATAACTTCACTACTTCTCATCTGAAAAGTTTCAAAGCACGTTACAGTTTCAGCAGCTTTTCAAGATCACAAGGGTTGAGAAACACAAGTCCCTGCCCTCTCCAATTCCTAATCCACCACCCGCAAAATACAACCAACCTGTACTCCAGAGGCTTCAATACATTACTCACTTTCAAAACCTTTATTCACTTCTCTCTTAGATTCATGGTCCAAAACTACCACATGTGGTATCACTGTATATTACAGTATGTATTACAAAAGGCTACAATGTACATCAAAGGCCACTTTAGACCAGTCTATGCCTATCTAGAGGAGGTTAATAAACATGTTGGATACTCTCAAGATTTTCTCCTATCCTATTGAGATTTTTTTTAGCACCCATTAAAAAAATGCCACTAGGAACACCATTTCCTACTAGTAGAGATGATACCTGAAATGTTGGAGGGGGGGAATACTTTTAATTCTTATCAAAGAAATGTAAAATAGTACTAAATACAAAAAGGCAGTAAACCAAGAAATACTATTAGTGGAAAATGAATTAAATACAACCCTAGAAAGCCAAGCAACAGTGTGTATCTTTCTCCTCAACTTCTAACTCCCCAAGTTCTATTGAAACTGGTCACAATTCAGAGGTTAACACAAGGACAAGCATTTCAGAGATAATCAGGTCTTATGAGTTTTGTGGAAATGAACAGCCAAATCAAGGACAGATATCCAAATTAGTACCCCTTGAGGACAAGTACAGCAAGGGTTCAGCTAGTGTTACCAATAACAGCTTCCCATACAGGACAGAGAGTGCCCCAAACACGTGAAAATACTTTCAGAGCTCACAATACAGTATAACCAGAAAAATCCAACCACAAGACACAAAGCCACAGGAAGTCAGGTTTCATCACCTGTTGCTCACACAGCTAGTTTCATTCTTGATTAACTGAAGCAAAAACATGAAAGAACTACTTTCCAGAATTTACTGTAGTTTTAGCACGAGTCATTTTCACACACAATTTCAAAACTAGTGACAATAATTCGGGAACAGATATTCAGTTACCACTCAAGATAAACAAACTTTACTCCCAGAGCAGCTGGACAATTTCTGCAGTCTTGATAATAGAATCCTTACCCCTGCATAGCTCAACACCCTCTACTAGGATAGCTCTACCCTTGACTTAAGCTGCCAATGCACACCTCGTTAGGCCTAAAAAGGAGGACCGCACTGTGAATTTGTGTTCCTTTTCCCTGGAGTAACTACAGCTGCAGTGTCTCACCACTCATTCACTTTTTCTCCCACTCATTTACAGTTCGGAGTATCAAGTGAGATACATCTAGGAAAGTTCTCTGAATCAAGTTAAAAACACCCATGATCTATGCACCTCATGCATCTCCTACACCTAGCGTTTTAGAAAACTTTTTAAACAACACTGAAAACACAACCTAATAACCCACATCAATGCCTCCACTGTGGCTGGTGACAGGAAGAGTAGCAGCATGTGCTCGATAATGCTTTATATTACTTGCACATCAGCTTAACCAACAAAGCTGCCCAGATAAGAGGTTTTTTTGTTTTTAAATAAGCTGACCAACATATTAGTCATTGTTTCAGTTTTCCACTTGAATCAAAATATCAGTTCTTTACAAACAGTTCCATAATTGGAGATCTGTTCTCTGCAGTCACCAATTTTTCTTTTGCTATACAGAATTTTAAATATGGGATCATGAGTTTTGAACAAATAATGCCTGGCTTGAGCACGACAGAAGAGCTGGTGACACTAAGTCAAAGCAGCATTGTATGAATAAATTACAGTAGCATTACCTTCTCTACTCAACAATTCATAATCATCATCTTACTTCATTAACTCCCTGATAAAAACAATTAATACCTATACTAACAAAGCAAAGCCACGTGTGCTCTACACTCTGTAAAGGTCAACTTCCTACTCTGAGGTGCAGCCACAGAACTAGGACTACTGAAGAAGACATTTTCTATTAGCAGGCTAATCCCCTGAAATCTGCAAAGAAAGACCAATGCTTTCTTTTGTGACTTAAGTGGAAGTCTGTGATTATCGATTTGTCATTCATAGAATCATAGAATGAATACGTTGGAAGGGACCCATTGGATCATCGAGTCCAACCATTCCTAACACTCCCTAAACCATGCCCCTCAGCACTTCATCCACCTGTCCCTTAAACACCTCCAGGGAAGGTGACTCAACCACCTCCCTGGGCGGCCTCTGCCAGTGCCCAATGACCCTTTCCATTGTCATACACAATGAAGAGCCATCTCCAGTCCCTAGTCTGAAACACTTTTAAGTCATGTTTTTGAGCAGAACTCCTGTTAACTCTTGCAAAAATAGATTTAAGCACCTAGTTCTCCTATTTATTCTAAAGAAAACTCAATGTAAAGGCTTTTTTCCCACCAAAGATGCAGAAAACCTACACCGTGAGACAGTAATGTACTAACATCATAAAATGACACACTGAAGTAAAATTAAAGAGAAACTAATGGTGCATGGGGAGAGCTCTGGGTGGCTTATTTTCCCTAGTAGAACAATACCTGGGCCTAAATATTTTCCTCCAAAATTATAAGAAAGTTTTATTGCCTACCGAGACAGAGTCTTCCCTTTTATCATTTTCTACACTGAAACATCCTGGTCCCTCCTCTACCCCAATGTAAGTGTTTCTAAGAGCCAAAAGACTAATTTAACCTACACTGGCAATCCTAACATTTCATCATGCCAATAGTATCTCAAGAAGTTGAAATGAGCCGAACTGCTCATCTCAAGAAACTGAGATGAGCTATACCAGCTCAGTTATTTCTTACCATCTCAAAGAAGATTTTCAGATCACTTTTCTTTTGGAATGACGCTCATCAATTCTTCAGATTTTTTATTTGGCTTTAGCACATGTATAAATATCTATAAGATTTATTTGCCAAATTTTAAGCAGTTTGACCAAAGTATCCCATGCTACACATTTCTCATTGTCCATGCAAATAATTTCTCTTTTCTGAGCTTTTAATTGGATAGCATTTGAATTTGGGCAGCTTTCTTTTTTTTTTTTTTTAATTAAGACCTGCAATGACTTGTCCAGATTTAGAAATTAAGTCCTCTGAAGATTATATGCATTCTAGACATGCTGAAGACCAGGTCTAAATCAGATTCCTCTTGAAGTTTCATAAAACATTATTCTGCATTCACACTGCTAACAAACATTGAGGAAAAGCCCACAGTGCACATCCTGTACAACCATAAGCCAAATCTTGAAGATAATCAAGCACAAACTGAAGCACAGAATGAAAACTGTGACAAATAGTGAAGAAGTCAAGATAGAAAAAGATTTTTATGTCAACAGTTTTCCAGAGAAATCACCATTGCTCTCTTCCAATTTACTGAGATGACCAATATTCAGATCACCTGGGTTGCTGAAAGGCCGAAGATCTGAAGTATGCTTCTTGTTTTTCCACAGATAAATGGAAAGAAACATTAGTGCAGCACTGAATTCTGAGAGAGATGAGAAAAACATGTTGGACAAGGTGGCAAGAATTAAAAAAGAAAAACACAAAGCAAAAGAGAGCATACTTGATTCAACTACGCTGGCGGGCAGAAAGAACCAATAATAGAGATTAAAAAAAACAACTCTGGACACAAAGATATGCAAGACCTGTTACAGTTATTGCTCTCCACAATTCACAGATGGAGTCTAGAGCTTGGATTCTTTACCCAAGGCCCTTCCATTCACTTGGAAGAGACTGCGCTTGCAAAAACCAATAATTAGTTAGCTATCTTCTGGTGCTGACCAGAAAAGAACAGCTCTTTACTGCTTGCTAAGCTAGCAGGCCTATGTGGCAGATTTAAGCATTCCTACTGGAGTGATGAACCAAGCCACTACCAAATGATCAATTTCCATTTTTAGTGGTTTTTTTGGGAAAACAAAACAAAATCAACAAAAGAACCTCACCACCACCACCCCATCCCCACATCCCCCTGAGGGACATTATGGTTGCATTTAGCTCAGCGTGCTGCAGTTTGCTTCATTCAAGATGGACAGTACTCTCTTAACATTCTCCTATGTGCAGCCCCATCCCTTGCTGCAGTCTAAATCAACCCTGCTCCGAAAAGTCACATTCATTATTACAAAGCAAATACTTCAGAGACATGAATTTTTACATCCGTATTAAGAGGTTTTTACTGCCTTTCCTTTTTTGTAGTACGGAGGCACACATTCATATAAGAAATATTCACCATTCTCAGTCATCCACTCCGAGAACAGTAGTTCTTGACACTGAGCACATTAAAAGACCATGTTCAACATACAGATTTCACAAGCTTTATTTTCAGTTGTGATGGGTTTGTATTTCCCCAAGTTTAGTAAGTCAGAAGCACACATTAGTAATTGCCACTGGAAAGTGTAAGTGAACAATGATAATTCCACACCAGAGACAAAGGAACTGGATTAGCCAGGATAACTACTATAAGACTGCTTTTTTTTTCTTTCTCTAGTTCCCAACCTCATTAACTGACCACCTGACAGCTACCACAATAAAAATGGGTTCTATGCACACTCTGTGCAACCCTCTCTGTACATTAATTCCATTTCCCTCACCCTGATGTTATGTGCCCTAATTAAACCACTATCGTATATAATAACTTCCTGTAAATATCTGTGCAGAACAAGAGATGGGATGTTGTCTAAACAAATACTACAATCACAAACCTGTAAAACACGAGATACACACATGCTATTTTTCCTCATTTACACATGATCCAAACAGCTTTCCATTCCAAACCTATCTTTTCATAGCTCTCTGGCCCTCAAATGTTTATGTACCAACTCTTTTTCAAACACAACCATTTGCTCAGTACAAAAGACTTCATACCTTCTGGACACGTGCACTCATTCTAGCCCCTGGGTCCACACATACATGGGGCTTGTCTACACCACATTAAGTGCTTTTAGTTAGCAGCTGACCTGTCAACACCTTTATGAGTGCTAGTTTCAGCAAAAGTTTACCCTTAAAGTCAATGGACAATTTACCCAGTCGAAAACACAGAACAAAACAAACAAGCCTTAACAGAACCCCCTTGGCAATTCTGTAGCCTCCCTTAATCTGACAGTATTCATCACAGTCACAAATTGCCTCATCTTCATTCACCGTTTTAGTTTCCACTGACTGTCACAACTATAAAATACTTCTCAACACACTGAGAGGGGCAAACAACCCCCACAACCTCCCACCTGCCCAGGACAGACCTGTGACCCCAGTCCCAGTTCATCATCCCTCTCTCACACTATTTCAGCCTTTCATAGCCTCAGCCAAAAAAGCTGCCACCTCTTTCCATGCACAGACTAGAGTTCCCACTAACTCAGCAATAGGAAAACTCCAGCTCCCCTTTAGCACAAATACCATTCCCCCAATACACACGTGTATACATAGCCTAACATAATCTTACCCCTGTATATGCATAATCTCCACAAATTCATCTTACCTCCCTTTTCAAACGTACATAAACTTTTCAAAAGGACTCCATTTATTTCTACTTCTAAATACCCACCCAACCCCCTCACTTTGTTATAATTCATGGTAAGTTCTGGAAATTTACCCACAAGAAAAATGCATTGATGCCCTTATAGACAGAAATTTACACTGCCCCAGACCTGTCACAAATACAGATACCTACAGTTCTACAGCTCCCCAAGAAACGCACAGACTTTTCTCCCAACAGCACCCTCACAACCCTAACACAAGGCACTTGCTACATGTTTTCCAATTTGTATCCCTAGCTTAAACAACAAATATCCAGCACTTTCATAACAGGTAAGACACTAATTCACAGCTCCTCACATTTCCAGGACATAGCCTGTTTTGCTTGCTGCCCTAACCTCTCTCAACACACAAGAAACAAGGCTCACGCAGCTGGTGACAGCCAGGCATCTCTCTCAACTCTGTGTGAGCAGCAGACAAACCAACTCACAAGGAGTATGAACATGCATGCCTTTCCGTCCACACACCGTCTCATATTACACATGAAAGTCTTGCACATTAAGTATAACCACACCGGCCACCAAACAAAACAAGTTCAGAACCCTGTAGCAACCTGCTACTACTGTGCCTGTAAGTTGTACATAGGCTTACCACCCAAAGCCTCCCTCTTCCACAACACTTCGAAGCCAGCCAACTTATCACCTTACTTCTCATAACACTCTCAGGGTTGTTTACCTATCGCTCCTAAACCCACATGCCCTTGCAACCACAATTCCTACATACATGTGGTTTCACCCACCATCTGCATCCTCATGGTACAAATATACCCCTCAACCTACCACAGCACACAAAACAACACACATACACATTTTTCCAGCTGCCTTCAGTCCATTAAAATGACTCCCTCCCTTTGACCAGATACAAGTTA
Source organism: Cuculus canorus (assembly GCF_017976375.1). Classification (NCBI taxonomy): domain Eukaryota; kingdom Metazoa; phylum Chordata; class Aves; order Cuculiformes; family Cuculidae; genus Cuculus; species Cuculus canorus. The sequence continues at coordinate 99,631,659 of NC_071403.1, read as the reverse complement.
TATTTCAAACGCATCCACCGGGTTTGCAAGAGCCAGCCAACTCTAAACTATAAGAGTGAGCTGTGTTTAAATTAACATCATAGAATGACAGAATGATTTGGGTTGGAAAGGACCTTAACGATCAGCCAGTCCCAACCCTGGATGCCACGGACAGGGACACCTCCCACTGGACCAGGCTGCCCAAGGCCCCATCCACGACTTCTCTGGGCAACCTCTTCCAACGCCTCACTACCCCTCATAGCGAGGCATTTCTTCCTAAGGTCTAATCAATCTTATCCGCTCCATTTTAAAACCTTAAACTCCTTTCCCCTTCCACGCTCGTGGCTGCACCCCAGACCCCACCGGCTCTGCCTCTCACGAGCCCCCTCCCCCAGGAGCTTCTTCTTTTTCTGGTCCCAACACCGGGCGGGTAAACACGGTGCCCCCGCCACTCCCCCGGCCGCAGCCAATGCACGTGCGCGGCCCCCGCCCGCCCCACTCCCCGCCCCGCTCCCCGCGCTGCCCGCACGGGGCCCGCCCCGCCGCCTCCCCCGCCCCCCTCCGCCAAGCGGGGGCTGGGCCGATGCCCCCCTCCCCCTCAACGCGGGCGGGCGGCCCCATCCCCGGGTACACCGGAGGCCATGTCAGCGCGGCCCCTTCTTCTCCCAAAGCGGGGGCCGGGCCTGCACCGCGCCCGCTCCCCGGGGAGCCCCCGCCGCCCGGCTTCCCGTTCCCCTCTTCTCCGCCCGCCACCGGCCCTGACCCCCTCTCTACCTGCGGGCGAGCACGGGCCCCGGTCGGCTCCGGTAGGGCCCGGTGCGAGGTGCGTGTGGGGATGCGGTGAGGGGGGCTGTCTCGTGCTCTCAGGCTCGCGCCACCCTGCGCTGGCCGCCGCCGCCGGCCGCCGTCGTCGTCGCCGCCGCCAGCCGCGCGGACATGTTGGGAGCCCCAGTCCCAAAGGCCGCCGCTGGGCCCGCCCTCTCCCCGCCGCGCACGTCACAGCGCCCCGGGCGGGGCGTGCCCGCCCGGATACGCCCCCAACTGCTGAAGCGAAGCCACGCCCCTTCAATTCTCCACACCTATTGGCTGTGGACGCCGTCTCTCGTACATCCCCGCCCCCTCCCGCCGTCCATTGGAACGCTGGCCGCGAAAGCCCCACCCACTCTCACTACCCATTTGCTGCCAGCCCCGCCCCTTTCGCTGCCCATTGGCCGCATGTCCGCCCACTCTCACTGCCCATTGGCTGCACGCCCTCAAGCCCCGCCCCTTCTCGCTGCCCATTGGCCCACCCCTTCAATGCTCACGCACCGGCCCCAGCCCCCTGATTGGGCAGCGTCCCCTCGCACTTTGTGACCATTGGCTACGGCTCGCGTCAGTCAAGGCGCTCCCGCACGGGCTTCGTCTTGCTTCGCACTTTTTTTTGTCTCACGGAATGAAGGAAGCGGCTGTCAGCGAGCGTCCTCCCTCCCCCACCGCATTCTTTCCCTCCTGGCGCGGTTTGCCTGCAGGCCATTGGCTCCCCGCGCCGCCAGTCCCGCAGCCGCCGCTGAGCGAAATGGGCGTGAGCGGGCCGGCGGGCGCCTCCTCCTTATTGGCCACCGTCCCTGCCAATAAAAGCGGCGATTGGTCTCGGACGGGAAAGGAAGGAGAGATGCGCTGCCTCCCACCCCCATGTGCCGCGGGGGAGGGGGGGTGTTAAGCAGTACCCGTATGTTCGCGCGATTACGTCACCGCCAACCAATCAGGGAGCGCGCTGGCCTCGAGCAGGTTGGGGGGGGGTCTCGCGGAGCGGAAGTGACTACAAACGGGTGGGCGTGGCTTCAAGGGGCGGAAGTAGCCGGGGGGGGTGGTTCGGGGTGGCGCTGAGTTTACTGCAGCGATGAATGAGGTTGGAGGAGGCTCCAGTTCTCGGTGTTGCCGGCTACGGGCGTTGTGCCCTAAACCCCGCTCAGGGGATAGGTGAGGGTGCCTGAACGAGGCTCCTTCTTTCTGCCGCCGGGGCCGCTGCGGAGGCACCGCCTGGGAAGGAACGGGATGCGCGAGGAGCGATGGGCCTCAGGATTCACACTCCCCTCCTCCTTCCCGGGTCAACCCCCGGGGGGGGGGTCTGGGGAACGAGTCCTACGAGGAGCGGCTGAGGGGCCTGGAGTGGTTTGGGACTGGGATAGTTTAATCTGGAGAAGAAGAGGCTGAGGGGAGGGAGACCTTATTGCACTGTAGAAATAATCTTATAGTGTGCTTATGTGGAAGAGTTGGAGAGTGCGCCAGCTCCAGAAGGGAAAATCCCTGTCGTTTTCAGGGCCAGTACTGAAAAGAGGTTGTGGAGAGGTGGGTGCTAATCTCTTGTCCCGAGTGATGTGAGGGAATGGCTGGGAGCAGAGGCATTACCTCAGACAAGCGTTGTCTGCAGAAACTGGTTTTCTGCAGGAGGTTAAAGCACTGAGGTCTATAGAGTTAAGATGAAGAGATCCTCTGGTTTGTCTCATTGTGCAATACAGGTCAGAATTTCTCCAGTTATCCTAGTTTTATTCCATATATTGAGTAGTCAACACACAAAATGAGAGGGATAATTGTAAATTGGGCCCCTCATTACAAGATCCGGAGGAAGAGTGACAGAGCTGCTGAAGGGGCTGGAGGACACGTCCTACGAAGAGCGGCTGAGGGAACTGGGGTTGCTAAGTCTGGAGAAAAGGAGGGTGAGGGGCAACTTACTGCTCTCTGCACCTGTCTGAAAGGAGGTTGTAGTGAGGTGAGTGTTGGTCTCTTCTCTGGAGTGATGTGAGGGAATGGCTGGGAGCAGACACATTAAGAGAATCTCCAAAACACCTCACAGAAGTGTCTGCAGCAACTGTTTCTGCAGGAGATAAAAGTGCTGAGATCTCACAGGGTGCATATCGGAGATCTGTATAGCTAAGCTGAAGAGATCTCTAGTTCGTTTCTTTGTACAATACAGGACAGAATTCCTCCAATTATCCTATATTATTCCATATATCAAGTGGTCAATGCATGACACAAGAGGGAGAATCGTAAATTGCGCCCCTCGTTACAAGAAGGGCATTGAGGTCCTGGAGCATGTCCAAAGAAGAGCAACAAAGCTGGTGAAGGGGCTGGAGAACAAGTCTTATGAGGAGTGGCTGAAGGAATTGGAGTTGTTAAGCCTTGACAAGAGGAGGCTGAGGGGAGACCTTATCACTGTCTACAACTGCCTGAAAGGAGGTTATAGTGAGGTGGGTACTGGTCTCTGCCCAGTGATAGGATGAGAGGGAAAGGCCTCAAGTTGTTCAGGGCAGGTTCAGATTGGACGTTAGGAAAAATTTCTTCACCAAAGGAGTTATCAGACACTGGCACAGGCTGCCCAGGGAGGTGGTGGAGTCACCATCCTGGGAGGCATTTAAAAGACTGGTAGATGAAGTGCTGAGGGATGTGATTTAGTAGTGGGCAGGTATGGTTGGACTTGATGATCTCAAAGGTCTTTTCCAACCTAGTGATCCCACTTCTTCCTTGCCCCAACACAAATATGTGTACTCAGGAAGGAACATGGAGATATACCTGAAGCCTCGTAATCCCTTGCTGTTCCGTCTTCCCCAGTCAACGAGCTGAAGCTAGCTGGGGTTCATCTCTCTAGAGGGGGACCCAACTCCTGCCTTGCTCTGCAGCCCTGTCAGGCAGTTGTACTGGCAGTAGTTAAATGCCTTAGTTTTTCACAAAATGATGGAGTTGGATGGGACCAACAAGGATCCTTGAGTCTAACTCCGGTTCCTGCATAGGACAACCACAAAATTTACACCATGTGTCTGAGGGCATTGTCCATATGCTTCTTGAACATTGTCAGGCTTGGCACCAATACTGCTTCCCTGGGAGGCCTGTTCCAGTGTTCCAACACCCTCTGAGTAAAGAACCTTTTCCTAATGTCCTTCCCAGCACATCTTCCTGCCATTACTTCCGATCTTGTCATTGGTTACCAAAGAGAAGAGACAGCACCTGCTTCTCCTCCTTCCCTTGTGAGGAAGCAGTAAAATGCTATAAGCTGAATGGGATAGAAGCTGTCTCTTTGCCTTACGTTCCTGAGTGCCTGAAGTTCAATGCACTGTCCGTGTGAAGGGCATACAGATTCCCACAATGTAGTCTGCTGATGCCCTTGTCCCCGTTTTGAGGTGTTTCCTCATCACTCACAATACTCATCGGTGTGAGTGAACACTTGTCATATGCCAGACTTGAGATCATGGGTCGAAATACAGTTGGTGTAGCATTTTTATTTATCCATCTGTCTTTTCTGGAGTGTTCGCAAAGGAGCAGGCCCTGAAAAAGACAGGAACTTCCCCTTCTGCAGTTGCCATTCTCTCTCAGTCTTCCACATAGGCACACTATAGGGTTATTTTTCCAGGCTCTCCAGAGTCGTGTTCACAGTACAGGAAAATGCTATGCAACTTTTAGCTTTAAGGTCATCAGCACTGCCATTCTTATTATAAAATGCTTGCATAGATTTCTGCAGTACTTTGAGCTCTGCAACTGATGCAACAGCAGCTCTAAGTTAGAGCTGAAGCTTTGCTTTCTGTGGGTTCAAGTACATCAACTTCACTATGAGAAGATGGGAAAGGTCACTGCAGTATGACGGTGCTGCTTCCCATAGCTCTCTACCAGTTGATAAAGTTGATTGAGAATGAAACCTAGATTGCCTCAGCACAGGCACTAGTGAGCAAGTTCAAAAACAGCCAGAAAACTGAGACTGTGGTTAGCCTTCTGTTATAGAAAACTTGCTCACAGACAAGCTAATTTGAGTGCCCAGACCCAGCTGCCAATCAACCTAGTTAACTTCACAGCGTCCTCATGATCTGGGACTCAAGCTACTTTTATATATCTAGCTAGGGATTAAGCCGTTCCTCAGGCTTGCTTCTCATAGCCATTTAAACACAATTCATGTATTATTAAAGCGATGACAAATGTGGTAAAAAATTGCTGTATCTTCAGGCTGATGAACATAAACTTCATTCTGTCTAGATAATTCTTAGATGGTTTTAAATAATTTTTATTTCAAGTGATTCACCAGGAATTTTTGGAGAGCCTGCCACTCTCTAAACCGATGGTAGACCTCACACAGATTTTGGCAGGTACAGAACTGTCTCTGTTCTGTATTCACCCTCTACTTTTCTTTTTGGCGGCTTGCCAGAGAGATACCATAGGTAGTTTTAGATAATTTTGCTCAGTATGGCCAAGGCATACTCAGCTGCTACCGATTCCTCCATCAGCATTCTTCCCACAGTGATTGCTAAAACAAAAGCTGTACGCAAATATTGAAGGAAATCACAAGTTAGTCTATCAATTGTCATTCAAACCTTCTGACTTTGCCTTTATCCTTGCTTCTAGGTTTGACGCTTTGTTTTTACCCCCTCCATTTCACCTTCAGCTCTAACTACATATATAATTTTTAAACAAATTTAGAAAAATATAAAATATTTCCTTATGACTTCATCTCAATGCCAGGACAACATTTAGAGATTTGACTTCCCAAAATGATAAATATTACCGTACTTAATTTCTAATGTAGTAAATCATATCCCCTGTTGCTTCTCAAACATGACTTGCTTAAATGTTAGAAATTAACTAAAAATCTATGCCCTGCACACGAGGCCTTAACCCAGTGTAAACCTAATCACTACACAATGTGCATATCTGGCTGGTTTATGTGGGCTAAAACTAAAGGCTGGCATTGCTCAAGAGATGTGTGTGGCAAGAGGCAAGCAGCAAATGACAGGCAGCAGGGGCAGTGGGTGAAGTACTAAGTAGGTGAAATAATGGCTGTATGTGGCAATGTGCAGTTAATGGCTAATCTAGAGATTTTGTGCCTTTTTGTGGCTGGCCTCAGTTGAGCTTCATGTAAGATTACTGAAGCAGGATATTTGTTTGTGACAATATGTGTGTACTGGATTGGCAGTATTGTGTGTATTCCTGAAAGTGTATGCATTTTTTAATATAAGCAATGTCCATCTGACTCTTAGTGATGATGAAAATAACTATGAACTATAGAAACGTTAACCAATAAATGAGAAACAGATTGTGCAGGATAATGGTTGTTTGCAAACAACTTAATTTGATTCTGCATTTAAGAGGAACGTATGTGAGTCCTTACCATACAGAGTTTTTACTATTCCCATTTTTTTAACATTGTATTGTTATTGGTGAACAGATTTGTCCTTTCAGGAGTAGCTGTTGATGAATCTCAAGAATTAAGTTCACTTCATGTACAAATGAATGAGCTGTAAAACATCAAAAAACCAAAATATCTAACTTTGAGAAGGTACTCAATCTGACAGATTTTTTATATTGCTATCTCAAGTTTTACCTGTTTTTGAGCTTTAAAAAAGTTAACTTTTCATCTGAAGCATGTACCTGTCATAGTGTTTTAACTGGCCTCACACTGGCTTGACCACAAGTGACAACTGCTCTAGTTTCACGAGAAAACGTTCTCAGACACGGAGAATATTCATAGTAAGTGAATATTTTTTAACTGCAAAGCAAACAAGCTCTTTAATTTTCAGCTGAGTAACTTCCCATGAAAATGAATTCACTACAGAACTGTAGTTAAGTTCTTGACCACTTCCCTGTGTACCTCTTCTAGATTACACCATCTGTGAAGAAAGGAAGGAAATCACCACAGATAATAAGGTCATCTTCGTATTACGAAATTAGTAGAGTAAATTTGGAAAGATTCATGTAATATTTTGCCTTGTTTCTGCTTAACAAGAGGAAGATTAAATGCCAATACAGCAAAGTGGAATAGGAAGAATCTGGGATGGGTAGAAACAAAAAAGGCACAGATACTAACAAAGGAAAAAAGCAAGTAACATTAATGTGTCCAAACAAAATAACTGAAAAGTGGATATGTCATTTCCAGCATTTTGAGAAAAACATGTAGGAATTTCATAAAGCAATTCAGGACCGCCCCTTGTTATAAAAGAAAAATCATGGAGTTCTTAACTGATACACACGGATTAAAGGGGATTTGCAGCTGAGGAAACACAGAAGTAAAAATAAAGATGCGTAGTAACATTCTATGTTAAGAAAGCAATGTTCTGCAAATAAAACAAAGAATAAACCAGCTTATTGGTTAGCATCAATGTATTTTTGGAAAAGAAGTTTACAGAGCATACTGAGGGGAGAAGGCTGTGAGATCATTGCAGACCTCTGGATATGTTTTGGAGGTAGCTAGAAAACTGCATATTATTAAAGATGTGGTACTGACTGGATGCAAAGAACCAGTCAAGTAAGATTTCAAATTCCCAGTTAATGGTTTGGAGAATATGTGCTACTCATTACGGGGGCCAGACATTCTGGACTGTGGTAGTCAGTGAATTCCTCCACCAAACTGTCACTGAGCTTGCAAGAAGTAAAGCTTTTGTGATTCAATAATATGCCCTTGAAGGCCTGACTGTAGGTAATAACCCTGGAGCAGGTAATCACAAGTTGTGTGATGAAAGGTAAAGGGTGAAAGATAGTAGAACATACTCTATTTCAGAAAGGCAAACTGTGATAAATGAAGGGACCTGGCAATAAAGTCAGCTTGTATGGTGAAAATAGAAATTTGAATGTGTAGTAAGCCTTGGGTGTCTTAAAACCAAAACTGCTAATTCCATTGGGATTCTGCGTCTCACACAAAGCAAAAAGAGTTAGAGGTAGGGACTTTAAGGCATAACTGGAAGAGAAGTGGCATCAAGAGAGAGGTAAGAATTATAAGCAGAGAGAATATTATAAAACAGGTAAAAAAATGGCCAGGTTCAGGAAAGATCTCAAACATCAATAAATGTGGGAATGAAGGGAGAATTTATCTGGAAAATCAGGTTAATTTAGACCTTGCATGCGATATGCAAGGTGTTATCCAGCTGTGACATAATATTGTAAGAAAGAAGTGGTGTTGCTTTCCAGTGAGGAAGAAGTGGGGTTTAGAGACAGTCTATGTCTGATTATGAAACTAAATGGGTATTTTATCTCAGTTTTCAGTAAAGATGGTGATGTTGAACACAGGGTTAGAGGGTAGGATGGCTAATAACTAGGAGGGAAAGGAAACTGCTAGTATCACATGTAAGATGAAAATAAACAGAGTCTACTGCTTCTGGGCAGATATAACAGATAGATAATGTCCATTCCAGAAGTCAGAAAAGTGTCAAATGAAATCACTTGTCTCATAGTAAGCTTTCTAAAGTAAATACAGCAGGAAATGAGGAAGAGTGATGTTTGTTTATAAAAGGTGGTCCTTACCAGATTAACCTAATATCTTTCTTTGATAATATCATTCAACTTCTAGATAAACAAGGAGGTGACAGGAATTAGTAGTGCAGTACTGAAGACTACGTAGGTAGTCTATGCATAGAGACTAAAGCAAAATCTAATTCTCAGAGGTGAATTATCTGAGTACAGGATACTCTTTTCTCCCTCTCTTCCTTCCCCTTCCCCCAAGATCAATTTTAGGCTTAAATCTATTAGATATTTCACTTAATGGCACTGACACAAGAAGATGTTGGGAAGTAAATTTGTAAGTGACCCAGAGCTCAGAGGTACCAACAGCAAAAAGAACTAAGAAACCATATACAATTAAACTGATAGATAAATAGAAATGCATTTAACTTCAAGAGTATAAAAGCAAGACATTTGGGAACTGATATCAGAAATTTCTTCTAGCAGCTGGGAGCTCATCACTTCAGAAGGATGACAAAGAAGGACAGAATATTCTATTTTATCACAACATGATATGAAATGTCACTCAGTTTCAGCATTAGAATGACAAGTGCAATCTTAAGCATGACTGGGCAACAGGTTAAGTGCCTTCACACAGGCACTTAATTGGCAGTGTGGAAACACTTATTCGGAGCCATGAGCTAGCTTTGAGATGTAAGAAACTGAAGGGGTTGATGTGCCACGATTTTTTCTGTTGCCTTCATTTGAGCTTTTTTCATGTTGTTATATTGGGTAGGGACAGCCAGCCACAAGCTGTCAAGCCAGTTTGTAATGAAGCCATGACTTAGCATGGCTTAATAAGTTACTACTCCACAGACAAACTGTAATAACTGCCTGTGTGCGTGCTCCTAGCTCATCCAGCTGCTGAAGTAAAATGTATTAGTTTAAGCTGCTACGGCATCCCAGCTGATCATCAGCAGTTTGGCTCAGTAACACAATCACTCATGAGCATACATGCATGCTTTTCCTTTGTGCTACTGAGAAGCTCAGAACTCGATGCAGTATAGTGGGTAGCGTAGAAGATAGACTACAAGTGTTAGAGTTAGCTTCTTGCTCTGAGTATTCTCCTTTTATGTTCTAAAATCTTGCTAAACTATTTACTGTGATGTTAGAATACCAGTTTTTGCTTAGACTACTCTCACCTGCCATCCCTAATGTGTCTTCATCATTACTACTACCCTGGTTTGTTCTTCACTGACTATCTTGAATTTAGATTACTTCTTCTACCATTTGACTGAAGTATTTTAAGAGAGCTTGAAGTATTTTAAGAGAGTTCAAAATCTTATGCATAATCAACTGTAAAGTACTTATGTTCTTGTAATCCTTTAGGCTTATGTTATTGGAGAAGTCAATCAAGTTTGGCTTGCAAGCTTGCTTTTAGGCTCCATAAATTAGACAACTTCTGGTAACAATATCCTCTCAATTTTCAAATGTCTTTCAAATGTTGTGTGGATACAATGCTATACAGCACAGATCGTTCTAATGGAAGTTCAAAAGTAAGCGTGAGATTCAAAAAGAATCTGAAGAGATTACCATTGAAACATGCAGCTTTTACCTGAGATGTAACTGTTGATGCAATTCTATTGCTACCTTTTCCTGCCCACTTCTATCCTAAGCATGTCTCTAATAGCAATCTAATGACAATGAGTTAACAGCTTCCTATTTATTCTTTGTGATATTTTCCTAATTCATATGGAATCACCATTACTGTTAAATCACTGGTTTAACTGTACTTACTATAACTGTAAGAAGTAATTGCCTGGCAGAATGGCAAAGGTTGCTTAATAAAATCAGTGACACTAAAAATACTTTCCCACGGTATTTTGTCATCATTTCTTTTTTTCCCCATTGCTGTAGGAGAAGAACAGCTTGAAAGGCCCAAAGAGAAAGGGGGGTCTTGTAACACACGCTGTTCTTGTCTACCCGTGGGTAAAAGAAGCTGCCTAGAATGGGGCAACACATCAGGCAGAAGCAATCTGATTTATATGTGTGGTTTGTATTATTTGAGGACATTTCTGGTGAGGGCATTCTGTTAAGATCAGCTGAGCTGTTAAACTGGAATGGATATGACTCATCATCCTTCTACGGGGGAAAACACCAGCAACCAAACTGCACAGTGTGACACACTTGAAACGTTAACAGTAAGCAACCAGGTTTTGAGAAGATTTTTCACAAGACGAAGGGGAAAACTGTCTTCTTCTGATGGAAACTTCATGTATGTCACTGAACCTTTTCCTAAAGAACTGAAGTGCAGCAGAGGCTGTTGAGTAATTTATACATGCATGCAACTGGTGAGTAGCAGTTAAGTAGGAAAGAAGGGAGGCAAGAAATCAAACTAACCATGAAAAGTAAGCCCACAGCAAGGAAATGGCCTCTCTTTCCCTAAAATCTTGTTACGTCTACGCAGTGCTCTCTGGTATCCAAGTGGTGCATAACCCCAGGAAAAGTGGCGCAGCAGGCCAGAGCTGCAGACGTGACTGGTTGTGAACTTGCTAATGGAAACGCTTGGTGGTGACTCAGTAAAAGAGAGTCATCAATAGCAAACCCATCCAGTAAGATCAACAGGCTGTGCACTGGCTTGCTGAGAGGCAAAGCTAATAAGCGTGATTGGCAAGAGAGGTGACACTGACTCCAGATGGAGCCCCTCCTTGAAATGTTACAAAAAGAAAAGGAGTTATTCTTCCTTTTCTGGACTTCTGTAGAGTGGTTTCAGAGATCCTATCCCTGACCATTAAAGTAGCCTTTGTCAGACACTCTGTCACATTGCAGCTATTTCATTTTTGACTTCTGAGCAAAGAGCTTAGCCTCTTGCGTGCTAAAACCAGGTACAGCCCCTGCATTGTCTTGCAGCATCCACAATTGAAAAATTAGCACTTTTACGGTTAAAACATATAAGCATGTAATGAATCTTCACAAGATTCATTAGCAAAGCAGAATGTAGGCCAGGTTCCATGTTGTTATTTATTAACTCTTTTTCCAATGAACAATGGGGATTTTGTTTCCTTGTTATATACTAACAGATGGAAAAACAAAGTAAATATGTTGTACTTAGTTTTGAAAGTAGTGTTAAATCATTCTTTGTCTAGTTAGGAAATCCTTCCTAAAAAGTCAAATGTGCATATTTCCTACTAGCATATCCACATGGAGATTATTCATGACAAGGGTATTAATTTATATAAGCTATTCTGGCTTCTAGAAATTATATTAGTGTCTGGACAGAAAAAAAAAAACACTCTTAGATGCATTCTCACCATGGTGACCTAGGAGAGAACTGTCACAACAGAAGCTGCTGTTGCCACTACAATTTCCAGAGCTCCTGCTGTTCGTGTTGTTGCTGAAGAGAAAATCCACTGCCCTTTGCTGCACTTAATGCTCAGTAAGATCAGACTGCAGCTTAAAGATAATGTTCACACTTTGCTGTACATCAGTATCAAAGAGAAAATGAGATGATCAAAATATGCCAACCATAATAATAGTGTCAACATTAAGTATGCTGTGTACTTCTTTCAAGGTACCGAGTACTCTGATTACCCCCTGTTTCAGCAAAGGGAAACTCTCATCTTGATAGAGCCTTTGCGTTCAGCTCTGCTCAAGCCAGTATACCACTAATCTTGGTGAGAATACAAGCCAGGTAAGACTGATCCCTCTCAAAGTAAAAATAAAATCTAGTGGTGTTTTTGAAATACAAAAATAAATCTGTAGTTGCAGTTATAGAAAAGAAAATGTAAAATTAGAATAAACATGTTGTCTTTCTGCATGATGAATGGTATGAATCCTGTTCCTACACTCCACCAAAGGAGTTAAAATGTGCACGTTGCAAAGGTGCCTTTTTGCCAACAGAACAAGTGTGTCAGTGAAATGAGTAAAGCATACCTTCTTAACAGGCTACCAGTTACCCAACTAAACAAGTGTATTTCAGATCATTAGAAAATATTTTATAATTTGAAGAATAATCTAAAGCTAGAGACAAAATGACATTGAATTTTAAATGTGGTTGTTCAATTCCACAGGAGTGAGCAGTTTCATTAATTTCACACTCTGCAGTACAAAAACGAAACAAAACCACCAAAGTCTTTGTGATATGACTTGACATTTTAAAAGCAGTATTTCTGGAAGTGAAAGGGCCCCCAGAAGATCTCTGATTAGCCTGCTCACTATCAAGAAATTCTGGAACAAATAACTCTGAGAGGAACTGCTGGGATATCTATAATTAACTATGGCTAAGGGAATTAGAGTTGGAAGTTACTGTGATAATAGTAAAGCCTCTGATATGATGAAGTGAGGAAGCAAAAGGAATGAAAATTATTTGAGAAAATGTTCCAAATCCTAAACTGATCATCATTATTAGTGACATCTCATGTGTGAACCCTATGAATAAAGTAATACATTTTTTGCAAGCTGTGAGGTTAGGTTCTGATGTGCGGTTGATAGTTTTATTATATGTAATTTATAAGATCCTAAAAAGCCATGAAAAAAAAGGCTCATAATAAAAGTAATGCTATCTGGGAAATAGAGACCCAAATCAAGCTATAATTCAACTGACTTTCTAAGCAAGAAAGTAAACGTGAGTTTGGAAATCAGCATGTCAAAGGATCACTGCGTATCGGAGATGATTCAGTTCGAGGCAAGTGTAAGTAGATTTCATTTGCATTCATCTAAATTGCTCAGGTTGATCAAAATTACCATACAATATATTAGAATTTCCTCTAAATTGAAGGAAGGATGGGAAGGCAGATAGCCCAAAGAAATGTTCTGAGCTTTAGCCTTCCTTGCAGTGAGGGGAGTCAGTCATACTTTGGGTGGAAGTAGCCACTGCACAACTGAGAAATACAGCCTCAAGTGCATTTGTATTGGCTCCTTGGCTCCTGCAGGCAAGCTGCAAATGACTGCCAGGACAAGGTATATATTGAAATTGGAGTTTTTTGTTTCTATGCTTTTTGTTTGTGTGTTTAAGTTTGTTGTCATTTTGTAGTCAGAAACTTAACCCTTGCTTTGCTATTATAATCTTTTTTTCCTCATCTAACTTTGCCTGGTAATAACAGTGATTTCAAGTAACTGTGGTCAGCACAAGACACAGTATTTCTGAGGAAACATCAAGTCCAAATAAATGAGTTGGTGCACATACCTTTTAGGACACCCACAACGTGGTGGAAGTTTGAGAAACCAAGACAGTCCTCAACAAATAGCAAGAGTCAGTGTTACACTATGGGAAGAAGTCTTTCCAGTGGGGCACTCACTGAACACATGAGATTGCAGCTGCGCAACTAAGGTTAAATCTTTTGGAGGTTATACAGTGCTCTGGCACTATCAAGGATGCATTGTGTGACAGGAAGGGAGGACTTGAGGCATAAGAATAGGTGGAACTCCAAGAGAGTAAAGCGCAAGTGCTTTACGTGGGACCTTTGGATACAGGCTTTGCAATGCTATATGTTTATCTAAGATAGGTCAGTGTTAGCTGAAACATCATAGACCTCTTATTTGTACTGCTAGATGGACCTTAAGGATTCTCACTCCTTGAAAAAAAAGTTACCTTTTCCAATTACTATCGTGTCACTATTACCTTATAATTAATTTTTTTGCAAATCAGGAGTAAAAGAAAGGAAGATACAGTATTTGCAGAGACATCAGAAACAGCGCTGGCATTCAGTCTTCAGTGTCTATGACTTCCATGTTTATTTATGCAGTCTATGACCCTCTGGAATAGGCTGTAGGCAAGTTGACTAGCTTTGGTAGGGCAGTATCCTAGTTCTTAACACCATTCCTTCCAGAGGCCCTTTCTGTGCACAGCAATAAAACAGGACCAGAGGCCCTTGAGAGAGAGGGCTCTGGAAATAATCTACTGTCAGAACAATTAGTCCAGTAATCACTCTTTTCTTCTCAGAGGTTTGTGGCACTGCTTGGAAAGAAGGAGACCAACAATGAGCTGTCTGAATTACTTTGGGACAGTAATCTACTCTCAGCTGCTATATATCTTGAGTGCTCATCTCTTCTGGGTGGGAAACTTGTTGCAAGCAACATGTTGTCTATATTCAGTAATTACAGCACTTTCATGAAATTGCTGTGTCATAGAGTAATAGAATTGTTTGGGTTGGAAGGGAACTGAAGGATCCGGTCCTTCAGCAAAGAACAGACTGCAGTACTAGAGAAAAATGTAGCATTTCAAAAGTGGGCATCTCTACTACAGAGCATCTGACACGAATTCAGCAGAGTGGAATGCTTTGTGCATGCCTGTTTGAGAGAAAATCATGGATTGTCTCAGACAAAATATAGATTGTGACTGGCAGTGCAACAGCAAGAGAAGGACCGTTATTAGTCAGAACATACAGGGACTGAGGTAGAAACATGTATTTCAACTTCCACGGAAACCTTGTCATACAGCTGTGTGGTTCTCCTTGTACCATCCCCCATTACAACCAGAATCCTAATGACCACCGAGGGCTTGAAGCAACAAAAAGAAGTTATACTCTATTTTCAAGCACATTTAACTCAAACCACAAAACCAACAACTTCTGAATTGTAGTGACAAAATTACAAGAATGCCCTGTGTGAACAATGATGCAGGCAGGAAGGTGTGACTAAAGACTTAAAGTCAGGAAGGTGTGACTAAAGACATAAAGTGTGGGATTTTTGTGTTCCAAAATCAAAACAAAGGACAGTACACTCGAGTACAAGGAAGTCAGTGAAGCAGAAACCACAGGGGATGAAGTGTCCACTCATCCAGCACTTTCAGATTTAGAGGACAGGGCAATTTAGTAAATCCCAGACATGAGAAAACAGAATCATAGACAAACTGATGAAGATTAGAAATCATGCCTGACTGACTGCAGGAGCAAGAGACGTAAAATACACCATTCCAAAACACTGTCAAAGCTGACATACTTTTGAGAAATCACGAATTCCCAGAGAAAGAAGGAAGGGCGTGCAGCTTGGGGGCATCAACTGTTCTTTCAGAATATTGGAAAGGTGGAGAAAAGTCTAGAGTCCTCTATCAGTTTACTGAAACATTTGATCATGTTTCTTTTTGGGGGAGATATATGCATCTCATTTTCTGTTGCTTGAATGTTCATTAATCATTTGCCAGAAGAGTTTAAAAAACAAATAATGTAGGAGTAGTCCAAGCAAAACATTTTCTTTCTCTCTCCTAGTCTTCGTGTCGAGGAGAAAGAATCCTGGGGTGAGGATGAGACTGTCATAAATCCTGATTTAACAAATACATGAGTGTATATAAAAGAGTATGAGATTGAAGAGAAACATTTATTTGGTTCCAAGAGAGAATCTCACCAGTATTCATCTCTTCTGTCCCTGTAGCTTGTACTGTAACAGCAAGAATTACTTTCCAGGCTGCTACATCACATTAGATTTTAACCAGAATTTGGAGAGAGACAAATAATTGGACTGATAATGTTCTCATTAAAGTCTGCCATAAAATTCCTATTTATTTCAGAGAAAGCAAAATCAGTCTGAAGATATTTGTAGTAGTGTTTAAAGAGTTGCTTCCACACCCAGTTTTATGCCATTTAATTCTGTTGACTTCAGTGGGGTAATATATGATTTTCAGTCTTAAAAATAAAAGCAGAATCAGGTCAAATTGTCTTTTTATAAATTATTCATTGCTTGGGCCTAGGGACTTACTGCAGTTGAGGCCTGTAAGCACTGCTGCTAGAGCCATAGCAAAAAGGCAGTGATTATGCATTAGGCCTTTAGGTCCACAGCATCAGTAAATTATCACTGCTTCTACATATCTGCGGTGTTTTCAGACAGACCTACACATTTGAAAAGTACAGTTGCACTTATCCACATTTAAAAAATAATTGATTTCTAGGGATTCTGCAAAGCATAATCCGAACATACATTTAATAAGACATAAATACAAATTAAGGCGACCATTGAAGAAGTGTATCTGTCTCTGTAGTTAAAGCCTACTAAATTAAATTTTAAAGAATTCACTCAGACTGGAAATCATATCACTGTGTGTGGGCATAGAAGAAGGCTCGGTAAATTCTGTCTCGGTGGGTGAGTCAGCATGAGTCATCAGCAGACATACCATCCTACGGTTATATGAATCCGCAAGGTACATTTAGAAACATTTCACAGTAACAAAATAATGCCATCCTCCTGCTTTTTGTCTAGGTGACATTAATGACAGCCCCAACTTTCCTAAAATATTGTAGGTGTTCTCAGCTCAACATAGGAGGTTAAAAAAAAAAATCCCTCTTTATTTTTGTGTTTTCATTAAGCTAAGCTAACACAAATATGAAAAGCCATTAGGAAAGCCTTAGGTTATACATGATATCATTTACATAGTTGCATTACACTGACAGACATCTACTTTTCATGTGGATTTCTGATTACTTGACTGAAACATGAAGAGTTCCTTTTTCCCTCTTCCCATTTTAATTGTTTCCATCACTCAAAATTTCAAGGGGAGTTAAAATGCTATGAAAAATGAAGTTATTTAGCTGACATCGCCAAAAGTGTCATAAGCAAAATAGCATCAATTTTGTTCAGAAAGCCTTTTTAATTGTAGCATCTTTTTGAAAGATTCTGATTGCAATGTATTTGAGCATTTGTAAGGCTGAAACTATTCCTGCTTTCTCCTCTTCCATTTGTCTTAATTTATGTGAAAAAGAAATTGTTTACTTTCTATATTCTGTGTTCTATATTCTGTATTCTGTGTTCTATATTCTATATTCTATATTCTATATTCTATATTCTATATTCTTCCAATATGTCATTCTTTTTAGGATATATAATTATACAACATAGCCCCATTTGTACAGCTGTGTAGGAAGTGCATTTTTCGCTACTTCTCATATTAATATTTACTTTTTCTTTAGTTTTGCTACAGATAAGGAAAATTTCGCAAGTAATATGGATGCAGTTACAACCCAGCGAACAAACAAGGATTGCTCATGGGCTTATATGTATACAGCTAAGTGGCTGACTGACCACCTCATAGCCCAGCCTGGAAACCAAATCCACTGCTACAATTAGTCATTCATTTGGATCCCACTTATTGCAGTGATGCCACACAGTTGCAGCCAGATTCATATCAGCTAATCTAGTTAAAAAACAGAGGTCCTGGTTCTAGCAGATATGCTAATATCTCTGTAAACAGAAAAGGCTTAACCTCTTCTTTTAGGCCACAGACTCTTGTTTCCTGTTCTCCCAATAGCTTGGCAATAGCATTCCCACTTTTTTCTTTCATTATTCTCAAGGGGCAGATGTTTCCTGGATTTATTCCTAATACAATGTTTTGTTTTCCTAATAAATTCCTTTCCCAGATAAATTGTCTCTGTGTCACCTACTTAGTACTTCAGGCAATTAACATTGCCCTTCATTTGCTATTGATATGTACCAGTAGTCCAGTAAAAAAACTTGTGGGTTTTCTTTTATTCTGTTAATTATATATTAACTCTTATCCACCAAGTAAAGAGAGTACGCTTGCTTGTGATGCTGCCTCTGCCTATTTTTGTAAGGCATTAACTATAGTTGGATCTTGTCTACTGGACTGGGCCATTTGCCTGATTGAGCAAACACCAGTTTTGTGAATCTTGTCAAACTTAGGAGTGAACTAGTAGCATTACAACAGGTAAGCCAAGGCACACGTTGGAAAAGAATGTATGTCCTTTGGAGGTTTTGCAAGAAGCTCTGAGAGCAAAATGTTTTCTCAGTGTCAAAGCCATCTAAATGCTAGATTTGGGCTTCCAGTTTTTAAGTGCAACCACAAGGACAAACTCAAAACACGTTTACCAACCATTTCTGCCGTTTACTTGCTGGTGATCAGGATTTCCACTTCCCCGCATACAGCTTAAAGATTTCAGCACTTTACCCAAGTTGTAAATAAAATCAGTTAGTGACCGGTAAGTTACTAATAGTAAGTACGTTACAAAAAATGCACAAAAAGAAAAGTCAGAAATACTTTACTTCAGCCATGTTTGCTCAATAATACTATTCAATGGTAGCTTTACATCAAATATTGTACTCAAAGTCAAATCTTGTAGAACATTGCTGCTTTTTGACTAAACAGTGGAGAATGGAAAACATTTTCTGCAGAGAACCCATTATAGTAGACCTATATATGTGGAATATACACTTACGTAAATACGCATTCTTATCTTTTTAGAATATATTCTCAGCATGAAGTCTTTCCACAGAAAGTCAATACTCAATATGCTTTGTATATTTTAAGCTGTATTTTCTACAAAAATGTAAAGCAGAGTCTATTTTAGTAAACTCATTAACAAACGTTGCTGGAAGCAACACTCAGTCTTCTGATACATTGCTCTTTCTTCAGCATTTTCTATGACTGAAGTGAGTTGAAGACCACTAGTTTAAATTCTCAAAAATGAAGCAAAATTCCTATTTTCTTAGGTTTCCTGTCAGCTACTGAAATTCACTTTTTCTGTGATTTTCATAGAATCATAGAATCGTAGAATACATTGGATTGGAAGGGACCTTAAAGAAAATCATCCAGTTCCAACCGCCCTGCCATGGGCAGGGACACGTCCCACCAGACCAGGCTGCCCAAGGCCCCATCCAACCTGGCCTTGAACACGTCCAGGGATGGGGCAGCCACGACTTCCCTGGGCAACATGTGCCAGTGCCTCTCATGGTGAATTTTGGGGGATTTTATTTCCAAACTTGCTATGAGATGGAGAAATCCACATTAGTAACCCTACAACAGGTTCAGAACAGAGGATTTGTCAAAGATGATTTAATAGTTGGCTGCAACAAATGACATAATGAATGGCAATTCTTCAGTTACTTTTGAGGGAGAATCCCTCTTCCAGCAGAGACCATCAGAGCCTGAAGGAGGTGCATGGAATTTCCTTTTCTTTTACCAGAAGTTGTCCCAGGAGAAACCTTAAAACTCAAATTTTTACAGGTTTACACCTTCCAGTTAGACCTACAGACATGGAGACCTTGTGAGCAATCTAAGTAGGCCTAGAAGAGGGTGATCATCAAGAACTGTATTTACCTCCTTTCCTCCCCTTAATTCTTTCAGGTGGATTTAAAAGCAAATCCCTCTGCTGTGTGAAAGAGCCACAGTCCCTGATCAGCAACCCACTTGCCCGGACAGTGGGAGCTGGAGCTTCCCAAGCGCTCTGGCAATTTCTACTCATTCATATTCAGGTTGCCTGAAAGGATGGGATGGGTCCATGCCTAGATCTTCGGTGTACCTTGAGGCTGGGGCTGGTCCTCACTTCTGTGGCACAGACATTGAACGGCTATCCAAAAAATCATTTAGGTTCCCCTTCAGATCTTGTGAAGGACTCTGAACGAGGAAATTCGAGCCACCACGTCTGAGTAATGGGACTTCACATGTCGTCAGCAGGGCTTACTTCAAGGCTTTAGGACACTTATACTTGAAATTCTGCGTAGCCCCTGAGTATTGTACCTAGTGCTGATTTTCTGATTTAAGTAGTTTCTGAATGCACTCATAACATTACTCTCTGTCTAAACAGACAGTGGATTAATTCAGCTAAGGAAATATGCTGTTGTTCTGCGTCCTTGCTGGAAAGGGACTAGTAAAATCTTTTTCTATTCTAGCAACAGGCAGACTTCGTAAGATGAAAATGCTGAGTAATCTTGGTCATTTTCCAGTATGCTGCTTCATTTAATGTAATTTAGAGCATCATTTTCAAGCTTGTAGCATTTTGATAATTGCTAGCTAAGAGATGCTGATAGTACCAAACGTTCAGCTCTGCCACAGAGACCTACTGCTATGTTTTCCAGCTTTGATAAATTGGATGTCAAGGCCAGATACAACTGTTGAAGTTTAAAATGAAAAAAGAGAAAGTGGGAGAAAGAATGATCGAAAGAGGGAGAGGAAGGAATGAAGGAAGCAAAATGATTAGACTAAAGTTTTTCATTAATTAATGTGCTATATAATGAGCTCGTTAAACACACACACAATTTGTTATTTTTCAGCACCCTTTAATCTTTCTACTTGTTTGATAAAAGTCAAATAACATTCCTAAAAGTAAAAATGAACCATGAGAAAATCAAACAAAGCTTGTTCATTGACAGTGACCCTTATACTTCAGCAAGATTTAATATCGCTTCAAGTGGTTTTACATTAGTGCAATGGCTATGTAGAATGCAGGGCAGTGGGGAATCTGACAGTATTTTACAGGTGTATATGCATATTATTTGTGAACTGTATGCATATACATAGATTTGTGTAATTCTGATAAAAAATAAACAACATAGCTTTGGCTTAAAACTAATCAATGCTGTCTGAGTTAATTCACATGCATATTTTTCCCCCTTAAACCTATGAAAGTAGCCACTGCTTAGCTCAGGATACTGCAGCTATAGGCTGAGAGAGTAGAAGGCTGGAGTTGGCGGAGCACTGGGGACGTGGACATGAGAGACAGAAAGGCTAGAGGTGCAAGGGTGATGATGAGGTCCATAGAGCATAGCTGTAAATAAAAATTAGCTAAAAAATGCCAGTGGTTTCATTTTCTCTTTTTGAACATAAATATGTTTATGTAGACTGACTGTGCACAATGCTAGTGTCTGAAAAAAGATTGTATGAGTGGCTGAGCTACCTTTTACTGGGTAGGAAAGTAGGAGGCAGTGAGGAGGCAGCAGGAGAAATTGCAGATTATACATGCTTAGGAAAAAATACGTCAAACGCAAGCCTGTAAAAGCTGCTGGGTGTCACAGTGCATTGTGCTGAGCCAACATTGTTCTGCTCTCTGAACTGATTGATGAGCAGATTTGACATCCAGCAACTCCAGTCATGGCAGACGAAGAGCAATTTTGGAGAAAAACAAAATCCAGAAGGGGCAGGGGAGGAGGGAATACTGGCTACTCAGCATGGTTGGGATAAAGCTAGCTCTGGCTCTGTCAAAGCCACATCTCTGGTCTTTTCCCAGTGAGAGTCTGACATGGAATTGCTCTGCAGTGTGAGCACCATCCTTCTTGAGATGTTACTACAATTGCAAACTATTAATGAAAGCCTTATCTGTGCTGCAGTTTTTGCATAGGAAGTGCGAGGGCCCGGGAAAATGGAGTGAAACAATGTTTGCGCAGCTTGCAGGCTATGGGTAGATTGGGACAGTCAGGTGCGTATGATGGCAGAACTGCTGGCAGGACTGTCTCACGCGGCACTGCTGGAGCTGAGCAGCCCTGAGGCTTCCCCAGAGTGTGTCGATGCACATGCTTTCCTGATGACAGCTGCTTTGCTTGGAGGCCAGGATGGAATGGGCAGCCGTGCAGTGGACCTGGGGATAAGGACTCTTAAGGAAGTGCTGCCAGAAGACAGTGCAGTGGAAGCCAATACATGTAAAACTGCTTAATTATACAGTGCTTAATTACATATATTATCTCTAAATGTAGAGGACAATGAGTAGGAGTAGCCCATGCAAGTTAGTTGCCTATGAAGTAAAAAATTCCTAGCTACTGGAGTTGGGTAAGTGAATTTCATCTTATGCTTTTGCTTCTCCTTTTTCTTTTCTCTGGAAACCCAGGAAGCTTCTCTTGTAAATTTGCATAGCCCTGGACTCGCTGAGGGTAATGCTACTATGTTGCCGAGACAAGTCCTCCCAAAAGACTAAAACCTGTGGGCTTTATTTCTTTTCGCATCACTGATTCATCGCTTGCTGCCCTCCCTTAAGATTTACAGTGCGTCAGGACCCGGCTGGAGGAGCTGTCTGTCATACTTCCAGTTAATCAATGACCTACTTTATTATTACATTTAAAGCATGGCCTCAAAGAGAGGCTTTTTGCATCGAGTGAAGATCTGATCAATAACTGGCAGGAAGGACATGGCAGGGAACAGGGCTGTGGAAGAGAGAGTAGTTTTTACTAAATGTCATTTTGTGACACCTTCCCTTGGTAGTCCATTCTATTATAGGTAGAACAGGATGTCATCATTCCAGTTACTCTTTCACATATAGATGTGCAGGTTGTGGAAATCTACTGAGAACTGAACTGGAAGACTTTCATATAAATATTAGCACATTGGAAAGAAACAAAACAAATTTTATTCTTGTTCCTGGTTGTTTAATTGTGTGCATCTTCTCCAATGTAATGGCAAGTATAGTTCAACTCAACTGGCTTCAGAAAGTTCAGTGGAACAGTGTGCTAAAAAAAGGTATTTTCTACTGGACTAACAAAGCGGAGCTCATTATGGAACTCATTTTGTTAGATTGCTACCATTTCCAGGAACAGACCGGTTCTTTTGTGTCTTCTGTATCATTGCTGCACGGAAGAGAAGGACCTGGGGGTGTTGGTTGACAGCCGACTTAACATGAGCCAGCAGTGTGCCCAGGTGGCCAAGAAGGCCAACGGCATCTTGGCTTCTATCAGAAATGGGGTCACCAGCAGGTCCAGGGATGTTATTCTCCCTCTGTACTCAGCACTGGTGAGACCGCACCTTGAATACTGTGTTCAGTTCTGGACCCCTCACCACAAGAAGGATGTTGAGGCTCTGGAGCGTGTCCAGAGAAGAGCAACAAAGCTGGTGAGGGGGCTGGAGAACAAGTCTTACGAGGAGCGGCTGAGAGAGCTGGGTTTGTTTAGCCTGGAGAAGAGGAGGCTGAGGGGAGACCTTATTACTCTCTACAACTACCTGAAAGGAGGTTGTGGAGAGGAGGGAGCTGGCCTCTTCTGCCAAGTGACAGGGGACAGGACAAGAGGGAATGGCCTGAAGCTCCGTCAGGGGAGGTTCAGGTTGGATATCAGAAAAAAATTCTTCACAGTAAGAGTCATTGGGTACTGGAACAGGCTGCCCAGGGAGGGGGTCGAGTCGCCTTCCCTGGAGGTGTTTAAGGAACGGGTTGATGAAGTGCTTAGGGACATGGTTTAGGGAGTGTTAGGAATGGTTGGACTCGATGATCCAATGCGTCCTTTCCAACCTTGTGATTCTGTGATTCTGTGATAAGCACTTCATCTCATGACAAAAGTAACCAGTTAGTACTTTTGTTCAACTCTGCAAAACTGCCACGAGTAAGAGAGATACGAATTGGGTTCTCCTTTGTCTCATGCATCCCCAATAAACTACTATTATGTTTCTATTACGTTTATATATCTATATATCTATATATCTATATATCTATATATCTATATAGATATAACTAATATATATGTGTATACAGTTCTGTTTTTGCAACCTGACTTAGCCAGTAGAGTCAGTGGATTTTTATTGATCTGACCAAAGACTGAAACCACCCATTCAAAGGCACAGCTGAAGAATTTGACAGAGTTTCTGTTGTCATTGCCAGGATAAGATTTGGAAAGATCTTGGATCTGAGATCTTTGGCTGAGTTTGCATGTTTCATAACTGAATAATATCTTGGGTCTGGATTCATCTCACCTAGCTGTGGGGAGATGTTTGAGTTGATCAGAAGGGTAAGTAATAACCCTCATATCTGCATGTGTTAGTCATGAGCAATGGACTGAGTCAGTCCACTTAAGGTCTAATGCATTTTATAAAGGTGTCTGTCTTTCTCCATGAGTCAACTCAGGAAGCTCAGTGAGACCCTATCCCTAATCAGACACCTCAGGCAGTGATAGTGCTAGCTGCTATCGGTCAAGAACTTTATGGACTCAGAGAATAGCCTTGACCTGGAGTCCTCTCTCTGTTGTAAAGAGAATAGGAATTCCCTAAAATCCTTTGCTATTAACTGTTAACTTCCCCAAAGATTCTGAAGCACTCCCTCCCCCAGAAGTCTTACACTTGAAATGTGTGGGATATTTAAGGGACAAATCTGGTTCTAGCAGTAACCCCTTTCCAATGACAGCAAACACTGTTCAGGAGAATGGAATCTTGTGGAGCCAGAAGAGGTGCGTGCTAGTGAAATTGAGGTGAAACCCATGTTGCTTTTATGATTTTTGGTTCCTACCCATCTTTGCATAAAAGGAGGAGTTTCAGTACTTGCAGTTTATACTCTCTGCAGCACAAAACCGCCTTAATTGCCTACCTGATGTGTTATTCTGCACCTTAGAGTAAAGCAGCCTTTCAGAAGTGCTACCAAAGACAGACATCTGCTCCTCCTTCCCTAAGGTTGGAGTAGTTTGGGGATAGGTGAAAAGACGAAAAACAGCTGGATTTGCCCAACATCTCCTGTTCTCTCTTCCTGATATCAATATTTAGGCAGGGTAACATGCAATCCTATCACTGGTGACACAAAAATACAGGTAATACCTTTAGAACAGAGCTATAGTAAGAGTAAGGTTAGCACTGCTCTCTCTGCTCTTTGGATTTGTTATATGGAGAGAATCATTGCTGTCAAGGCACCAAAAACTTTGTGTATTAAGACAAATGCCAATATAGAATCATAGAATCACCAGGTTGGAAAGGACCCACTGGATCATCGAGTCCAACCATTCCTAACACTCCCTCAAACCATGTCCCTAAGCACTTCATCAACCCGTTCCTTAAACACCTCCAGGGAAGGTGACTCAGCCACCTCCCTGGGCAGCCTGTTCCAGTGCCCGATGACTCTTTCTGTGAAGAATTTTTTTCTGATATCCAGCCTGAACCTCCCCTGGCAGAGCTTCAGGCCATTCCCCCTTGTCCTGTCCTCAGACTTGGGAGAGGAGGCCAGCTCCCTCCTCTCCACAACCTCCTTTCAGGTAGTTATAGAGAGTAATAAGGTCTCCCCTCAGCCTCCTCTTCTCCAGGCTAAAATATATAAACCAAAGAACCAATATATAAAACAAAGAACCAGCTTATTTATGTAAGAAAACTATGTTTTTTTAAAGTGCCACATTAAGCTATGTGATAACAGGAAAACATGGGAATACAGTGGTGGAGTGGTTAAAACGAGTTGCTAGGATGTTATGAGGATGAGTTTTGAGATTGTTCCAAAGAGTGTCTCCTCTCAGAACTGTGAACACGTAGTTGGGCTGAGTAGTCAAAACCAGATAAATTAGATGTTAGCTGCATTGCTCTCTGGCATGCCACAAGTTGGTATATTTTAACTGTTGTAGCTCAAAGGCCTCCAAGGATCAGAAGGGCCATGAATGCCAATTAGTGTGAAATTTATATGATAAGATTATGCAGAAAGAAAGCCCACTTATTTAGTTGCAAACTGAATAATTAGACATGGAAATTAGTAGCCAGGGGTCACACAGTGCCATCATTTTGAGAATAAACTCATTATAAGAGCTGATTTAAACTGAAAAACACAAGGAACAACTGAACAGAGCATTACACATATCACAAAGGAATAAAAATATCAGAACCGTTGCATTTCAATGAAATTGAAATTGTCTCCCAAACCCTGCCTGTAATTGTTCAGAAATCTCATACGCTAAATGTCCCTGAAGGGTGATTTTTCTTGAACAGCTCAGACAGCTCCACTTCCATATTGTAAGCCCCTCTCCTATCATTGCTGCACAGAGCAGAGTTGCTGATGGCCTGCTTCGACTCGCCTGTGGAGAGACTTCCAAGGAACACACGGTTCCTTCCAAAGGCAGCGAAATAGCTGGTTGCCCAGTTAAATACAAGCCACTGGGTCTTTTGACCTCTTTTTGCTCCTTCTACAACTGCCTTGTTCTGTGAATGGGACGTTTCGCCACTGAAGTCATATAAGTAATGAGAAGGGTAATGTCTCAGGATGACAAGCTGCCTGCCAGCACCAAGCACCTCTGAAGACTTTCAATCTGATGTTGGTAGACATGGCTTCCGACAGGCTGTGGTATAAGTGTCCGTTAATCACAACCTCCTCCCTTTTACACTTCTTACCTTCAAATTATCCTCACCTTTTGAAGCAAACAAGAGCATGTGCCTGAAAGTCCTGTGTTGCCATCTAAACCTTCAGGTTTCTGACAGCTCCTGAAGTGCTGAGTATCCTGAGCGCTCACTGCAAATTGAAGCCCTTGCACACTTTCTGCAGCTAGCATCAGTGAGCACCATAGGGAACAAAAATAGGGAGGAATGGAGCTGCCTTCTGCATTGTTGTTGGCCCGGGACAGCATTTCTTAGCTTCCTAAAACCCAAAAGGCCACAGCTGTCCCCGTCCAAGTCGAAAATCCATCAAAAATTCAGGAAAAACACCATCTTTTCTCAGTATTTATATCAGATTCTGCATGAGCCAACAGCTGAATCTCCACCCTGAGGGTTTATCTCCATCTTCCATGGCAGTCCATGTTAATCCAAGAGGTTACTTTGATTTACACAGAGCTTCTGAGTTACTCTGTCATTATGTTAAGCAAATAGATCCACTGGAAATGCACCAATAAAAATTACAACAAAGACCAATTAAATTGGGTTTTTTTTCACACAAAAAAGATTTTAAAAGGTGAATTACTGACTGAGGTACCACTCCACAGAATGAGGATAATTTGGTGTTGATAACTGTAATAGCTTCTACGCAAAATTAATTTGCTGCTGGTGGTGCAGCTCTAACTGATTTCCATCTGCACTTTTAACAAAGCAATTACAAATCAGCACAGTCCCTGGTATGTGAAAGTGTCCAAAGCTGGGACAGAAATTAATAACGTAATAGGGTAAGGTACCTAGGGTCTGGATAAAGTGTTCTGGAATTAGAAATGTTAATGACTTGTCTTGCAGGTAGCTGAGTTGGTGTAACAGTGATCACAGCAGCCTGCGAGGAAGCCCACTCTACATTTAAGTCACTCCAGAACCTGGGAGTCAACTCTGCAGCACGTCCAGATCTTCCCAGTACCACCCAGACATTTATAGAAATGCCAGAAGGACTACCACAGCCATTTTGCAGCATTAATCCTTCCAATGTATCTCACCAAAAGGACTACGGTTGTGATAAGGGAAGCATTTTATGCCTACTTTTGAAAGGATTTCTTGATTCAGGACTAGACCTAACATTTATGGTGAGACTTCCAGTGTCTCAGAAAGGCTGAAAAATCTGATTGTAGTTGAGATGAATGGAGGAAGATTTCAAAAAGCCTTGCAAATTTCAAGATTGTTTTGTTGATCAGAAAGAGCTATTTGAGCATGCCACAATTGCATGCAAGGCACTCATTTATAAGCAGGAAGAATGGGTCAGAAGGAAGGAATAAATGAATTGCCACCTATGAAGTTTCCACTGTGACTGAATCTTTTCAGAGAGATCTTTAACTCAACTTCTAACAAACTTAAGTTCTTGGAATACCCTTCCACTGTTTCAGGAATGTACTTCCACGTACATTCACTTACTCAGAAATACTGCACAAGTCTTTTCATTTCGCTGTGTTACAGAGCATTTATTTGATTAATACAAATTATTTCCTTAAATGAAGTTTGCAACTAAACCCACAGGTGTTTGCAGAGCATTTAAAATGCTTGGATGTCAGTGAGTCAGAAGTAAAGAGCATTTGGTATTAGTTATTTGCTATGTTCTTTCTCTACTTATTTTACTCATATAATATACATGTACAAGAATAAGAGCAACGAGCACTGCTTTCCTTAAGACGAGTGAGTCTTCCTTCTAGCAGCTCACGATCTGGCCTCACAGGTTTGGCTGTCTGCCAGACAAGTTAGTGCTGGTATCATGTAGGCTAATGTAATGTCTTGAATCACTCGACTAAATTTAGATGCTCGTCTCAGAATTGCCTCCAAACATTTAAATAGACCTTCCAAAGATGCTTTTCAGGTTTTGTGGTGTTTTCTTCCTTAAATCAGGCACACACTTTTAATTTGGCTCTTTTTATTTCTTCTGTAAAATTAAGTTATTAATCATAAGTTACTCATTCAAAAATATTCATTCTAAATAGTTGAGAGGTACTTTCCTAGCATGGCATGTGTTCAGCAACGTGGATGCCTGAGCTCCTAGGTGTGAGAGCAACGTGCAGAGTGACTGGTTTTTCTTCTCCTCTGGCAGCCCTCAGGAGAAGAGCACAGGGTGAAAACTGTGCAACCCAGTATTATAGAACCCAAATCACAATGGCTGTGGAGACATTGCCTCTTCAGAGCATATGCCCAGAAATACTTATCAATAGAGTGACTTCAGACCTAAGAGTAATCAAAGGGACCTGTTTGTATTATCTCCCCTCTATCCTTGCCTCCCTGAATGTGCAGGAGGTGTGGAAAAGGGGAGGAGTTCAGCAAAGCAGGTTTGCAGTCACTCCCTCCTCACCACCCCCTTTGACTGACCCCACACTTTGTCTTTGGGCTGCCTTTCTGACTAGTTGATGGCATAGTTACATAATGAAAAACTCTAACTGTGGGCAGTGTAAAATCAAGCAAGCTTGCCTTTGTGGTGAATTGACTCTGACTGGATGCAAGGTACCCACCAAAGCTATTCTATGACTCCCCTCCTCGTTAGGACAAGGGGGAGAAAATGTAATGAAAGGCTCATAGGTTGAAACAAGGACAGGGAGAGAACACTTACCAGTTACTGTCATGGACAAAAGAGACTCAGCTTGGGGAAAATTAGTTTTATTTATTATCAATCAAATCAGAGTAGGATGATGAGAAATAAAAATTAAATTTTAAAACAACACCTCCTCACCCCTTCCTTCTTCCCAGGCTTAACTTTAGTACTGACTTTTACTACCCTGTACCCCCACAGTGGTGCAGGGCAACAGGGAGTGGAGGTTGTAGTCAGTTCATCACATGTTGTCTCTCCTGCTCCTTCTTCCTCAGAGGGAGGACTCCTCACAGTCTTCCCTTACTCCAGCAGCCTGTCCCTCCCACAGGAGAGAGTTCTTCATGAAGTTCTCCAGCATGAGTTCTTCCCATAGGCTGCAGCTCATGATTAAATGTTCCAGTCTGGGTCCCTTCCATGGGGTGCAGTCCTTCAGGTGCAGACTGGTCCAGCATGAATCTCTGAAAGGTTCACAACCCCTGCAAGCAAACCTGCTCCAGTATGGTCTCCGCTCTCCACAGGTCCACAGGTCCTGACAGGACCTGTGCTCCAGCACAGGATTCCCACAGGTCACAGTCTTCATCAGACATCCACCTCCCCATGCATGGGGTCATCCATGAGCTGCAGGTGGATATCTGCTCCACTGTTAACCTCCATGGGCTGCAGGGCGGCAGCCTGCCTCTCCATGGTCTTCACCATGGGTTGCAAGGGAATCTCCACTCTGGCACCTGGAGTGCTCCCCCTTTCTTAAATGTGTTATCTCAGAGGTGCTACCACTGTCATTGATGGGCTTGGCCTTGGCCAGCGGTGGATCTGTCTTGGAGACAGCTGGCATTGGCTCTGTCAGACACAGGGGAAGCTTCATTCATTCACTGCTTCCCATTGGCAGGCAGATGTTCAGCCATCTCCAAGAAAACAGGACTCCATCATGTGCAATGGTTACTTGAGAAGACAAAATGCCATAACTCTGAATGTTCCCCACTTCCTTCTTCCTCTCCCAGCTTTACATGCTGACCATTGCATCATAGGGTATGGAATATCCCTTTGGTCAGCTGGGGTCAGCTGTCCCAGCTGTGTCCCCTCCCAGCTTCTGGTGTACCCTGAGCCTACTCACCGGTGGGGTGAGAGGCAGAAAAGGCCTTTACTCTGTGTAAGTACTGCTCATCTCTAACTAAAATATGTCTGTGTTATCAACAGTGATTTCAGCACAGCCCCAAAACATAGCCCCATATTAGCTACACGAAGAAAATTAACTGTATCCCAGCGAAAACCAGCATACCACCCCTCCAGACATGCTGCTACCAAACCCCTACCACACAAACCCAATCCAGCCGTTATGAGTGGATCCCTGGCAGATAGGCACCAATTCACTTTTGGCTGGCAGTCAGGCCCAGTGACGTGTCTGATGAGCAGTCTGAGAGGCTGAAGCTTCATTGGCATGACCCGCTCACTGGTGTGGAACTGTAACCTCACAGAACGTCCCACAGACTCACATGAACCACTAGGAAGAGAGCCTGATTTCAGGGCATTTCTGAGACTTTAGGAAGAAACACCATTTTCTGAGCTAAGCCATGTACTATCACGTTCTCTTTAAGGGATTTTAAAGCAAAGCTGTCAAACAGAGGATAATCTCATAGATATTTTGGAGTTAATTGTACATTCTACATATTGGTATCTGGTTGTCAGTGTACAGAAACTTTCATGCTGCAGAGCTTTGGAAACTGAAAGTGAAGGCTGTAAGTGACGTGTGTGAGAAAAGCTACAAAGAAAACTTGGGTAAGTGACCAGCAGAATGAGATTCATGAGAATGTATATGAATGCTTTGGTTGTAAACAGCTAGGCCATGCAGAAACGAACCACCCTGCCGTTTAATTAGTTACAGGGATGTGCAGTCCCTGCTGCCATATTGAGGTGAGTGAAATGTCTGTGTAGGAAGCAGATTCAGAAAGATTGAAGTGAGCTGAAGACTGTGATGAGCTCCTCAAACTCCTTACATCACTCAGGGTGGTAACAGCTGACTCCACTCATGTTTTATGTTCGTACAGTGCATGGTTAATATTCTCTTACTAACCATGGCAGCTACATTTGGTTTATTCATTATAATTAAAGAGTTTATTCCAGAAATATGTATTGTAGCATCCCTTACATTTTTGTCTGAAGCATCTGATATTGGCCAGGGTCAGACCCTAGATTTTTTTGGACCAGCTTGGAGATTCTTCCTTGTTTTGTTAAACAAAGTCATAACATTTTCCTTGCATATGGCAAGCAGCCACACTTGAAGCTTAGAAAACAGTATGTTGGCAGCATTTGCCCTAAAAGAATCTGAACAAGCTATAGCATATATTTATGTATGCAGATACAGATGTGTATGTACAGAAATATGTATCTATAGGAAGAACTATTTGAAATGCCACCCTCCCTAAGAAAAAGCATAGCAATGGGCTGGTGCTGAACTTGCGCCATAGTGGCAGAAGGAAGGGGAATTTTGGCCTGTGTCTACAAAGGCAAACTCTTATAAAAACAGAGTTCGCATTGATAGCATTCATGCACACCATCTCTCCTGCATCAGCCTTCAGCTGAGACCACATGGCACCTCATAGAGTGGCACTTCTAAGTGAGTGCCTTGGAGCTGAGAAAGGCTGAATTTGCACCAAAAGACTCAAGTGTTCCTTCATAACCAGAAGCTACAGAAGAGTTGTAATGAAAATTGTGCAGGGGAAGGCGTAGGTAGAGAAGCAAGTTACTGAGTGCAGAACGATGAAACTAGGCCCAGAGATGTCTGAGAAACTGTGTCTCTCAAGTCTGCTCATGTCCATCAGTGTAGTGCCTGGGCTTTCTGGGTAGTGAGAAATTCTCAGTGCTGTGGTAAGTTTGGGGCAAGAGAGGTGACATGGATTACTCTGGATAAAGTAGCTGGTTTGTCAACAACCAGAGGTTTCAAGCATGTTGCCTGAAAAATGCCAGAACTTCAAAGATAATCACAGTCATTGGCTTTCTCTGTTTAACTCCATTAATTCCTTAATTATATAATTAATCTTCCTCCTTTCAAGAAGAGAAAGTAGAGTATTTAGCTAGAGATGAATGTGGACTTGGACTTCATTTTGAACAAACAGGCTTTACTGAAGTGTTAATTTCAGTTGGGGCTGATTTTTACTTCTGATCACCTACAGCATTTAAAAATGCTTAGACAGCTGGAAGAAAGACCTTAACGACTGGCAATGTTTATATGTGGATCTGAACTCAAAACCATAGTTGACATGAACCCATCGTCTACACATACACTATACAATTACGCTTTCAGGGATGTAGACTTTTATTTCCCCATGTGGTCTGTGGCCCAGACTAGAACAGTGTTTTCCACATGCCAGAGCTGAATTGTCAGCTTTAATAGTAATTTTACCAGCGAAGTCATTGAACTGGTCAATGTCATTCATGGTTACCTTCTACCATGACATCTTGTCTCAGATTGAATTTGATTACCTGAAGCTTTATTGCCAAAGTGAAACAAATCACTCTAATTAATACTGCAAGATAAATGCTAGCTGAAGCATGATCATTTTTTGTTCTTTCAGTAAAGCCTCCTTTGCTACCATAAATATCATTATAGCATCTTCTCCATCAGCTGAAGTCACTATTAAAATTATCCTTTATTCAGCTGTTTTTGAGGAGCATCCTGATTTGAACTTCAATATATTTCGTCTTTATGCCACAGAGAGGGACAAGAGTTGAAAGGAAGATGTAAAAATTGGTTTTGCACAGTTGAGAAGGATTCCTGCTGAGCAGGAACTGGAGAGACAACTGTGGGCTGGTATTTGGTGACCTTACATAAAGCCAACAGTAGCATGGCATTGCTGATGTTTTGAGACAGGCATATTAGGCTAGATAAGCTGCATTGCTGGCAGCAGCCCAAAGTTAAGAGGGCATAAAGTTGAAATTCCTGCAAAGCAAGGTGGAAATCAAGCAAAAAATTGTTTATGATATACTTACTCATGAAGAACAACTGCAATTAACTAAAGATGAGAGCAAGAGACTAAAGATCTTTTAAATTTTAGTTAATTTTCTCACAATATTCTTTCCAATGAACTTCATTCTCCACTACCCCTAAGCTGGGAAGAAACATTCTCCCTATAGATCTTTCTTAGTACCAGTTTCCAGGTAGTGGCTCAGCATATTAGCTATTATTCCCCTCTACACTGTCATTTACTGTCCTTTCCTTGAAGACTAGTCAAAACATCTTCCCTAACAGTCTGAATTACCTAAATTGGCAAGATATTGCTGCGTATACCTATTGCTGTATAAGTGCATTGAGTATGCGCATACCCTTTACAGAGCACTTCAGGTATGAACAACTCGCCGTCTCGCTTGCGCAGGCCAGTTATTGTTGGTGAAGGTATCTCACAATTTTTCTTTTCAATAGTAGAGTGTTTTAAGGGAAGATTGAAAGAGATGAATGGTGCTTATAATCTGCAAAGTAGTGGCCTGCTCTAAGCAGAGGTGTGACATGAAAAGAAGTGCAAGTCACAAGTGGGAGAAGATGACAAAGGAATCAGGCAGCAGAAAAAGCATGGAACAGATCAGAGTTGACTCGCATGTTTTTTTAGTCTGTTTATTTCCTTGGAGGTCTACTCAGAAATCTATTTGCCTCATGGAGAACAGACTTGTGCACACAGCCTTGCTTTCTGTTTTTCTGCCATAATCTAGGGATAGCCCTCCTTCCTCACATACAGGCTCTATAAATAAGCTGGGAATATGTTAGGAAGAGGGAAGAGAAGGCAATGAAGAGATTGCTGTTACTTCCCTCACCTGCAGGAAATTGGAATTAACCACTCCACCCTTGCATTTATCTAACATTTAACCATATCGATGTCAGTGTTTTCCTCACCTTTACAGAAACTCCTTGCTACTGAAAATGAAATCCCTAAAGCACCCAGTACTGGCAGGATCCATATACAAGGAGCAGGGGAAGGATAATCCTCTGTGTTTTACAGCCTTTCAGGGACAACTCCTCATCAACCACATGCTAGGAAACCAGAGAATTCAGATGCTTTTAAGATATCACATGGATAGATTGTGGGTAGAGTTTGGGGCTTAGGTAGTCAAAAACAAAAAGAGCTTTCAGGAGAGTGCTTAGGCTAAACTTCTGACAGCCTGGAAACTTTGACATCTGCAGAATGCAATGCTTAGTTACTCAGCCTCTGTTTACATCTCCTTCAGATCTAGCCATCTGCTACACTTCAGCTGTTGTGTTTTGATGCCAACCTTCCTGTAAGCAGGCTTGCATTGATTAGATTCCATCTAGCAGTGTAGCTGCTTCTCCATGAAAGCCTAGCTTAGTGGCTCCTTTCTTACTTCAGCTTGGACATCTGAATATTGCTTTCTCATCAGAACCAAACTGACATATCATATGTTTATTAGTTGCCCACATTCATTCTTGTAAGTCCATCGATTCATCAGAAATTCCTACTATGTTACTTCATGTTTGCACTGCTGCAGAGTATGAAAGCAAAAGCATTCTATACATGCATGGATATGGCAGATTTAGCAATTAGAAGATCACTTTCTTGCACCTTTCATTGGCATCTATTATATTCTAAGCAAAAGGAACTGTTCAATATATTAAGAGTGGGTCATTTTTAGAGGCTGTACTTATGGGCCTGGCTTGGGTGAGATGCAAAGATTTACTTGTTTTTTTCTCCACTTTTCTACCTTGTTGTCCTTAAGTCAAGTAATAATTTTAGCTTATATTTACCACATGCATGGATAGGAGAGGAGCAGTTCAGTAAGCTACTAAGTCATAGCCAAGTAATGAAGTCTAAGAAGTAGGAAAAGGAAAGGTAGAAAACCTGAAAAGAGAGACAATTATAATAAGTATAGATCAGTGCGAGTGAAATTTTTTTTAGTCTTTCTAAAATAGTAAAGACACTTTTAGAAAGTAATTTTTTTTTGCCTGAAGTTTTGAATCTCTTCTTACGTACCTTATAATTGTTCTTTGTTCAGAATACTGGAAGTGTGTCTAGCTTTATTTTCATGTTTCATCAGCTTTATTCCCTTAGCCTTCATCCCTTATTTTATAACTTTTCAGATCATTACACTCTGTAGGAGGGGCTGTGCCTTCTAAGGTCAGCATTTAGGTCATTG
The DNA here is from genome assembly GCF_017976375.1 of Cuculus canorus. Classification (NCBI taxonomy): domain Eukaryota; kingdom Metazoa; phylum Chordata; class Aves; order Cuculiformes; family Cuculidae; genus Cuculus; species Cuculus canorus. Next base: position 99,597,028 of record NC_071403.1, on the reverse strand, counting down.
TGAGCACACCAGTAACATAAGTAATCAATGATAATTCTACCACAGAACAGCTAATCAGCAAAACAGGTCCTTCAGCTCATCCACAGTAGGGGGAGGGACTTAATTCTGAAAGCATTTCCACAAAGTTGTCTTACATAATTCAGTAAGAAGGTCCACTGTTTGTGAAGTGTAGCACATGCATATGTGCTTTTGGGATTAAGGCCCAGTGAGAAACGGGATATTGTTTATTTTAAGCCTGCTCACTGCATTCAGCAAGTAGCAAGACACCATGAATTTACTTTGTTTTGTGTTAGTCATCACAGCAGCTTCCAAGGGTTCAGGAGCGAACTGCTGGCGTTGTTGAATAAACTGTAGGCTTTTATTGACTTTGGCTAGGCCTTTTAATCATAGCGTTTTTTACCTCTGTTGATCAGAAATACTGAATTTTTCCACACAAGGAGGAAGTCAAAAGGATTTCTTCAGGTAACTTCCCTTATGGAAAAAAAAACCAAACCAGAAATTGCAATGTGTATTTTTAACATTGTGACTGGGCTTTTGTTATTAAACAAACGCAGCTCAAGGTACACTTCTTCCACCATTTTCATGTACCAATCAAGATTTCTGTTGAACATAGAATGGATAATATCCACTTGTTCACAAATACTTGATCAGATTCTGAAAATGCAACATTTTATTACGTGGAAAGAGAAAACCAAAATATTAACTTGTGGAGTTGAAGTAATGATCAGTAATTCTCTGCAAGTACAGCACCCGACCTACCAGCATCCTGAGTAGCAGTCCCTTGCCATAGATTGTCCCAGGTATGACTGTTCAAGGCACAAGCCCAACATGTCATTTTCATATCACCTCCTTCAACATATCAGATCTCATGCTAAATCTTTGCTTTTAAGCATGATATCATTTGCAAATATATCCAGGGTTTTCTAAGGAACCTTTATTTAAGTCATTTCAGCTCAGGGTATGCAAGGCAAAACTGGCCCTTGTTCAGCTCAAGTGAATAGTGTTGGCCATATCTACTTGCAACATCACATAGAGTTGTGAAGCTCCTTTCATAGTAATTTGAGATCTCTGTAATTGCAGCTGAGGAAAGACAACATTTTTGAAGGAGGGGTGATGTACCTTATCAAATCAACTGACAGAGTCACAAGAAAAAGGCAGACCAGCTTTTGGTTCCATAGGGCCTGATCCCAGATTTCTCATACAGGTAAAAACGAACTTCATGGTAAGCATAGACTGAGTTGTGTCAGTGCCACATAACAGGGAGGTCTCACACAGGTTTATTAATATTTTGCAGATTGCTACAACTTCAAAAAAAAAGGCTACTCAGCTTTTGTAAGCATAAAAGTACAAGATTGCAAGCACAGAGGAGATTTAAAAGTTACAAAACATTAAGTATTTCGAACAGTTTGTGCTTATGATGCTACCCATCTTCCACAATGTAAAAACTTTTTTTGTAGTTCTGTGTTGCTCAGGTCATTTCACAGGTACGCAGATGAGATTTTGCTATGATGAATTAGTTACTCAAGGAATAGCACAATTTTAGCATAGCATAGCAAGGTTCTTTAATCCTGAGACAAGTATAAATCATTTAATGTCCTACAACACTTGAATGAAATATAACCAGATTCTTTTCGGTGGTTTATATGGTGATTGCTAATGCAAATGATATTAGCTCAGTTTCTTCCTACAGTTTTTCAACATAGATCAGCAAAGTTTTCCTCAACCCCAAACTATGCAGAATTCTTTGGTATTTTCTATAGAATTCTCTACAGAAAAGTATTTCTTTACAATATCGTTCAAGACAGCTGCCCTCTCAGAGAGAAGGATTTTGAGAACTGTGGGAAGTCAGAAAAAAAAAAAAAGCATTTTTTTTCTGAGGAGTGCCTCTACTGATCATAGTCCAGATTTTCTTTGTTAACTTCCAGTCTGGAGGGCTCTGTGTGTGTGCAAAGGTCAGGACAGTATGTGGGAAGGTTGGGGTGCATTCCTGGTAAAGCTCGAGATGAGGGAAGAAGTAATGGTATTGCCCTAGACCTTTCATCTCTAGGTACTCTGTGACCTCTGGTTTCTGAAGTGTTTCAGAAGGCTCTAATAGGATGGTGGAAAGGCAAGAATTTTCCAGCTTAAGAGTGGAGACAGATAGCTCTGTGCAGGGATTCTCTCTATTCATAGATACTGACAAAATAAATTCTTCCCATTCTCCTTCTTACTTTGTATCGTCTTTTCCAATTCACATACTGGGGCAAAGATCCAGAGTTTCAGCCAACATTTAAAGAACCTTGTAAATCTGCACAAATCTACACAAATCTGTACAGCAGATTTCAAAGGAGTTCATGGTTTCTAAGGCAAATTGAAAAATATAATCCTGGCTATTTTTTAGCAAGTGTTCCATGACTACAAGACTATTGGCAGAGCCTGCACAAAAATATCATGTTTAAATGTCTGTGCTTAGACATAAAGAAGGCATTTTGCCAAAATGAAAATGAAAATCATTGGCCAAATTAGCATCGTGTGATCTCAGCTTTAAAATGACCCTGATGCTGTATAAACAAGATTACATAAGGGTTCAGAGGTATGTGAAGCAGTTCAGTAGTGCCATCTTGAGGGAAGCTCCTCTGAACAATTCTGAACAATTACAGATTTCAGATCAACTGCGTTTGCCCATGTTTTATTAGTTGGGAAGAAGTCAATGAACTACCCTAGAAGAATGAGGTACAGTATATTCAGAAATGCATTAATACATGCCCTTATTTAGCAGAAAAGAAGTCAAAGCCAGCACTAATGCATTTCTATTGCTGCAGAAAATTATAGTCTGGGAAATAGAATTGTAATGTTTTGCACTTTCAGCTGTTCATCGCAAAACCACTTAGTAATATGAATTAGGCCTTGCAAAACATTAACACTAATTTAGACCATAAATACCTTTGTGTCAGAAGGGAGCCAGAGGATGTAAAAGGCTGATGCCAGAGTCGCACAGAATTCTGTTTATTTTCTGTAATCTTTATTTTCATCTGGGGTGCAGAACGAGATCCATTTATCCTGGTCTGATTTTCAGTAAAATTATAACTAAACATCGGAAATCAGGTTGATTAATTTATGAAATGACAAATGGTCAGAATTACAAAAGAAGATGCTTGCAGTTATGATTTCCATCCATTCCTATCTTCCCCGTTACATTGGTCTGGAAGTGCTATACACCATCTGGCTGACTAAGATCAGTAAATGTCAAAAGTGGTTTTCATTGTTTGGATCTGTCAGCTGGTGACAAGTAGGATAGTTTTGAGATCAAGCAGACTTTTTTTTTTCCTGGGAAGGACTCTCTCCTGATGAATAAACTTCTCTGCATTTCCTGACCAGAGCCAGAAATGGCAGCAAGCAATGCTCCATTTATGGAGTTTCTTTCTCCCCACACACTGTTTTCTTCTCTTTGTGAGAACAGATTTACAGCTCTTAAACCACCATAAAAACGGTGCACCATCTTAAATAGCTTAGAAGTCAACAACTTGTTACTTGACATGCACAGTCATCAGAGCTGACGTATGATTTATTGATTGTCTATGAAAGGACAGGCAGCTGTGAACTTTGATGCCTCTGTATCAACATCACTCTAGTGCAAATGCATGCAGTGTGTGATCTTACAGCCACGCACAATTCCTCTGGGTCCTGCAGGTGGAACTAAACATAAAAATTCAAGTCACCTCTTCACAAGATCCAAGCATCTTAATTTATTGCTGAGTTTACCAATATCAAGGGCATGTTGCACCTTTAGGAAGCTCTGACGAGTCATAAGACTGTCTTTGGAAGGAGCAAGAAGTGAGAAGGAAGGAAAACATCTTTCCTTTCCAGGAAAAATTAAAGAGAGAAATGAACACCCCCTTGAATGTAAGTACAGACAACCTGGAGCAATTGCAGATTGAGATCCTGTTATACTAGTGAGATACTCATTTCACAAAACCGTCTCTTTGAATAAAGAATAAAAGTTGATAAGATACCTTGCTGTTACTTTTTTGTGTCGTTCTCAGAGGTGGCAGAGTAGTCAGACTCTGTATGATGTTGTGTACAATGATGTTTTATTCACATTCTGATGTTAGGTAAATGGTTAACCAGCTGATGAAAATAACAAAAACATAGAAAACAGCTGTTCATATGAAAAACTGCTGATGAATCATACTTTTGCATATATTCCCTTGAAGTACAATTTGCATGAAAGATATGCAGAAAACACATCTTTTTGACTAAACGTGATTGACTGTGCCCATGCTGTTAGTATACGTCTTCATTTTTTTCGTTTTTTTCCTCCTGTTTTACATTCTTTTTGCCCTTCACTCTTCAACTTCAGTCAGATTGTCAGGAATAAAATGTCATCGGTAGCCTCTGAACTATAGCATTTTATGAAGATGAGGGCCTGCCTTCTATCTTTATTGGGTTTTTTCCTTATTGTTAATTCTAGTATTTGAAGTTAAACTGTCATCAATATTGCCATAATGGCTTAAAACTGAAACTTAAGTAAAAGAAATAAAAATGCTAGTGCTTATTAGAAGTCAGTACTTTTTTCATTGAAAGATATTTCCCCCACTTTCTGCATTTACTAATAAATTGAATTTTCTTTATTCATTGTTTCTCCGGGAAATTGTTGGGAAAGATAAAAGGATCATGTGAAAAATATCTAGGACTATGTTTATAAGTCCTTGGTATGTGATGATCGCATATATGTATCAAACCATTATGAACTAAAAAGGTAATAATGTTTTTGCTAGGATTGAGATAATGCTTTACTTTTTTCTCTGTGGAACTAAAAATTATTTCCATCATATACTTCTCCATCAACATTGCATGCAAATAAACAATTATCAAAACTACTATGTAGTGTTGCTCTTTTACACAGTCCTCACTATAATTAAAAATTTTACTTAATCCTGCTCTAGGAAGAAGGTTTGAGTGCATATATACTCTCCTCCTCACACCCTCCCCCCCCCCCCCCGCCCAGTACATGAAAGGTGAAAATCTATGGCAAGGCTCCGTATTTCTGTATTCATATTTAGCTTCCCTATACACACATGCACACACAGAGACTCTTGTGGAAGAAGGTAATATGTGCAAAGGCTCTGTATTTTTGCACTTGTTTGCAGCCTTTCAGGAGACTGAAAATAACATTCAGAAGGTCTTTTATGCTGCACTGGACTGCTGGCCTGCTCCTTGGAAAGAGAAAATTTATTGATAGGGAGGGTATGGCAAATAATTAAAATGGTTTATTATGCCTATCTGGGAAATGAGTGCATGGGTTACAGCAGGATTTCTAGGCCTCCTTACATACCCAGACCATACACAAAAGGCTTTTTAGTGGGATGAATAGGAAAGTGCAATGTATGCTGAAGCTGTCCTTCAATCCTTCTGTGCCCACAGGGGTAAGGCTCTTATTTATCTCTGGAAGAACAGACAATGATTTACCATTAACAAATAAACTGCCTCTGTTGTTGTTTATAGTCGTCTTCCTTTTCACATACAAGCAACGCAAAAATACCTAAAATCCAGGTGTGAATAGTTGCTGTATGTGTTTATTCTATTTTCTTTTTAGCTTGCTCTGTTTTCCTTAATCGGGTCCAGTTCTACAGCCCGGATCCTCCCAAAACTGGGTGCTACATCTGGGGTGGCCAAGGAAGTATCACAGAGAAGGGGCCTCTTCTCTCCAGAGAAGCTGTGGAAAACACTTGCAGTGAAATCTCTCAAAGGCTTTTCCTGTTCATCATTTTCTTGTTTGTTGTTTTCCTTTTCTTCCTTGTGATTTTGCACTTCTATGTAAATGTGCCTACATCTGAAAAAATGGTCATAACTGAACCCAATCTTTATGCAAAAATGGCTTGTGTCTTGAAAATATGTGAAAATTTACCTTTTCAATTTATCTCTTCCATAGAAATTACAAAGAAAGCCCCAAAAGTTGTGCTGTGGAAATGACATTAAATGCAGCAGAAATACTTTTTAAGAAAAATACATAGATCAAGAAAGAAATTTTCTTCAGTTAAGTGTCTTTATGGGTATCCCTCACTGCATTTCCCTTTATATGCTATCCAAATAGACTGCTCTGGAATTAATATCGAAGAAGTATTTGCATCATCTGAGTTTCCTTTAGACTTTTCTTTCTCTTCTATTTCCAAATAACTGTTTGTGATTTGGAAGTTTCATTAAACTGCTGTTCTTAATCTCAACAAACAAGCTAGTAGGTGAAGCGATTTTTCTAAAGTATAAAACACAAGGTCCTGGTTGTAAAGAGTTCTTTTCATGCTTCTCTTGTCTTTTTTTTTTTTTTTAAAGTTTAAATGTCCACCCTCAAAGGAATTGGGTGAAGGATGAACTTGCCAATGTGTTTCCTTGATCCACAGTCCAAAATCACTGCCTGAAAACTGAGAATCATCTGCTTTACAATGTTAATTGCTCTTACCATAATGCTACTTCCCAAAAGCAAATTCTGTCACAGGTTTACTGTTTCAAGCAGCAGTAGGTGTGTTGTAGCATCAATAAAATGTCTGAATAAAAATAAAGCTGGCATCAATTTTATCCTCAAGAAGATAATTCTGCAGCAGTACATTAATTTATAAATTCTTCAATGTCCTAATGAATGCGTGGTTTCATAGAATCATAGAATCAGTAAGTTGGAAGGGACCCACTGGGTCATCGAGTCCAACCATTCCTAACACTCCCTAAACCATGCCCCTCAGCACCTCGTCCACCCGTCCCTTAAACACCTCCAGGGAAGGTGCCTCAACCCCCTCCCCGGGCAGCCTCTGCCAGTGCCCAATGACCCTTTCTGTGAAAATTTTTTCCTGATTTCCAGCCTGAACCTCCCCTGGTGGAGCTTGAGGCCGTTCCCCCTTGTCCTGTCCCCTGTCACTTGGGAGAAAAGGCCAGCTCCCTCCTCTCCACAACCTCCTTTCAGGTAGTTGTAGAGAGCAATAAGGTCTCCCCTCAGCCTCCTCTTCCCCAGGCTAAACAACCCCAGCTCTCTCAGCCTCTCCTCATAAGACTTGTTCTCCAGCCCCCTCACCAGTTTCCACTTCCCTTGTACAGAATTCCTGTGAAACTTCAGGTGCTGCCCGTGAGACTCCTGTGCATCATCTCTTCTCAGCCTGGCATAGAAATTTTTAGACTCAACAGGACAACAAACACAGAGATCCTAATGCAGGCAAGACAAAAGAGTACATATGCTGGACAAAGTAGCATGTATGCATACTGCTTTTTTTTTTCAGAAAGGAGCTACAGACGAGCTTATTCTCTTCCTAAATCATCATTTATCTCAAATGGTCCTGTTGCAGGAGGATCTTCTCTGTTGTTGACACGATGCTCTTATATTGTGCATTCAGCACATGTGCAGTTCTGTAATACCTATATACCATGAAGCATCTTTAGGTTTGTTTCAACCAATCTCCTAAAACACTTTTGGCAACACAGAATCATAATGGCTAGGTGTTACTCATAGTTTTCAAAAGGAAAAAAAAAAGATGTACAAACCTTCTTTCAATATCTACTTTAACTTTCAGGACGTAGTTTCCCCTCAAAAGGAAAAAAACAAACCGGTTGCCATTTCATCTAATTCATATATTTATGCTACAGTCAGAAATTAATATACATGGTGGTGATACCTTTTTTCTTGGTACTTAAGTATGACTTTCCCTGGCAGCCAAGAAACTATTTTCCATGGAACAGATTCATTCCAGCAAATTTGCTGTGCTAGTACTATGCTTTGCAGCCATTCAGAAACGGTGCTGAACAATGTGAGGAGAGAGAAAGCACAGGGCAAGAAAATACTTGGACCGTATTTTAGAACCACAATATGAAAAATTCTCCATTTTTGTCAGTGAAATATATAGATTTTAGATAACCCAAAAGGCTTCTTAGGACTTTGTTTAAATCAGACTGTATCTGCAAAACATAAAAGGCAAGATTTGCTTCATCAAATGGCAAGATGCAAACAGACATCATGGTTCACTGCAGGAAGGAGTCTACAAGGTTTTACATGCATCTGAACAACAAAATTACGCACATGTTTAAATGAAGACTTAATTAGACATGAGGTTTTAACTGTCTCCATGAAATACTGTATTTGATTTGCAATTGCATTTTAGCATCAGTTATTTCTGACGCTACATATATTAAAGCCTTATTCATTCATGACTGGTTGCAAACAATAATCTGATAAATATAAGCTTTAACCCCTTGCATGACAGCCTAAGAAAATAAGACCCTTATCTTGACTAAGGTCTTACTAGGCTATAATAAGGCAAAATGATACAAGTTTCTCCTATAATTTTTGTCAGAGGTCATCAATCTGTATTCAACACAACCATTATTGATATTTGATGCCAATGAGTTCCTAGTTCACTAGCTAAAAAAAAATCGTATGACACATTAGGCCTATTCTTTTTCTGATGTGAGACCCATAATTAGTAGGACCAAGTCATTCTCTACAGATAATTAATTCTCATATAATTCCACAGGGTGAATGACATTTCATGTAAATACTTCTTTGGATAGGAGGTTGCAAAGAAAAAAGGGCTTAAATGCCAAATACGGTATATTTTGCTTCCATCTAAAACTCCACATCAGTGTGCTGTTGCAGAGCTACATCAGCACACATTTCCCTATTGTGTCCTCCCACAGTCCCTTTGCAAATGGCTGGAAAAACAGTCTGCAGTTAAAGAGAGGAAAGGGAATCAAAATGCTTAAAGAATCAGAATGACCAAAAGCCAAGTTTATTGCAGTTTTGAAACCGTATCACAAAGTGTAATGTCTGTATAACCCTCCGGCCATGATAACATCTCAACATAGCCTGTTAGCGTTGGCTGAGCCAACCCAATACACCGGTGCTTCCAAAACGTGCAATCCTATTCCTTCTTCTTCTCTGGAGGAAATTATGTTGTGCATTGGACTCTTCACGGAGTTCTCTTTATTCACCAAAACCATAAGAAGTAACAAAACACACCTAAAATGCCATGTTAAAATAACCCACTGCAGGGGCAGAGGAATGCTGGAGTTTGCCAGAGGAGTGGTGAGTGTGAGGAGAAGATGATGAGGGCTTCCCCACCTGCTAGCAATGACTTGGCTGCAGAGCCCACCTTCTCCAAACTTGCCCATCAGAGCCTAATACACAGGGAACACCCTGACAACCTCCTTTCCCTGCTAAGGAGAAGAAAAGGAGGGTAAAGAGGACACAAAACAGTCACATGCTTTCTTGTCCCATCTATCATCAGAGCAGGCAGCTGTGCAAATAGGCGGCTGCTTTTTCTGCACAGCAGCTTCAGGTTGAAGTCCTAAAAACTGCAGGGCATCCCCCACAGGGCAGTTTGCATTGGCCACTCGTGCAGTGGGAGGGAGAGGTACTCCGCTTTATCTCCTACTCATCTGGGGACACACTTTGTAGGTGCAAATTGATTTAACTACAGGGCCTACAATGAAACCACAGCACATGAAAACTGAACATCCAAACTCATTTTAGTCAGTTCCTCTGAAGAAACAGTGCTGGTGAGATCACACAGTATGTATGTGCACACACCTATCTCTAGTTCTTATTAATTTTCTTTAACCATTGCCAGTGACCTTTAGGCAAAGAACAGACGTCCCAGAGATGTTACATTCCCACAACCTCTGGCTAGGGAGAAAAGATAGTCTGGTTATCAACCAAAGAAAGGACTGAGAAGTGAACTAACCATTGTTAGGCATGGATGAGGCCATGTGAAAGCTCAGCCTCAAATGCAAAAATGAGGGTTTATTGGTACGACTGACCCCAGAGAACCAGCATCGGTATAGGTCTTGATGGAAGCTGACTACATAAGGTTGTCTGCAGTATAAGTCAGTGTTTCAGCTCTGTAGTCTGAGAGGTTTTGTTCCCTGCTTACAGGAAAGCAGACAAAGTAATAAATTATAATATTGTTCAGATTGTTCCTCCTTTTCCTATAGGATATGTGAATAAAATACCTCACAGATAAAATACCTCACAGATAAAATACAAAAGCTTTATCTCAATTGTGTTTTAATAGAACCTTCAAATTTCATGCAAAATTATCCAAGACCCAAGCATAAATCACAGTTTTTATGATGAGATTGCCTGGTACTAGAGGTGTAGATCTTTGGTGACAAAGAATGCTGTATTTAGCACCATCCTGGTCCATACAGAGCTTTACAGTTTTATTCCCTGCCTTTTGGAAACTATTTAAAAATCAATGTGAAGGCATGAGACTAAAAATACAACAAACCTATTAGGTCACCAGATCCATCTACGTGACAGATCAGGACAAATCTCTGTGACAAATCCACCAAGTTGAGTTTAGCAGTGTTAGGCAATTGGACAACTAACGCTTTCCCTACATTATGATTTTTTCAGACCGTATGTTGTGTGCTTCATTTCATTAATTCAACCATATTTTTTTTCCTCTTCTTTTTAAATAAAGATTGCTGCACTCACATGTCAAGCTGAAGAAGACATTATTCAAACAGTAACATCTAACATCTGTTTTTGGCAGGCAGTATGGGCAGTTGGCAGCAGCTCTGCACTTCCCTCCTTATGTAAATGATCGTGTGCTGGTGGTTGTCTAAAGCTAACATAGCTGGAAGACAAAGGAAGAAAAAGTCCTTTTCCTTTTACTTGATGCTTACCGTTAGCTAGAACATAAGGAGTTTTGCATGTTGAGCAGACAGCCTCATTTTCACTGTATGTGGGCCAGAACTGGCTTCAGGGGAACCAAAGAGAGCCCCGTGCATGCAGGAATATTCACTAAAATATTTATCAAAGAGAAATGATTTTTAGGGTCTTATTTATGCATGGTTTTATTTACTGGAAAGAACAAATGCTAGGGAATGCTGCCTGATACAGAGGCAGGGAAGAAATTGTGTTGTATACCCTCCAGTTCACATAGCTAGACGCATCGAACCTTTCCAAGGCTGGAATGCATTTCTAAATCACTGGATGACTGGATAATCTAAAATCATTGGGTGCACAATGATTATTCAGATCTGTTTAAATATGCCTGTAAAAGGTAGCAAACCTAGAGCCCTACTTACCATGGAAGCCTGGCCTTTGCTGGTCATCACATAGAAAGTATGTTATTTACAGTTCTGCCTCTCATTTTGTGTGTTGACCACTTGATATATGGAATAAAGCTAGGATAACAGGAGAAATTTTGACCTGTATTGTACAAGGAGACAAACCAGAGGGTCTCTTCAACTTAGCTCTATAGATCTTTGACATGTTACAGCCCTCGCTCTGAGTAGCTCTGTTTAAGTGCTGCCATGCAGAATAGCAGACCTTGTTCTAAACAAAAACAAGCAATCTTAGTGTTTGATACCCGAGTGACCGAAACTACATTATGAGAGGCCAGTTTTTATGCTATGTAGTCATAAGTGCCCCAGAAGAAAGAGAAAACCATAGAGCTTAATATAATGGATGAAGATTTGTTTAGATTTGAGTCTTCCTATGACACTGCTCTTTGTAAAAAGAGAACCAAAACATTTTAAAATCCAGCAAAGATCTTATTTCACCATGTTCATACATGGAAATCTAGTAGTTAAAACTAATCTAATAGTTTAAGAGGTAAATTTAATATAGCTTTAGAGTTGAGGTCTAGGTTCTGTTTTGGCTCAGTTTTAATCCTCAGGTTAATTTTCAACCCCAGATATTCTGTATAGCAAGAAACAGAGCTTCTTTGGTCAAATGATCAAATCTAAGGGATGTGGCTGCTAAGCATGCTCCGTTCCCCCAGACTTCACCTGTGTGGTAAGAATGCTCACCCACTTATAGGACAGGGCTTTAACCTGTTTGCAGCAAGTAGTTCACCTCTTCAGTAAAATGCTGCTAATTTCTCCATTTTCTTTGAGGATGTTAGGAAGCTGCTACTGTGTGTGCATTGGAGAAGCCTGGACATTTCACTGGGAACTTTTTCCTCATGTTTACACCAATCTTTCTATCTTAATGCCATCTTAAACTATGTTGAACAATGGTGAGGACATGCTGTGCATACCGCTGTGAGAAAAGAGAAAAGAATGAGCAGAAGGACAGTAGGAAGCTGAATGGTGTGTGAAAACGAGAATATGACTAAGTGACTTACCATTCAAATTGCCTTTCACCAAATGTGTGTAATCAATTCCAGCACAGTAGGGATGGTTAACATCACAAAGGCTCTAATCATGGATTTGTCCAACATCATCTTTCCCAAGAAGTAGCCTCAGATGCCTGAAAAGCATATGCATGAATTTAGTAACAAAGAATTGAAGTTCAACCACTCTGCCTTTAAAAAATGATTTGTATTTCAGATTTTAGGTGTCCCTGCCATAGTGATTTTATTCTCAGGGAGCAAGTGACTTCTCAGTTCTCGCAAAACTATGCCTACAAATTCGACTGAAGCCAGTACTTTGCAACAACTGAGATAACAGTACTAAATTAATTTTATATTTTATTGTGTTTGAGTTTTATACAGAATGTAAAACAATGACACTCACAAGTATGCCCCACAAGGAAATAACACTGTATTTGGAAAAATCACCAGGAAAATGTTCTATTGCTTTCCAAAATAATTCTTATTCTCTGAAAGCACAGAAGACAATCACTTCAGCTATTTTAGTAAAGAGGAAAATCTCTGTATTCCAGTTTGCATCAAAAATTATAAGGCAAACATTTTTGGCCTTTATATTCAATTTAACAGGGACAGAATATCTGTGAGATCCTCACCAGAACTAGTCTAAAATACATTAAATCAGCAGTTTTTATCCATTTATAGCTCTGTAACTATGTATTCTCCCTTTTATGGAATTTTGTGCTTGCTCAGAAATCCAATTTTCCATTAGTTGTTTCAGTAGAAAATTTCTCACCAGCTCTAGTTCACATCCAGAAATTGCAAATCTGCTCTGAATCTCTAAAATAGGAAGATTTTTGTGTGACTTCTAATGAAACGTATATGCATTCCTGTCTTAAACTAGAATTCTGGAGAAACAAAGCCACAGGGACATCTGATCTGTCCCAGCTTGTTCAAGTCAAGGAGAAGATCTGGATGAGCCTTTAGCTTGCATATAAAATAGTTCACAGAAATTAAAAATGTTTAGAAAATACTCTGATTTTCTGAAAACAATGAAAAATAGAAGCTCCAAGCACTGAAAACCTACAGGTGTTTGGTAATCATGTAGAACAATGTCTTTGAAATTAATGGAGTTTCTCCCTATTTATCACAACACAAAGCAAGATCAGAAGTTGGCCTAATTTTTGAAGTTACTTCCAGTACTCATTGCACAGGGAAAAATCTGTCATTACAGCTCTCTTAAATCAATTCAACATAATTATGTCACAACCTTAATAGCATATGTCTTCATAATTTTCAAGATAAGTGAAAAACATAGACAAAAAAAAAGAAACCTCAGCTTTCTTATGTAACTCTTCTATTGCCATTTTTTCTATTGTCATAAATAGCTGCTTTCCATTGATGCACTACAAAAGAAACCTCTTTAAGCAGCTTTCTGCTGACTACTTCTTTTATCTGTAAATGCTTTCAGTGACTTGTTCAGATATCTTTTTTTTTTCTCCAAGCAAAATAATCTTCTATAGCCTCAATGAACCTGACAGTGAAAAGCACTAAAGTTGGACTACACAGGGTCATATCACAGCTTACTGAGAAACACAGAGCCACCAAAAGGAGATAACTGTAGATGGCACAAGGATCTAGGATGCCTTTTGCTTCAGTCCTGCCTCAAGGTAGCATCTCATGAGTACCCACTTTCCATTTCAGTAATCCATCTTTGTATAATATTGTTTATGGTCATCAAGTAAGACAGGCAGCCCTCATCCCATTACTATTTTAGCTGCAGGGTAAGGCTTATTTTTCTTATCTACAAAGAGGATATTAAGGAGTGGAATACATACACATAGCTCTCCATAGGTCTATTGTGCTCAGCCTACTACCCTGTCAATCATGTCATTTTTGTTTTGTTATCACTTTTCTTAGTTTCGTGCCTTAACCTCAGGCTCTGATTTCATCAGAACTCACAAGCTAAATAGGGTCAGATGAGGTCAATATTCAGATGGGAAACTTCCAAGAAAACTCCAGTGTTTGCAGGAAGGAGTGCTTTTCCCTCCATGCTGTATTTTTCAGACCCAGTCAGTACCCAGCAGCACTGAAACATCACCACTGAATGAAGGCAGAAAGTTACAATAAAAGATTTCAAGACGATTTCAATGTTGACAGACTTCATGTCTGGAGTGAAACTCAGTTTGAGTATACCCAGTGTGAAACAACTATTATGTCAGTGGGATAGCTAATTTTTCACTTACCCTACAAGCCTGTGGTTGCCTTCATCACCTGTCTGCAGATCTTCCTGCCAGTACTGTGTTTTTCCTATCATCGATAGTGCTCACTGAGAGCTCTTAGCTCTGACCCAGCAATGTCCCTCCTTCTTCTCTGCATCTACCGTAACTCCGTAACTGTTCATCTTCCAGTCACCCTAGCAAAGATTGCCTCCTTCTCAGGATACTGGCATTTCACTAGATTTCTATACAGATTCTCAGTCCAGTAGCTTGTTTTGATTCTCATTTTATGTCATTAACTGGTGTTCTGTTACACTGTACTGCTAAAAGCTTTCCGTACCATTTCTGAGTTGGCCAGATTTATGTGGCAAATAAAATAATTTCCACAGAAGTAATTGTTGAACTATATAAAGCCCCTTCTGAATGGAAGTAAATTGCTTTGCTTATTAGTTTAATTGTAGATGTTTTCATCATTAGTAGTTTTTAAACCAGCTTCATCTTTTATTAGGTTAGGGTACCATGCCATGACCATGTATGGTCAGTTAAAACACTTCAAGATAAGAAGGCATGGAGTGACATCATCTGCCTTCAGATTTTGTGTCACTCATTGTCTTTCATTGCCATACTGAATATTAAGGTCTATGTTTCATGATCCTGGCTATGACCTTTCCTCCTCCTCAGCACTAACGCTGGTCCTATTGTCATACAAGATTATATTTTTTCCCCCCAAATGAGAACGCTCAGTCAGGAACAATAATTCAAGCATGTCATGACCTGCCGAGGAAACGCATGTAACTCAGTGTATTTCTCCTAGATGAGTCAGTTGGACCTTTAGTGATTAATTTAAAAGTTAAAGCCGTTGTTGATCATTTGGAAAGCACATGCCACCTTTATTCTCCGAGGGTCATACCGTCTTCTACATGGAACTCCTGAGACTATTCTGTAATATATACTTAACCTAGTAAGGATAGAACCTCTGCTTCTGATACCATGACCTGATGCTAGCTATATACATTATCCTCAGTTTGTATTTTCAAAGGATAAATAAATGTATGAGAACTTTATTATCATTGTTGAAACGTTGCTTTTACTATAGGTATAAGGCAGGAGGCAACATGGTCTCGTAACCAGAACAGGAAACTGAGAATTGGGCTTCCTGGATATATTTATCTGGACTTTGCCACAGCTATCATTGTTATCTTGAACAAATCACTGTTTGAGACTGTTAAGCTCCAGATTCCAGTGCTTCAACTGCTCACAAGCAGCTAGTCATAGAGTTGGAGAAACAAATGGGCTCATAGGCAGTGCTTTTAAGCACATCAGCCTCGGACAGCATCCTCACAACCCTCCTTCAATTACAGTGAGACCATCACAGGAGAAGGTACGCAGTGACATCATCTGCTTTTAGATTTTATGTCACTCGCTACTCTGTCTATAAAATGAGGCTAATTAAATAAAGAAATACACATTGGAAGATCCTTTGAATACTTTAAATCAACAGTTCTGTGCAATGTAGTTTTCAGGTATGTAGTGCATCCTTTAGGGATATATGGGATGTGTTCATGTGCTTATTAGCATCTAACCCTCTGGAAAGCATCACCAATTAAAAGTAAGAGAGTGGGGACAAATACAGGGGAAAGTACTTCTTAAAGAAGTCTGCATTTGGATCACAGACGTTAAACTACTTGCCAAGGACTGCAAATAAATTTTAGAAAAGGAGGAGGACTGCATTTATTTCTTTTGAACTTCTTTCTTTGCTTGATGGAGATTCTCCCTCTTGAGTACGCAATAAAACCATGATTTAAAAATGTTACATAAATTTAGAAATTTCTGCAGCTATTAACAATGAATTGCGAGTCCATCATTTGAAAACAAAGGGGGAAAATTGACGAAGTACAAAAATCTTCGTAAAATATTTGCATAGACATTATGCAACACGTGCGTTAAAGAAATTGAATATGAATTTTCTTAATTCAAGTTTTCTCAGCATATAAATTTTGCTTAGAGGGCTTATTGCTTGTTTACATCAAACTTTTGACTCAGTAATGGAATTTTACACAATGCTACAAACAGAAATAATACTGAAAGGCATGAAAAGAATGGGTCCATTGGGATTTATATTTATTCTAAACAGTTCTATATGTCAGCATCAGCTTAAAGTTACCAGGTTTTATCCATTAATAACCACTGACTGTTAAAATGTGTCACAGATTCTGACAGCTTCCACACTACAAACACTCGGCCTTCTTTTGTCAAGAACCACTTTTAGATAAGGGCATGTGGCAGATTATAGTTTCTACTGTTCCTTCTTCGCCATTATGAATCTCAGCATGTAGTCCTCATGCCTTACAGAATTTCACAAGATCCTCCATGTGATGCAAAATTTTCACTTTACATGGACTAAACTACTCCATGACAATTCCCAAGGGACAAATCCTCATCAGCTGACAACACTTAAATGTGAGATACAGAATGGAGAAAACTAATACAGCTCCCATCTTATTTTCACAGCTGGACTCTTGTGAATTTTTGACCCCAGTGTATTAGACTTTAACAGGACTGATTTTTGATTCAGCATTTAAGCTTCACTTTGACTTGTTATTCCCACTGCCAGATGATTACAATCTCTGATCACACTAGGAAAGTTTACCAGTCACAAATCCCTACAGTGTGTAACCTTTATACTTCCTTGATTTATGTTAGTCTGATCTACCAACAAACAGAATAATCTGTTTCATTCTGACAAAGTTGATTTATGTTGACACGTTGACTTTTGTACTTTCCAATGTTGCATTTCCTTTATTAGGTTTCTGATCTTGTGTCAACTAGACAGGGTTGCCTTTCCTGAGTTTTTTTAATACAGCTGGGAGATATTTCAGTGCTTCTAAAAATTAGGATGCTGAACTACTAATATCAATATATTTGTTTTTAGTGTGGGCAGTAATATAAGGTCCCTTTTCACTTCCTAAGATTTCAGTGGTTTGATTTCTGTCTCACTTTGGTTGAGGTAAAACACTAATAATGCAGGCAAAATTATTTAAATTACAGTGGTGGAAAGGCAGAAATTTACAAAGATTTTACGCCTATTCATACTGAAATATTTAGAGCAAACATTGGTACCAAGTGGTAACAGGTCTGCTTTCTGTTCAAAGCCTGCATTTGCCAGGACAGTACTCCCAGCTTCCATCCCTCAGAAAGGAAAAAAACACCCGAGGCAAGGCTCTCACTGGGGAGGTCATACCCTGATCATAATCCCAGATGAGCAGAGAAGGTTTATAACAGGACAGCAGAGGTCTCTACATGGGTATCATTAATGCAGCATCAGGACTGTGTGGCCAGGCATTCCATGATAGAAAAGGATGAGGCAAAAATACCACAGCGATATATGCATTTTCACATAAAAATGAGGTAAAGAGCGGCTAAAAATACTTCAGTGAGACAAGGACTTCATGAAAGTTTCTATTCCTGGTAGCTAAGTGAGTTGAATTTTTCCATGCTGAGTGATGGAGAGAAGCACAGAGAAACTCAACTGTCTGCACAATGTGTTGATGGCATCAAAAGCAATATTTTAATTTCTAAGAACTTCTAAGTACAACGCATAGAAAAGTTAGCATGTGTTCTTCAGGCACATCCAAAAGAGGCTTTGAACAAGATTTTGTAATATCATGATCTGGAATTCATCTCAAGAGATCAAGGCCAATGCAATTAAACCAGAGGTTGAGCTCCAAGACCTTGTCTGATGTACAGGCATCCAGCCCACAGGACCAGACAAAGTAACCTCCCTGAAACTCATTTTATGTGGACATTTGATCTTCAGCTCCATTCGTCTTGCTCTTTAATCACAGTCCCATTATATCCTACTAGTTCCTGACATAGGCAGAGGCTAAGCGTATCTCTTAGCTTTAGTGGTATTGAAATTGTGGATTTTTGTTTCAAATATCAAACCAAGAACTGTCATAAAATAAAGAAAAAATTTTATTTGGATCAAATTGACACGAAGCACTTCATTTTTAGTGTATGTAGCCATTTTTAATCTGCCAGTATAAGAATAATAGATGGTGGTGATAGGATAGAAGAGGAGGAAAATGTCTGTTGAAAATAGTTTTGCATCCCCTTTCTCCTTCATTTTTGATGAATTACCGTTTACTTCAAAATGTTACTCTTTTTAGTACTCCACTGTTTGCATTCCTGTTTCTTCCCCAATTTTACTATTTCAGTGATATTTTCTTCTGATATTCAGGGGAGAGTTTTTTTGAAATTTTTCGAAATCTGTAGAAAGAAGCAACTCGGGGAGGATCAGAGGACAGAGGTTTCAAATTTACTCTAAAAAGGTTGCCCAGCTCTGCTCTGTAACTTTGCCTAGCTCTTTCATTTTAAAACTGAGGAAAAGAAAGACCAAACCGGTAAGGCTCTAAGGCAACTCCAGGGCATGCAGACGTGGCTGTGATCCTGAGGCCAAGCGTGCCATCTAGTGTTGGATATTGTTTGTCAAAAGGGAAAGTGTTAATTAATCTCAACGTTTACGATGTTCCTAATCTATTCTTCATTACTTTCTGGACAGCCTACTGAAACCACACTGGGGTGTTCAATGTAAAGCTCACCTCCACGATGTTTAGGCAGTATGTACGGACAGTGTGTGAATGCCCTGTGTTTGAAAGCCGCCGATCAACGCATCCGAAGAGTAACAAGTCTTCCGTAGAAAGAGCAGAATGGTATCTTTCAACAAATGGAGCTGCCCATCATTACAAAAAAAATATCTCGAATATACTGTGGATACTGAGATGATCTCTTAGTTCAGTAAATTGCTGGAACTAATAACCCGGCTTGCTGTGCAACAGATTGTAACAACATACTGTTCCTGAAACTCCAGTAAGGAGGATAATATAACCCAATTACCACCCTCACACAATAGCAAAATGATAATGAAAGTTGAAGACATGCAGGCTGCTAGTTTTTATTCTTTCGGTTCTTGTCAGCTACTCCATATTTTGTGATGAGATATCAGCAGCCACGTAGATATTGACAGCCAAACCCTCAGCACCACTTTCATTCTGGCAGTTCTCTTAGCACAAATACCTTGTTGTCGCTGAGGAGCATAAGCTTCTAATATAGGTTGCCATAAAGCTCTCCTAAACAATTCCTAGAACCTCTTGTGACAGAGTAAGGATGACTACAGACATCTGAAATATGGTCCCACAAATATCAAAATATAATTGTTTTTTCAGCTGTTCCAGTTTGGGGCCCTCAAATAGATATGCCAGGAAATACTGTGGGCGAGCAGGATTGGAGGCAGGAAGTTGTATCACAGTCAGAGATGTAATAAAAGGCTGCCCATGAAAAACTATGGAAGCAGTTATGTTAAGCATGTCCCATCTTCTTGATGTATTGCTAAAATTAAGGCTGATGTCAATGCAGGCACTACACTGGTGGGCAGAGTAAGGGGAGAAAAAGGAGAGTAATTAAGAGATACTCAGTCACACTTCCCCTGTTTGTTTAGTGTAATAAACCAGCACTGTTACTAACTGCAGATCGACTTTGTGACACATCTTATCCTGTGCAACTTAGACTGTTGCCAAAGAGTGGCTCAGATTGCCGTCCTGTGATTCTGTGCTCCCACCACTTTCCTCATGTCAGGTTCAGTGATCCTGCAGCATCAGGTTTTGCCAGATTGGTGAGTTGATCCAACAGAAAGCTAAACAGGGGAAAATAGAGACATTTTCTATCAAACAGGTACCAAAAATGAGACCTTGAAGCCCTGCTCTAGCAGATGCTGGGCAGGAACAGCAGTTGGATCATTCAAGGAAAATCACTCCTTTTAGCAGCAGCCCACAGTCCAATTGGTTTAAGAACAAATGAGATCAAACTCAAGACCTACTACTATTACAAAAAAACAAAGTATTCATGAATGGGTCTGACATGTATCCCTTCAAGAAGCAGAAAATATCAAGGCAAGGGAGTAAAGTTTATTTTAATATACCAATACTAAAATTAGAATTAGTTATAATACTAGTTATACTAGTTATAATACAGAGAAAATGACACTTTAATGTTTAAGCTGCATCCTTTGAAGAAAAAGGCATGCTTCTTTACATTAAGACCAAATCAAAAGACAAACTGTGTGTTTCTTTTCAACATATACTTTTTTTAAAAAAAAATTTCATTATGTGTGTAAAGGTTTCCTTTGTTGTAAAAATGCATAGAATATTGAAAAGATTGACAATTAGGAGATTTCTTCAGTGAGGGACCTCAGATTTGTTATCATCTGTTATGTTGTAGATAAATAGTCACACCAGTCTCTGAGTCTGAAGGTGAAAGAAAGTGGAATTTGCAGGATTTGAAGAAAATATATCTCCTTATAGCTAGGAGAGCACCCACGCTAACAACAGCCTTATTCTCCCTCAGGAATAGGTTGGGAGCCTAAATCACTCCTTGAGTAGGCTGGAAGATTCTGTGTATCCTTTTCCCAACAGCGATCCACTTCAGAGTGCCTGCGGGTAATAAGCCTGTGTGCCAGGGTCAAGTAGACAATGCACAGCAATTTGCAATGTTCATCCCAGCAACCATTTTTGAAGCAGGACAACTCTGAGAGCAGTGCATCTCTCCCACAAGAAGCATTATTTCAGACTTTGATGTGCAGCAAAGATACAGGAGAAATATCATATCCTCTCTCAATTTCATCACTGATGATCACAGTAGTTAATTCAAAGACCAAACTGAGGACTCATTTGCACTGAATATTAATGTAGGTATCAGAGATAAAAAAAAAAACTGGCAGGAGTAGTTTTCAGAACAATGCATCTGCCAGCGACAATCTTTGAAACAAATCCAAGTCTAAAGGAGCAGTTTCTTTCCCTTTCTTGAAAAAGGGACTCAATATGATCAGCTACATCTTCTCAAAAGAAAACATTTGGACTCTTTTCTTTTATAGACTTTGATCCAACGTCAGAATTACAGTGATTTCAGTGGAGGTAAGCTCTGAAATAAGGCTCAGGCATTTAACTGTCTTTGAAGCTAAGTGTTCGCTTTTGTGAGAGGACTTACTTGACAGTCTGAAGACGAAAGCCTCTTTTCATGCCAAAAATAGAATAAATGCACCATTTTGGAAAACAGCTCACACTGCCCTGCCAGCTTGCCGTGACATTTTGGTGCAGGAATCACCTTGAGTTTTACAAAGAAGCTATTTCCCGTGTCATTCAGTTCCTCATCGCTGCTAAAAAGGCTGGTGCAGGTGCTTAAATTATAGCAGGGAGGTGGTTACTTCAGATCTAACTGTCTGCTGGACGGAAAATGGGCTATTGAACTGAACGTTAACTATCAACAGCCACTATCAGCCTGTAGCCAGATCCTGCACAAGTGTGACTCCACTGAAGTAAGTGGAGTTCTGCAAGCAGAACACTTGACCTGAGGACGGATTTCATCAGTGATTTTAAAGTAATCCAGTATCAGCCTTCTGAGTCATTCAATCCATCTGCAAAAGAACTGCTTTTAACACAAAGAAACTATGGCATTAAACTTGTTTACAATTTAAATTTTCATGTGAACATATACATTCAAAGGCTACAATGTTTGAACATGTGATTTCAATGGTAAAATAGTAAGAATTAAATTGCCATTTTTATGCATGGATCCTTTATGTCAATCCTTCTAGCAAAACCAAACACCTTTTCCTGTCGATATCCTGAAGTAGCCTTCCTCTCTCTTTTTATACTTTGGTGAAAGAATACTTCATGTCCTCTCCATTACTTTCATACTTAATGGCATTGTGATGAAAGAAATGACACCTTATGGAATTAGGACCCAGACTAGCATCCCTTGGAGGCTGAGTTTCAGATCATTATTTCTGCTGACATTGTGCAGCTGTTGCAGAGGGCTTTTTTTCTAGGAGCAAATTCGGGTGTTTATTCATCTTTTTTTTTTTTTTTTCGCCACAGAAGTCTTTAGCGGGAAGAGGAAGGCACGGCTTGTTGGATCAGTGATGTAACACCAGCTGACAGGTGGGTTTCAGGGAACCCTCTGGGGCCATGGCCTCTTTAGTGGTTTTACCACTCTAAACTCAATTACAGTGGAGTTTCACGCTCCACAGCAAACTCCAGTCCTTTTTTGATAAAAACTCTACAAAGTAAATAAGTCATGATGATGATATGGGTCTACCATTTAATATTCATTGAAGTACATATGTTTGAAAATTGGAAGCAGAGTTTAATCCATTTTCATATTTATATCAACATGAAGCTTTAAAAAGGATATCTTTCCTTTTCTCAGAGAATCTTGACAATTTCTGGTCTGACAAGATAAATAAAGATGTACAAAACTCATTTTGAATATAAGGAGAAGACTCAAAGACATTGAAAAAGTAAGAGTTAGAGTATACATCCCAAATCTATTCACTTTCAAGAGGGAGCATGTCTCCCTTCCGTGTGTTTTTCAGCTTGACTGAAACAGCATAAAATACTTTAAAGGATCTATAATTCTTGACACTCTGCATAATTTGATCACGGTATAGTCACCTCTTTTTCTACACTGCACTGATGGTATAACATAATAGGTTAACAGATTTTATAAAGAGACTTTCACATTTATGACCAATTTCTTCTCTCATTTATCTATATTAGCGTGAAGTAACTTCTCTTTGATATTTTCAGAAGTACTGCAATCATCAGAATTTGGCTGTGTATAGCTATGATAGATGAATCAAAACATACAAAATGAGCAGTCTATACGAGAAGTACATATAAAACCAATAAAGTAAACAAAGCATCAGTCTCAAATAACTTAAAAAGTCTTAATTTGGGAAAAAAACCCTCATATAGTGTATCTTTAATCATTATTTTATAACAACAGATTTCAAAAGGAATTAAATGGAAGACGTAAAGTTTTCTTCGTCTCAGCATTTTATTTCAGACCACTGAAAGATAAATGAAGCTGGTGAAAAAAGAGTTAACATAATGATGTCGTCTTTTATTTGACTGAATGTTTAAGCATGGTGCTACGGCTGATGGCACCTTGTTAAATAATGCAGTACATAGCTTCCTAAGGGGACAAGGCTTGATCTGAAAACTGAATATGGTGCACTCTAAATTCTCTTCCCTGAGGAAGGCTGACTAACTGATAAGTGCCATGAGCTAGCACAGGGACTGATTCTGTCAAATCAAGCTCAAATGGAAGGCACAATGTAGACTCTTCTCAAGTCTTAGTGAAGTAATTTGAGCAGACATTTGTGACATTAGACAGTGCATCAACTATGGAATGCTGTAAAAGTTCACTGTCTTAGTACAAGGTGGTCTTTAGATGACAGGATAAAGAAATCAGTGCAAATTTGTTAATGTAACAACTTGGAAAAGCATGCTAAAAATGTCACTCTACTGGGATACGTGATAAAATGTATAGGGAAGTGACTGCTAGTTGGGTTTCCTTGTGAATCCTACATTAGAACTCAAGTAAAAGGTATAAAAATAAGGAAATGCAATAAACATAAAATTTGTATTAGTTGCTATCAGGTAAGCTTTTTTTCATGAGCTAAGAAGTTCTAATTGACAGATGAGGCAAGAAAGCAAAAAAATCCATTCTTCAGCTATTTATTTCTCATGTTCGGATTATGTAGTGATTCTTTTAGTTAAGTCTTTCAATTCAAAATTCCAGTACTGAGGTTCTTGAACATCTTATCTAAATGGGGACTGAAAAATAACAGTCTTTAAAATCAGGAAGAAAATTGTACAGGTTGAGAAGGAGATAAAACCTGTTAATCAGACAAAGATAATACATGCAAGGACTAACTTTCAGCAAACCAGAAAGAAAGACTAGAAACAAAATGAAATTCCTTAAGAAATAGAATGGGAAATGGCAGGAAAAAAGTTAATTTTTCATTGGTCATTCATGTTTGCCTAAACTTGGGGTTTTTTTCTTCAAGTAAATAATGGTTTCTGGTTATAAGAAATGAGGAAAATCTCTGCCAGGTTTCCAGTGAAAAATTTCATGAATTGTTACCTGGAAAATTGAAGATGAAATTAGTAAATGAAAGCATGGTACATAAGGAACTGATTGAAGAGGATGTAACAGCACATGATATTGAAAATCACTATTTCAAGTTGGAGAGAGGTTAGTGGGTATTTTGCAGGATAATTTTGAAACCAAACTTTGTCGAAAGTTCTGGGACCTGAACTGAAAAATGAGTATTTTGATGAGATGAGTTGACAATGCTCAGCTAAAAGGTAGAGCAGTACAAAAAGAGACAGTACATCTCAGAGAAAGATCTGAAGACAGGAATAATAAAACTGTGAAGAAATAGTATATCACAGTATATCACAAAATGCAAGATTGTGCATAATCTTTGTTTTAAGCTGGGAATCCATCAGCTGGATAAGGAGAAAGTTTCTGGTGTAACGAGTGATCATAGGAAGCAGATGACAATCTGATGCCAGTATGAAATGAAAATGATACCAAGCTGGTATCAGATGAGGTTTTTCTGTTGAAGAACTACTAATATCATTGTGCAACACCACTGGTGAGACACTACCTGGAAGATGTAGGGGACACCTTACTGTGAAGCTTTCAGGTCACCTGGTTCAGAAAGGAACTGCTCAAATAGTACTGCAAGAAGTGACTATCTGGTGAGACAATGTGTGAAGAGAGTGACCTGTTGAGGCTGACTACAGACATAATTTTCTTTTAAGAAATAGATCAATCAGGTGCAGAAGGAAAAGAATTCCCATTTAAACACCCTGATAAGCAAATGAATGACCGTCTGTATGTGAGCTGAAGGGCTGCTGGGGGAAGGTCCCTTGGCAGTCTGGCTCTGGAATACAGCTTCTCATCTACATAGTGGAAGCAAATGGGCTGCTCCCCAGCATGTTGAATTTTGCAAAGGTCAGGAAAAGAGTTACATGACTTGATATGTGCAGTTGTGTTTGATGTGAAGACCTAGGAGGTCCTTCACTTACATTATCTTGGGCTGTATGAACCACTTTTATCAGCAATATGGTCAAAGGCACAATTTAGGACAGGATCTGAGAAATGTCCTTAGCCCAAAGTACTATACAAGTAAATGTTTTAATATTCTTGAATTAATGGACCATAGGGAGAATGTTCAAAAGCATTCAGCACCTGTAGAACTTCACAATCAGTGATATTAATTGCATAAATTAAAAAAAATTTGAAAGACCAATCCTCAGCCACCTTGTTCTGCAGAAACAGAATAAAGATACAAGCACACTTCTAGTGTAGATGACATCAGCAACTTCTGTAAATTACTCCTTTTCAAGCTTTAAATCTTGGAATTCCACATCTTTTTTTATTTTATTTTTTTTTCCCCTAACCAGTCTGGTGACCTTGACCACTTTCAATCCAGGGAAGAGTCAATAAATCATAAAACCTTCTAGGATCAAGACAGAATCTGAATTTATAGTAGTTTATAGTAGTTATTTATAGTAGTTATTGCCCTACTGTAGAGCCATGTGCATAGAGATACACTGAGAGGTGGGGAGAGAGGCAGAGGGAGGGATGATCCACTGCTAGAGTCTAATTATTAAAGGCCTAACTCAAAACGCTTATAAGTAGTGATGCTCATAAATGGTAAACTGGAATGCAATATTTTAATATAGATAGTGAGTCAGGTGAGATAGGGAAATCTTTTCTTCTTCTTTGTATTGCACAATAGTTACTTATATATATTTCATAAACTAATGGAATACGTGTAAACTCATTACACTACTATTATTTAGTGAAAACAGTTCAACTATGCAGCACTTTCAAGATTTCCATAGATTCACTAGGGAATTTAATGAGATTAGCCTGGCTAATCTTTAGAAGGGAGTTGCCCTACAGAAATTTTGAATCATTATTTTCAGAATAAACATTTATATTAAAATTGATCGAGTTTTCATTGCACTCAAAGCCTTCTCATCACTGAGTCTTAAGGAACAAATATTTAAATCCAATAGCCTTTAATAAAATCCAGCGAAGCTCTTTTGTCAAGCATTCATGCATGCATCTGAAAAACAATTTGATTAAATAACTCAAATCTGCTCCTCAGCTTTTACTTTCATTCCTTCCTCTTTTTAGACCATCAACACAACGGAACTGAGTCCTGTCCAGTCAGAACAGAGGATGCTAAGCAGTAGCTTACTTAGGAAGTAAGGGGAAAATCCCACAAGCAGCTTTCTAAATAGGTGAGAAAACATGAGAAAATTGCAGTACTCTCCAATCAGAGGAACAATAAGGGCGAAAAAAATGACATTTTGAGAGACTGATTTGGTTTCTGTGAAGCAATATGAACCAGATGTTATTCCATATCTTGAGGTTCTGAAGCAGGATTCCTTAGAACTGGTTTCACTGTTTCATGTGTAACACCTGTCCTGCAAGCCCCACTATCGTTTGCAGCACAGTCTAAATATAAAAAGTCCTCAGAGGCATAATATTTAAGTTAGTAAGATTTCCCAGCCTGAAAATCTGAGAGACCAACTGATTAGACTGAAACAGAGTTAATTTTAGGACTACAGATAGACATGAGATTGAAATAAATCAGAATCGGTTTACACAGACCTCTGCTTTTTATTTTCTTTAATTCACCTACTTACTTAGTTCTATTCATTTCTTGTGACGCAGCATTATCAGTGCTAGTGCTCAACTCTAAAGTTAAATGCTCAGTTTCAGGTAGAGCATTCTGACTTATATCTACAGCAAGGTGCTCTAGAGTGCTGCAAAATGAACTTTAGAGATAACCTGTTATGTATAGTTGGAATTTCCAAGGTAATTATATTTGGAAGTACCTACATGGTAATTGGTATTTGCTAGAGTCCCATTTTGGAATTTGATGTGTGATCATTCTACTGTCAAGTAATTTATCTAACTTAGAAATAAACTACTAAATAGCTTAAATAAGAAGCATATCATAAATCATGGAACAAAACTAATTACTATATGATAAAATAAGCATGTGATGCACAATAATGATATATTTGTAAAGAATAATTTCTCACGTTTGAAGTAATTTGTAAGTAACTTATAGATGAATTTTTCCATCATTATTTTGCTGTGAAAGAGGATGTCCCATGGGGCACAGACGGAATTCCAAAGCTGCAAGTCTATCAACACTAAGTGATGTTATGCGTGGGAAACCCGAGTTGAACTTTTCTATAGTAAGGACGTAAGGCAGTGCACCTTTTACAAACAAGGTGTAAATTTTACACGGATGTGTAACTGTGACAGATATTTTCACTAAGGATTGCCTTCAGCCCTGACTGTTCTTAATATTCATTCTTACACTTTCCGTAGCTCATCTCAGATCTTTTAGTACAAAGAATTGCAGCAGCTTTGTAGTACTGTCAAGACTTTCTCCCACAGCTACCTGAAGCAAAAGCCAAAAATCAAGACAGTAATAAATCAGTTACAAATATACCAAGCCTGTTTAAAGCCAAAGGAACTTCATGTTATAGTAAAGATTAGTCATCTTCTATTCACTTCCTCATATCCATGAGGCAGAGTTTAGATCAAATTTTGGTTGCACCTATCAGCTACAGTTATGATGGAATGCTAAAGAGTGGTTCTTATTCCTTATTATTAATCAAGAATGCAAAATGTTTTAACATGTCATGCAATGTCGCTCCTTTGGCCTCTTACATATGAAATAAGACTTTTACTCTTGCAGTAGCAAAACTGAATACCTGCAGCAATGTGGAAAACTTTTCTATACCTCTCTGTTTGTAACATTGGGTTGGAGATATAGGGATATTGTCATTTTAAATACTTCTCTGCCCATTTAACATAAATGTTTCTAAATGCATGTCTAGAAAATCTGGAATGGATTTATCATCAAAACATAACATGTTCATAATTTATTTCAGAAAGTAATTTAAAAGTTATGTTCACATACAATTGTAGATTATTACAAATTATAAGGGTCGTAATATTTATTGCATTACATTATATGAAAAGTCTGATGATGTTCACAATAGCCCTTTCCAGTTAATCTGAAGTGATTTCCTTTGAAACCCTGAACATCCTCCTAGACTACTACTCATCTTCCAAGACAAAAACAGGGGAGAAGTGATGACACCATCATAAAACTTTTTCCCTACACTTTCACCAATTTGATAAAGTAGTGTTTGATAATGTAGTGTGATTTTCTTTCACTAAAAGAAAATGAATGCATCCCAAAATACTGCCAGTGGCTACCCTGGAGGCATTCTACTTTAATATCTCTATGCCTCAGTTTTCCTATTTCAAAAAACCTTCATAATATTCATTCACACCAGCAGGGTGTTGTACAGCTAAATTTATTATTGTTTGCAAAATGCTTTTAGAGCATCCAGCTGGAAGAATGATAGATATGCAGAACAGAACCTCTTGTAGCTATTATTCTCAGACAATTTCTATTGAATTTATATAAAAGGAATACTGATTATTCTCAGACAATTATTCTCAAACATTTTGAGTTGAATTTATATAAAATGGAATACTACTTTTTTCAACAATATAAAGAAAACTTGGCCATTAATCACTAAAATAGTATGATGCTCTCAGATTTTTTTTCAAATAAACAACGATAAATCAAATTGAAAATACGTCAGATAGATACACTCAGCTTCTGTTAATATGCAGATGAGATGAAAATCTACATCATACTGACATGTGTTACATGAACACAGGCCCACAGTCGGATTCCCTCTTCTTGTCAGTAAAATATTTACAAAGCTTCCTAAATGTATTTGCTTTGATGTGCACCCTTCAGCTATGGAGAACTACAAGCCAATGTCCACTAACTTTTATTTCTAGTAGTTGTTTGTGAATCCTGCCAAATTCACACTTTAAAAGGAGCTCAAAACACTTTAAAATGTAATTTTGACCCTCCCTTGCTCATTCCAGCCATGTACAAATCAAACAAAAAGAGGCTCTGATGTGTGGGACTGGAAGTCAAACTAGGTCTGTGCTTATTGCTGCCACACATTCACTTTGCAGCTTTAGTCACAAAACTCTGAATTTTCATTCCAAAGACCATACATTTATTACAGTTCCCATTATATTGAAGTTTTTAGTTCCTTGTAGGCCAATGTGTACACAGGTCAGACCAATAAACAATCTACAGTACCACCGACACTTGGAGTAACTCATGAGTTTCTATAAGGTCTTACCAGGATCAGAGCTACTTGCTACTATGACACACATGAACAAAAGGAAATGGCCAGAATGCACACATGTACTCCAAATATTATGAATAAAAGTTAGTGGTGCAAAGGCAAATGTGTTACTCAAGACCAGAACAAAGACTTGTGACATTTTTGAGGAGCTTAGAAACACCTGAATAGACTCATATTTGTCCATAATGGCCTCAAGCTGCAGCAGGGCAGGTTCAGATTGGACATGAGGAAAAACTTCACTGAAAGGGTTATCAAGCACCAGCACAGGCTGCCCACGGAGGTGACTGAGTCACCATCCCTGGAGGTATTTAAAAGACAGGTAGATGAAGTGCTCAGGGATATGATTTAGTGGTGGACAGGCATGGTTGGACTTGATGATCTCAAAAGTCTTTTCCAACCTAGGGATTCTATGATAAAAGTAATCATTGATGTAAAAAATAAATGGGTGAACAATACTGATTTCTTTTTCAACTGATACACCATGATCTCACTACCGGAAGATCTTGATCAGCTTTGTCCAAACCACAGCTCTTCTGGGACTCTTCATATATTTCAGCAGCAAGATATTCGGCACTGTAAAGCACCAAATCAGCCAAGCAGTAGTAATTATAATGTGATCCAGGATTATTCTTTCCATTCAGGCTCTCACACTAAGTCATCAGCAGGCTGGGTACAAGACGCAGACACATGCACATCAGCACACGTGTGCAGATGACTCTTCCCGCTCTTTTCTGAAAGACCTGTGTCTGACACTGGTGGCAGGAGTGGGAAGGGACTTGTGCCAGTGAGACCCTAACTGCTTGGATCTGGAGCGAATAATACCTTGTAGAGTTCTTGATTTAAAGATGTTCAAGGAAAAAAAAAAGAATCATAAGAAAACTAAGAGATCAAACCTGTTTCTCAGTTTCCACTCCTTTTATATCTTTACACAGTGGGGATAGGCAATGATGCCTGTGAAACCTCATGACCCAACCCCCGGCACTATCAGCTTGGCATCACACTACTTAGTTTTCCCTATGACCAAATGAAATGCCTAAAAATAGCAATGCTTGCCAAAGTGTTTATCTTTTTAGCTTTGCTTGGTTGTCTTCACATTCAGACCTCTTTTCTTCTTCTTCCTTGTCCCTCTAATTAGATTATATTCTGCTTAGTTGTGGGAGCTGGGATTACGCCTCAGCTGGGAACTGAAGCGAATACAGTAAAGCACTCTAAAAGGGAAGGGGGAATATTTCTGACATTCCTCCCAGTGAAAGCAAGCAGCAATTGACCAAATACACTGTACATCCACACTCGGTGCTTACACAGCGGGTGAAAGGGTCAGCCCTTGATCTCTATGTGTTGCCTTATTGCATTTCCCGCAAGGCATTACCTTTGTTGACAGATTCCATCCTTCTCATCAATGAGGACTGCCATCTGGTCCCTCAGGCTATGCTCTCCACTGCTTCAATTGATCCTTCATTTTGCTTTATTTCTGGATGCCATGTTATCATGCTTACTGGGATTTTTTTACGTGCAACCAAGTATTTTTACAAGCCTAAATTATAGCACCTCAATTCTAAAAAATAAATGCAAATAATTTTTCAAAACTAACATTATCCAAAATCCTCTAGCTTTGTATTTGATCATGTTTATTGTTTCTAAACATTACATCTCTCATTCTCTTCATTTCACCTCTCTGTCAAGTAGCTCTGAATGACTTTCAACCTCACTGCCAACTATTGCAAAAAGAATAAATCAGGTAGCAACTGGTTTCAGCTGAAGTCTACAATGATTCTTACTGGCATTGCAAACCTTACTTTAACTCACAAGGGGCTTAAAAAGCACTGAGATGGCAGAGATTGTTGTGGCAGAAGCAACTGGAAAATGTCCTGAGATTGAAACACAGACATATTAACATCACCCTTGTGGACGCTAATGACTTGCACTTTAAAATGCCAGAGGCTCATACTGCCAGCTAAAACAAAGAAAAAACACATTTTTAGTCTCCAAAGACTTTAGATCTTTCCAAACTCTGAGGGCAAATTCAGCCATAATGTATTTTTGCAGTAGAGCAGGGCAGCTCATGCATGCCACTGGGGGAATCATTGCCTGGAGTTGCTGTAGGCAGTGTAGTCGGTATAGCTAAATAAAACAGCAGCTGAAAACCTTTGAGAGATTAAACTAGTAATGAAGCATTCTATAATGCAATGCAATCAAACCTAAACAGTTTGAAGGCATATCTTGCCAACACTCACAAACCTTGGCCTTCTCACTGAAAGGTATTCAAGGAAACAACCAGCAAACACTAGGATTCCTTCAAGAGCTTTACAATTTAAATTGACACATAATTAGAAAAATATTTTAATCTTTTGATGAAGGAACAATGTCCTACTTAGGCATTTCTAGCTGGAAATATCTTTTAAGAGCTTAGTAGCAATGGCAGATTGGAAACTTTCTGAAACTGTAAATGTTGAAAGAGCTCTACTTGAAGAAATGTAAAGTTAACGAGAAAGGAAGAAAAACAGATGTTGACATAATAGAGAGGTGGCTAGGAAAAGGCTTAGAAGTCAATGTTTGGAATACAAAAAAGTACTGGTTCGAGTGGGAAAATAAGTGTAGGACAGGAAAAATGCAGATGCCAAATTCATCCTCAGTATAAATCTAATGATGAACCAAGCCCAAGAAACCTTAAGTGGACTGGAGAAAAAAAAGTATATTTCTTACTTTTTTTATTATTTTTAATATGTGCCAAGTTTTATTTTCTTACATTAGAAAGGTGAGTCAAATGTACTTTTTTCTTTACAGATTCCTTGGATGGCTGAACTACAAGCAGGGTAAGATTTGTGTGGCATATGGATTGCATTCAACCTAAGTAACTGAGCAAGTAAGTTATACCTTGCCTAATTAAAAATACCTTTTGTTATTCTTAAGGACAAAAAATTCTGACTACCTAATGTTTCAGAGTTTTCTTAGGGATCTACTCCTACCTCCAAAATTAAACAAAACATCGCCTTCCATACATTTTACGATAAAGCAAAATAACTAAAACAAAAAAAGCTTTCTTTCATTTCCAAAATACATTTAAAGTAACAGTAATCCTCACCATAGAATGGGTCTGAAAAAAAGAATGTTTTGCCAAAGTCAAGTGAGAAAGTATTTTAAAAGAGGTGAAAATGAAAAATGATATAGAAGAAAAACTTTGTGTGATCATCCCTATCTCATATATTCATAGTGGAATCTGGTGCTGATATGCAAAAAATGTTTGCTCCCTAAACTTTTGGGTCTGTGTCCCACAAATGATTAGGCTTGTCTGTATCCTCACACACATCTTAGTAAAGATAGGTACATCTAAGCCAGTGGCTGCAGTTGTCAAGTGTGTAGTTGAAAATGTGGAAGTAAAAGGTGAAATTGTGAAGTTCATAGGCAGAAATGGAAACCAAACTAAAACACAGGCAAAAGCAATTAACTACCTCCCAAAAATGAGGAATAAAGTGTAGTTTAAGGATAAAAAAAGTAACTAAAAAAACTCTGACAGAAAATAGTTAAATTCCAAGGGCTAATATTGCGGGAGGGCGGGGGGGTGGTGGATGGAAATAAGAGATGAATTTGCCAGGATCCTTGATCTAAGGGACCAGCTCTGTTCCTCTTTTGACTTAATTTGCCAACAGGCAAAAACCTTCTTATTGGAGTCTTAATGCATTCCTACTAATTCACTGTGCATCTTCTACAGTACATTTAGATTTTGGAGTGTTGGAACCGGTCTTCTAGGTAAGAAGTTAAGATTCCATTTGTTCTTGTAAAAATATTTCATGATGCTTGAGCTTGAATTTGTCATGTACAGACAAGCTTTACTAAAAACTCTGGGGAGATGAGTATCTTGACCAAGTAATGAGAGTTAACCTGCAGGAAAGTGAGCATGCTTAGTAATACTGTCATTCTAGTTGGTCTTTAAACTAGGAATAAACATATTACCGAAGATTCAAAAACAACCTGGCCAGAAAAATGTAGTAGTAGTAACAAATGGAAGTAGGTGAAGTAATTTAAACAAACGTAAATGTTATTGATCTGATCCATAAGTCCTAAACTGCGGTTGATGAAGTCCCTGTACTGAAGTTCTACAAGAAACAGAACTTTGGGCTGTGACCATGCAGAGTTCTCCGTATGCTTAAACTATTTTTCAGAACAGAGTACTCAAATTTAAAGTACTCTATGTATTGCCTATCACCGACTAAATCTTCGTGGAGTTCCTTTTATTCTGTACAAAGTATGTTTTTACTCTCAGTTTAAGCTTTAGGTAGTTAAAGGAATTCTTATTCCAAAATAGACGTTTAAAAGCACTGATAAATTATATCAGGCTTGTCTCCAGAATTGCATTCAATGCTGAAAGAAGCAAAGAAACAACTATTAATAAAGATCACACTGTCTAGCCAGGGAATATTTATAAGATGAATGCAGGGTACAGATAGCTAATAGTCAGCATTAAGATACTTCTCTTCAGATCCCCTTCCAACCCTAGCTAAGAGTCAGGAATATATTCTGCTTGGCCTGAGCATTATAAAGCATTGGAACCTGTCAGGCACAACAACATCAATTTTAGTATTGTTCTGCTAAAATTTGCTCTTAAATAAAGACTAGTATTTCACTAGATTGCATTTAAAATACTGAATTTAATACTTAACTTTAATTTCATGAGCACTTCAACACAGGATAAAATAGCATCACTGCTAAAACAAGACATCAAGCCACCATCAGTCTCTTAGCTTCCCATTTCTGCACAGACCCACTCCTTGTCATCACCTTGTCGACATAAACATTTGTGTAGCTGTACAGTGCAAAGGACCGGAGAAATGATCTGGCTTGAAACTAACCAAGACTGATACACCCATCTGGTTCATCAAGCAGCTCTGTGAACACTTGTGCCAGCATAAAACGATGATGCAAGTGAGGACTCAGAAGCTACATACAGGCCAAGGGAAATATTGTTAATATATCCTTTTGACTGTCTGTCTCGGAAGGTTTCTCAGCTCTTAGTGACAGACTGATTCCCCCACAGATATCAGACAGCATTCACACAACAGCCTCACTCTTTGATACATAGTCCATCACATCTAACAGAACAACCACTTTTCAACAGATAAAGATCAGGCTAAGATTATTTATTTGATTCATCAAAATTCTTTCAAACTTTCATATATTTCCCTGACTCCTGCTCTAACTCTGCCTTTCCTCCATGAATTTTGGGGGCTACACAGTAAAACTGGATGCTAATGTTCATTAAGTAAGAAGCACACAGAAGAAGGATTTAAATAGAGAAGTGGGGATGGATATGGCATTCTCCTAACACACACAGAGGAATTAATACATGCACACATTAAGCTTATCATGACACATGATGATGTCCTCAGCACCAACAACGTTTCCCTTCCCATCATGTAGTGCTGTATTGACCCACATTAAAGACATTCACAGGCAGATCCCACGGAGGTAACTCTGCAGCTCTGGGGAGGGTGCCCTTCTGAGAAAGTCTTCTTGAGCACTGACCACTCATTTCAACACATCTGAATGTACATGTGCTGAAATAACTTGGTTGTTGTTCATCTGTACTAGCCGACAACGTGATCTAAATGATTTTGTTTAAATGAACTATTTCCATTACTTACTGCTCCATTATTTTTATCACTAATTCAGACAGTGATTTTTCCTTTACCTTTCAAGTACTGAGCTGAGAATGATCTCTATATAACCTCTCTAGATTAAATTTTATTTCACTAGCTATTCTTAGCAAATATGTGTTAGTAGCTAACCCATTCTGAATTTACTGTTGTTGAATAGCAATCTTTTCTGAATTGGTGTTACTAGGTCAAATGCCTTACAAAAGTGTGCCAACGCAGCAGTCACCTTTATCAACTAGACTCGTAGTCCTGCCAGAGCAATGTCAATTCATTTGACAAAACCTAATTTATCCTAAATCATGCTGGTTAACATTAACTATATTCTCAGAACTTAATTCTCTATTGATGCAGCCCATCATCAGTTGATCTGTTACTTTCTTGAAGAGCCATGCCTAAATAGGTGTCTTATACTTCATTTCCTGAGTCAACTATCTTACTACTTACATCAGTAGCAGATCATTTTCCTGATTCTCTGGAATGTCTCACATTTTCATTTAAAATGAGCATCATTAGTCATAGAACCATAGAATGGTTTGGTTTGGAAGTAGCCTGAAGGATCACCTAGTTCCAACCCCCCTGCCATGAACAGGGACACCTCCCACTAGATCAGGTTGCCCAAAGACCCGTTCAGCCTGGCCTTGAACACCTCCAGGGATGGGGCAGGCACGATTTCTCTGTGCAACCTGTGCCAGTTCCTCACCAACCTCACAGGAAATTATTTCCTCCTAATGTCTAATCTAGATCTCCCCTCTTTCAGCTTAAAACCATTTCCCTTCACCCTGTCACTGCACTCCCTGATAACGAGCCCCTCCTCAGCTTTCCTGCAGGTCGCCTTTGGGAGGCTGCTATAAGGTCTCCCCAGAGACTTCTTTTCTCCAGGCTGAACAACCCCTAACTCTCTCAGCTCGTCCTCATATGGAAGGTGTTCCAGCCCACTGATCATCTTCATGGCCCTCCTCTGGACTCGCTCTAACAGATCCACATCCTTCCTCTGCTGAGGACTTCAGAACTGAACGCAGTACTGCAGGTGAGGTCTAGACAGGTTTGTTAAAAACCTCTTGAGATTACTTGTTTCAAAGTGCTTACACTAAAATAGTGAACGCTGAAAAGTAGGGCTTTTATCTTCCTCGCTGCGGGACAAAATTTTATTGTCCATATATATGGAGGCATCCAGATTTGTTGCAAATTACAACCATGACATCATTAAGGATCATTTTCTGTATCGTAGAAAATTCTGCCTTTTCTGACAAGAAACTGGCCTTTTACCAACAAACTCCCCTTTTCTTCATCTAATGAAATAATTCCACTTCTGTACTCTCGTGTGTAATGAGAACAGTAATGAGAACAGTAATGAGAACTCTCTGGGATGAGAGTTTTTATGTCACAACTGGATTCCAGCCTGTACAAGGAACCCGAAACCTTTTGGCTAGATGAAACAGAGAAATGTCTTCAGTTTGAAGTATAGGTAATTGAATATTTTTCAAAATATGTGCTTAAACCTGACAGTTATATCGGTAATATTAGACAACTGTAAGCGTACATTTCTTCCTTGCTTTTTGTTTGGAAATGTTGACTACAAAGTACTTGCATAAAAATAAGGCATTACACCAGGTATTGGGCCACTGGGAAATTCTGATTAGCTGAAGATTATAGGGTGCCTAACTTTCAAACAGGATCCAAGGCAACATAGCACAACTTTCATTAAAACCGCAAACCTAGCACAGTGCATGTTGGAGAGACATCTGATCTCTTGGATGGAAGAAAAATTTTCCATGGATCAGATATAGCCAGAAGCTCCTTTATATAAAGCAGAAGAGTGGGAAGAATATTTCAATCTCAGTTTATCCTGCAAGCTTAAAAAACTAGCCATATCATTTAAGAGTTGGTTATTTGTTTTTTTTCCTTATTCAGCTCAAATATTACAGCATTTGAGAAGAAATGCAATACGTTCATTCCTCTGAAAATATGCAGCTTTTACTAGTACTTTTCAAGGAACAGCAACAACCAAGAAACAAACCAAATGAGGACAAAGCTCTTTTTAAAATTTTATTTTAAAGCCAACAGTCAGTGTACAAAATCAGATTTAGTGGAGCACAAAATTCTTGTCTGAGACACCGATTTAGTAAAATAATCAAAAAGTGTTTCATGGCTTCATCAGAACATATATTTGTCAACAATAAGCAGAGAATTTTGCAGAGTGAATCCATGGTTGCAATATTTCTTTCTGCATTGCTAAAAATGCTTTTTGCATGTGACCTATTGACTTTAAAACACAGGTTTACAGAAATACAGAACTACTCACAACTACTTTCATGTCACAGTCATGTATTTAAAGGAATTTATTAGACACGTTACAGAACAATGTAAGGGATTTTTCCATAGAAAATATGTTTAAAATGTTAATAATTTTTCCTTCCTTCGCAGGAATCATTTGTGCTGCACCTTGGATAGCCCAATATATTTGACTGCTATTTCATCTTGATTTATCCAGACAGTATCTGCCCTATAGGAAATATTTGAACTTTCCAGGCTTCACACATTGCAACTATAGTAAAATATCTAGAACATAACTTATGTTGCTAAAACAGGTTACTCCCTCTAGTTAAATGAAACTCTTTCCAGCTTACGAAAAAAAATCCGTTCAATACAGTCTGCAGTATTTAATGATAAACGTTTATTTTGAGTAGTACAAAAACTAAAGAGTTAGGAAAATACGGGTGTTGAGAAACCACTAAGAGAATTCAAGCTGTTTGTGAAGCTAATTTGCAGCTAGCACTTGGATTTGATTTTCATTAACCAAAAATGTTATTTCAGTTGAGCTGACATTTTGTCTGTAATTTACAGCTCTAGCCTGAAAGATGTTTTACTATAAATGTGCACCTCTTGAGAAAAAAACAGATTTTTTTTTCATGACACAACATAAAAATATATCTAAAACCCACTCAATAGCCTAAAGCAACATGCAAGAGGCCACCACTGAACCCTACTTAAGGTGAGTTTAGCTATTTGCTTTTTAAACTCCACATCTCCAGAATTCAGGAGGATATGGTTTCAGAAAACAATTAAGGACAGGGAAACAATACAAATTTCCTACATGACTAATTGATGCTTGAGTTATAAGTTTTGTATTGTAACACAATCACTAGATGTGCCTAAAAAAAAAAATTGTAAGCAAATTCTGTCCTGGCTCAGTTAGAGCCCAATCATGCCAACATTTGATTTGGCATTTGACTCAACCAGTGGGGCAGAAATGTCCAGCAGGGATGAAGGAAAATTAGCAAGAGAAGGAAAAATCTCTCACAGCCCATGAGATGCCAAGAAAATTAAAAACTTTTTTCATCAGTGACTAATCCATTTTAAGAGACTCCTGCCCTGGGCTCTTCAAAATGCCTTTTTACACTTCTCCAGATATTTCTGTCTTCTCACTTGGGCAGGTTTATGGTCTTTCTCTGAGGGAAGTCAAATAAACAGAAAAACGTGAGCTCTTAACACAATAAGAGCTAATTTGATTACTGTTCATACAGATAACAATCCAGCTACCATTCTAGACACCCACATCATATTTGAATGACCTGAACAAAACTAAATTAAGGATTGTTCAGACAAATGAGCTGTACAAATCTATAGTAGCATGTTGCATCTGCCCCTGGCATGTATACCAGTGAGGCAGACATGTGAGGTACACATATACTGTACGCACACACCAAAGGATTTAACATTTGTTTCAATGTTAGTGGATTAGGTTTTGCAGACTCTAAATAGCCTTTGGATTAACTCTTCTAGACTGCATACAATTAATTGCCCAACTCCTAAAAAATATTCAGTAGCTATTGAGATAAATCAGAATATCTGCAAGGAAACCTCAAATACTTAGACCCAAAGCAGAAGCCTAGACTTCAGATGCTCTCACTCAATGTCTTATATCCAGACTCATAAAATCTTTTCATTGTTTGGCATAGGAGGAGATTTGGCAGAAAGAGTCCGTTTGTGTGTTCACTGATATAAACCAGCATAAAGATTCTCATCTAAAGTAAACTCTGTAAGCTTATGAATCATGTTTTATTGTAATTTCCCAGTCCAGCTAGCGATCAGTGCAACCTCTGAATAATTCCATTCTTGTTTCCAACTGAAAGTTAAAGCATGCATCAAAACCTGAAAATAGCGTATTACATCCTGGAGCTACAGGCAGCTGAAATACAGTTTTACCATTCCTGAAAGTTGTCTTACTGTTTCTCCTCTTCAACGCTTGTAGCAGCCAAACCCAGGGGCCTGATATTCCATGTAATAGAGCATGTCCACAATTAAACATGTAAAACAAAGGCAGAAGAAGCAGAATATGCAATGTTTATGCATATATATCTTAATTCTTACTTTGATACTATTTAAAAGCAACAGATTTAAGATTCTGAAGGACTATAGTCAGTTATAGATTTATGACTGTTCTGCAGTTTTCAGTAACAGTACAATATGCAAATCTCTCAGCTATGATTCACCACAGCTCTAAGAATATACCTTCTGACAAAGGCAGCTACCTCAACTTCTCTTTTTTTTTGCA
The DNA here is from genome assembly GCF_017976375.1 of Cuculus canorus. NCBI lineage: Eukaryota > Metazoa > Chordata > Aves > Cuculiformes > Cuculidae > Cuculus > Cuculus canorus. The sequence goes on along the minus strand of NC_071403.1, from coordinate 99,557,416 downwards.
GCTTATAGAAAAATTTCAGATGTGACCCAGTTATGTCACAACCATTTTCAAATTGTGGTCTTCTGCAAAGTAACTATATAAAAAAAGCACCTTCTTACTCATCAGATCTACTCCCCATAGATAGCCAGGATAAGATCTGCTGACTTGGTTACAAAAGTAAAGGCTCTACGATTAGTAAAATTTCTACTAACCTTGCAAAACTAACATAGCCGAGGAGAACAGGGAGCTAATTCCCTTTGTATCTTCAGAGGAAATAATTATTTTACACTGCAATACAGCTCTAAAAGAGCTCATCAAAGATTTTGAGTGGGATCAAACAACAGCAAAGGCATACTTTTGCCTGCAGACACATTTTAACTAACAGTTAAAATTAATTTAGCATTTTATTTGAGATTAAGTCACGGTTGGAAAGGAATTGTTTTACATTAAAACTGAGTGTGCTTTTTATGGAAATCAACAGAACTCTCAAGTAGTAATTTTCAGTTCAAATTGTCTATTATCCACCTTTCTCTGGTTCCTTTGTTTGCCACCTTATTTTTCACTTCAACAGGACTCTTAGATATTAGCCTACAAATCCGAAGACTTCTTTCTTTGCTGCTGCCTGTTCGTGTTTCAGTAACTCAGTTTGATTTTATAACACTGTCAGACCCAGAACAAAGGAAAACAACAGGGCAGAGCATTAAAGGTAGCCAGTCAGGCTTCCATGGACCTCGGTGGGAGGATGGATGTCTTGCTGCATTGGTGTCCTCTGCACAGAGATGCCTCTAAATGAAGCTGTATTAATTTACAGAACGGGAGAGAACACAGAACTGTCAGGAGGTTAGAAGCAAGACGTCCCCCCCTACACATCACAACACGTTTTGTGCCTAGCTTAAAACCCCCTGCCTCAAAACCTCTAGAAATGAACACCAGCTTTCCAACAGGATTTTGATGGCGCTGAGGCCAGTAGAGGGCACCTCTGAGATCCCCGAAGGAACCCTGGAATTCACCCAGACCTCACCGCACAGCCTGCAAGCGAGGACCTGCCTCAAGGCCACAGTTGATTCTCTTCTGCGTGTCCTCTTATGTTCCCTCCACGGTGGCAAAGCCATTTTGACACAACGTGGACCATTCACTCCAAAAGTTTTTACTGCTCAGATTCTGGAGATGCAGTTATAGCATATTTTTAACTTTGGACTTCCAGATTTTCAAAGCCAACTATGGCATAAGCAACCTCTTCTTAGCTTTTTTTTTTTTTGTGTGCATATGGGGTTTTATTTGAAAGATGGGAGAATGAGCAAAGAAAGCTCTAATTGCTGCATGTTATTGTAACTCTTGCTTTGGAAATTTCCATGTCACGCTTAATTATTTAAATCCTATTAATTAGTGTTTTTTATAAACTCTCTATGAAATTATCAGAAATGTTACCAGTTCCAATAGAGGCAGTATGCATGTGTGATGGGTTGACTCTAGCTGATGCCGCGTAGCCTTTAAAGACGTCCTATCACTTTCCTCCTCAGCTGGATTGGGGAGGGAAAATACAATGAAAGGCTCATGGGTCAAGATAAGGACAGGGAAAGATCGCACACTGATTATCATCGCAAGCAAAACAGACTCAACTTGTGGAAAATTAATTTATTACCAATCAAACCAGAGTAGGAGAATGAGAAATAAAACCTACAGCTTAAAATACCCCATCTCTCCCTTCTTCCTGGACTTAAACTTACTCATGGCTTTCTCGACCCTCTCCCCCTACAGCAGTGCAGGGGAACACGGTATGAGGGTTGCAGTCAGTTCATCACAAATTGTCTGCCGCTTCTTCCTCTTCAGGCAGAGGACTCCTTGCACTCTACCCTGCTCACGCCTCAATCCCTTCCATGGGGTGCAGTCCTTCAGGGACAGACTGCTCCAGTGTGGGTCCCCCCCAGTGTTACAAACCATGCAAGCAAACCTGCCCCAGTACGGGCGCCTCTCTCCACAGGTCTTGACAGGACTTGGGTCCAGCACAGGCTTCCCACAGGTCGCAGTCTATTTCAGGCATCCACCTGCCCATGCACGGGGTCCTCCATGGGCTGCAGGTGGATATCTGTTCCACCGTTAACCTCCATGGTCTGCATGGGTACAGCCTGCTTCACCATGGTCTTCAACATGGGTTGCAAAGGAACCTCTGCTCTGGCACCTGGAGCACCTCCTCCCCCTCCTTCTCCACTGACCGTGGTGTCTGCAGAGTTGTTGCTCTCAACATATTCTCACTCCTCTCTGGCTCCAGTTGCTGTTGTGCAGTAACTTTCCCCCTTTCTTAAATATGTTATCAGACGTGCTACTACTGTTGTTGATGGGCTTAGCCTGGACTCATTCACATCTGCATTTTCACTTGTTGCTTCTGCAGCTTTTCCTTCTGTGGCTACTATGACTCCTTCCTTTCCCTAACTCATCTTTTACAATCCTCCTACTTGAATGAGTTTCATCACCCCTTTCTTTGAGTACATTCGTACCTTTGGCCTTTTCCACACCTCTGGCTTTGTATCTTTTATTTCTGGACCATTTGTTTACACATACAGCATAGCTAACGTGCTCAGGACCCCTACATCCTTCTCAAGCTTTTTGTCCATGTGGAAATCCTGGTGCCTTGTTCACACCTTGTGTACAACTCAACTCACACTTGGCGTGGCTAAATTTAAATTTTTGCTCTTCATCTAATAAGTTTTGCTTCTTCGCTGCTACTGGTGACACTACTATACAGTGCTTTCTCTAAATACATACATACAAATGCTAGTAATTTTTCTCCATGAACGCATGTCATATGCCACTTGTTTTCCTCATCCACAGAACACCCCAAACATTGTGTCTCACTTTGCTGATGAAAAACTCTCTATTTTTCAGATCTTGATAAACATGATCTAGATCCTCACATGCATTCAGAGAACTTTAGCAAATATGATTTGCAATTCTACTGCTTCAGCTAGATCTCATTTTTAATTAATTCCTCAGGACAGCCTTTCCTTTTTACATCAAACAGCCATCTTTACCTCTAAAGCAGAATTGTATCTACGACCCCTCACTCAGCAGCAGAAAGACAGCTGCTCTCTGAGCAGCCCATCGTTCCTTATCTAGTTATCCACTGACTGGATTGTCAAACACCTTTGCATTTCTTTTGTCTCTTGGAGGAATTACTGGTCAGCATATGTCCCGCTGTTCTCCTCCTTAACAGTTCTTAAAACAGTTCTTTACTCATGCAGTAGCAGTGGAATTTCAGTGAGAGTCTATTTATTATGCTGACCAATGCAATCTTATTTTCTTTTACTCTTCCCATCATTTTATGATTTCTGGTACTTGTAGATCTTTTTGCATTGTGTCACTAGGGTGACCTCCCAGGGGCTCTACTCCATAATCAAGTCTGGAAAGAACACACCTAAGATAGCCTAATTATTGGCACGCAGGCTACTAGGTTTGTATTTGGATTAAAAAATGTGTCTTAGTGTTCCTCATTAAGACTGCATTTTCTATTCTAGGAAATATCAGAACACTGATACAGCAGCAGCAGTGATAAACAGTAACATTCCAAATATTATCTTACTAGATGCAACTCATGATTTATGTCTTGGTGATGAGAAGCATGCAACACTCAGGAATGGATTCTCTTATAAATAATGAAAATGGGTGTTTACAACTTTTAAATTTTCATGAGGAGGCTTTACAAGTCTTTCCAAGTAATGTGTAACTGGAAATGGCTGATTGGGGTTGATCTGATAAAAATCAATCTGCCCCCCGGGTAATTGTCATCTATGGCAAAAATAATTACATGTTTTTTATATGAAAACATGCACTTAACTTGTAGTTAAGTTAATGTTTTTTAATTATGCCCTAGGAACCAGCTTAACTTGCATGCACCATGAAACACCAACACAGGTGGTAACGTTGTAAATACAACTAAATTCAGGCAGAGATTTAACATTAAAAAGTTTTCTAATTGTAGTCCTTCCATCTGCCCCTCACTCCTACTCGGTTTCCAGAAAGGAGAAGGGGATGACGACACTCCTGAGGCCTTACAGCCCCGTCCAGGCTGGTGGCCACCAGTGCTTTCCCCACCTTGCTTTCTCAGAGCAACATGTATGATCCAGCCAGCAGCAGTGTCAAGATGGAGCTTGTCTTACTAGTGACAAGAATAGGTTGGAGGGATCTCTTCCGCACTTGGACACCATCAGCCAGTTTCCATGGTGCCTGAGATTAACGCAAAGGCAGCAAGAAATTCTATCCTGCCTCAAGCCCTGAGGGAGTGGGAACCTCCTTCCTTTTTTCGTTCTTTCTCTCCCTCCCTCCTTGTCTTTCTTCCTTTCCCTCCTTTCCAATCTTCCCCCCTTCCTTCCCCCCGTCCTCCCTTCCTCTCTTCCTTTCCTGCCTCCCTCCTTCCCTTCCATGTCTCCTTCCTCCCTTCCTTCCCTTCTCCCTCCCTTTCTTCCCTCCTTTCCCTCTGTCCTTTCTCCCTTCCCTTCTTTCCCCCTTCATTCCCTTCTCCCTCCCTTCCTTCCCTTCTCCCTCCCTTTCTTCCCTCCTTTCCCTCTGTCCTTTCTCCCTTCCCTTCTTTCCCCCTTCATTCCCTTCTCCCTCCCTTCCTTCCCTTCTCCCTCCCCTTCCCTCTCCTCCCTTCTCCCTCCCTCCCTTTCCCTCTCCTCCCTTCTTCCTCCTTTCCCTGTCCTTTCTCCTTTCCCTTCTTTCTCCCTTCATTCCCTCCCTTAACTTCCCCGTCCTCTGTCCTCTCTTCCTTCCCGTCTTCCTCCCTCCTTTCTCTTCCTTCTTCCCTTCTCCCATCCTTTCCCTCCCTCCTGCCTTCCTCCCTTCTCTTCTTCTCCCTTCCCTCCCTCCCTTCTTCCCTCCCTCCCTCCCTCCCTTCCCGTCTATCCTCCCTCCCTTTGTCCCCCCCTTCCCTCTCCCCCTCCTTCACTTGCCTCCTCCCTTCCTTCCCCTTCCCCAGGGCCGCCCCCAATGCCCTCGGCACCACTATCACCCCGCCTCCCCGCGTTCCGCCGGCGCCGCTCCGGGTTGGCCGCCGATCGCTCCGAGCCGGAGCTGGGGCTGCGTCGCAGACCCTGCGCAGAACGTCCCATCAGTGGCGCGGGGGGGTTGGAAATCAGAAGCTCTCCAGTACCTTAGCCACCCCATTTCTAGAGCGGAGCCGCCGTCCCTCCCTCCTCCCCCGCTCCCCCTGCGCGGAATGGTTCCTCCCACCACGTGACCCGGGCGGAAGGGCGCGCGCGCGCGCAGTGGCGTGCCGCGGGGCTCACGTGCTTCCCCCGCTTACTGCGGTCATGGCCGCGCTCCTGGGTTCCGCCGGGCGCCTTCGGGCGCTTTGCCCACGGCTCTTGCCTCTCCTCCGCGCCCCCGCTGCTGCTGCTGCCGCCTGCCCGCCGGCCCCCGCCAGGTGAGACCCGGGGCCGCCTCGATGCCCCCCGTGCTTGGGGCTGAGGCCGCGAAGCCGCCCCCCTCCCCGCCTGGCAGCGGCGTGGCGGAGGGCTTAAGGGAGAGCGGGGCACTCCGCTTCTCCGGAGGTACCGGGCGGGCGGAGCGGAGCGGGGAGAGGCCAGGCAGGGGTAGGGGCAGTGGGTAAGCGCAGGTGGAATCTGGGCTTCTCCCTGCCCGTCAGAGTCGTTAAAAGGGTTTGGGTTAGAAGGACCTTAAAGGTCATTCAGCTCCAACCCCCCTGCCATGGGCAGGGACACTTCCCACCAGACCAGGCTGCCCAAGGCCCCATCCGTCTTTGCCTTGAACATCTCCAGGGATGGGGCAGCCACAGCTTCCCTGGGCAACCTGTGCTAGTGCATCACCACCCTCACAGTGAAGAATTTTTTTCTAATGTCTAATCTAAATTTTCTCCCTTCCAACTTAAAGCTATTCTTCGTTGTCCTGTTACTCCATGTCCTTGTAAAAAGTCCCTCCCCAGCTTTCTTGTAGCCCCCTTAAGGTACCGGAAGGTTATTATAAGGTCTCCCTGCAGCCTTCAATTCTCCAGGCTGAACAACCCCACCTCTCTGACTCTGATGTGTCTTTTATCATCAGGGTTATCTGAATGTCTTTGCTGTGCTTCCTTCTTTCACACAGGTAGGGTAGAAAACTCACCCCAGTCACGTGCCGTCCCTGTGGCTGTTTCCACCATGTTACGTGGTTGGTGCCCTGCAGGAGTTTGAAGATGTAACTCTTCATCAATAACAATGCATCATTTTTTTCTTTTCTTCTTAATAAAAAAAGCATTAGCTTTGGAGAGCTAAATCTTCTTTGCAGCGATGGTGCCCAGCAGCTCTGTGTTTGGAGTGCTTTTTGTCTTGATCATACACCTTTTGAGTGTAGCAGTGCAACATGCTCAGCCCTTAATCCATGAACAAACATGTCAGAATCTCTTTGTAGGAAACATACAGTATCTCAGGGGTTTTGTGTTCACTTTTTCTAATCGATCACAATAGTGTTTGCGTTCTGTTCCAGATAAACTAGTTGCTTCCATATTTTTTCCTAAATTACTTGTCCTAAGAAGGAAGTACCATGTGCAGTGATAGCTATGCCAGAGTTTGGTGCTTAGGTTTTTTTGTATTTCATATTAGGTGTATGTTACAACTACATAAAGATTTGTGCAAGTTTTTTATAACATTATGTAACTTAGTTATTGACAAGTTCTTAAACTGCCTGTTAGAGGGAGTTGTTTTATGACTTCTGAGCCCTAGTGGAGTTAAATTTTTGGTTTCTGCCATGTCCACCATCTAAGTCTTGAAAGAGAGAGTTGGGAATCGGTTGAGATGCTTAGCTTTCATTTATGCCAAATCACTTGCTGTGATTATAATTAGAGTTGTTGACTAAAAATTTTGGGGTTTTGTCGGTGTTTGCAAAGCCTGATGAGGATCCAGTGAGGGAAGGTGGGAGGGGGGTATGATACTTCTGGTGTGTAGGAGAGTCACCTATTCAGATAGCAGCTATAGTTGCTATTAGCTCTGAAGATGAAGACGCAACGTTTTCTGTAAAAAGTACCAGAATCTAGCTTTAATTAGCATTAATGGCTGAGCTTGAAATTCATCTCTCGTTAAATGTCTAAATAATGCTATAGGCAAATTTTTGCATAATATGTGAGACTATAAAAGCATTAAACATACACACTGAGTTTTATGAGCTAACGTAACAACTTAATGCTACCAAAGTTAAAGTTTTTCTGCCAGTCTTGCTTGTGCATTGTTATAGCTCTGTTGGACCCTCTAAGTCAATGTAACTTACTTCCTGGTAGAAAACCAGACTGTTTTCTGCCATTCTAGATAGACAAATATTTGTGTTCAGCAGACAATTTGGTGGGTTCCAGAGCTGGATCAGGAGAAATGATGGGAACAGACCAGAGTCAGCAATAGAGGACTCCTGGAGGGAAGTCTCACCACCAAAACAAGGAAGTCGTTGCTACCTGCACTAATCACGTCTATTGTGAGCCAATTTTATTCAATAGCCTGACTGAAATCTTGCCTAGAAAAGATTACAGTTTTCTGCTGGTATTAGTGGTTAAAGCATAACAATTTCTTGAATGCTGAAGTTGGTGCAAAGGATGGAGTAGGCCTGTGCAGGAAGCACCTGGAACTGGAAAGGCATGTGCTGTATGGGTTGGCAGCAGAACCACATGTTCAGTTACATGCAAATCAGTTACATGCCAGCTCTGATAGCTGGCTTTTGGGCATTTGGTTGAATGAGATACAGTCAACAACATTTAGACTTGCTCTACTCACTGTTCAAGTTTTGTGGTGGTATTTTGAGACTGAAATGCAGACCACTCTAGTAAACGCCAGAGAATATTGATGAAGTTCCAATTGGAATAGTGGGGAACGCTCCCCACTCCACCCCCACTTTTAAGGGTAAATAAGTAACAAGGAATAATCCAGCATATTTCGCAAGAGAACTGGATAAATGACTGTATGTTTATATGTGCTTGATATAGTTGCTTTAGCATTGAACAAAATAAAGTTGGTTCAGAGGCGGGTTTGAGACTTTCATTACAGTAAAGGTTACAGAAAAGTTGCAAATCTGTTCATTTCTTTAGAAAACCATAACCATTCACATTCAAGCAGAGGTTTAATCAAAAGCATCATGTTGCTTTGATTTTTCCAGGAAAGCCCTAACTACCACTGCCAAACTGTAGAGTACACAGATGATAGTTGGACTGTATTATGCTTGTGTAATTTTAGAGACTCTCAGGATATGTTGCTTTTCTGCCAGTGTAGTGTGCACTGGAAGAAGTCCTATTCATGCAAATAAGACTTCATATTACATGTCAGTGCTTTGAAGTGCATCTCCATCTGTGGTGGACTGATGACTGTGACCATAGTTAAGACAGAGTGGATGTGCTAGATTAAGGTAGTCTCCTGCAGTGACCAGTAGTTCCAGTTGCTCTGCTGCATGTTGCCACACTGTAGCTGAGCCAATGGAATAGACTGTGAGAGTGGTTCCCATTTAGTTTTGTGTTGATTTAATCTAAGTGACTTCAGAAAATGGATTAAGACAGGAGATTGAGATCTGACTGCATTGGGTGGTTAGGAGCATTTTGTCGCAAAAGCCTCAGATTAGGTCTCAGACAAATTTAATAATTTCACTTGTCTGACTTTAGGATGAAATGTGAAATACACTGAGCTGTATGTCATCACACTCATGCCATGCAGTTCTTACAAGATAAGGAAACTATGACAGGCCAATACAACCAACTTCAGACCTGCAACGGCAAACTTCAGCACTTTGCTGATTTATGTGGTACAAATTATTTACTGGAACTTTGTTCATTGAAGCTTTGCTAACAAGAGATGCTTCAATTTGCTGCTAGTGGCTGATTGTCAAGAATGCTCTAACAAACCTTTCAATCAATGAGTATTCAGGACAGATTTTGAATTAACATCAGAATATCTTTCAGGCACTTTGTTCTGCATACTGTAGGTGATTGTGTTATGATTTGATGCTACAGCTTGCTACTGTGGGGTTAATGTTGGAAGGAAGGGTATTGGCTCCGTTCTTCTCACGCTGACCACCCTCCCATTGCTGGCCAGCTTGTCCTGCTCTAAAATCAGGTGCTCCTAATACTGGGCTAATTTCATTTTCTAGGCTACAAGGAAAATGTTTTCTACAGACTGACAGTTTTCATTGGATGAGTTAAGGACCTGATGAGCTGTAGAAGGGTGGCGTTACAGGCAAATGGAGAAGAGGGAACCCCCCCTGCGTGTTGACTGTGATGTTAGATCAATGCAGCTGTATTGCTGAACTGCAATGTGTTAGATATGTGAGGGCTAGGATATTCATCCTGAAGTTGACATGCTGTCTGTCCTCAGATAAAAAGAGAACAATTATGTTCCTAAGGAATAGATGATATAAGTATAGCTGATGAGGAAAACCAAGTGGAACTTCAACATGCAAGTCTTGTGAGATGTCCTTGGCTTTGCTTGTCACTTCTTCAGTTTGAGATTCTCATATGTGAATTTAAATGTTGAGTTTTGGGACTGGAGCAAAAAGTGTCTCCCCAAATAGGAAATTATGCTGTAGCAAAACCTGCTTTTTGCAAGATCCATATTCTATTCAGAGAAGTGGTTGCTGATGGCATTGCTGTAAGGGTACCATGTGCAATGCTTTTTCTTTTTTTGGAAAGACTGTTGACTGGTACATTGTCATATGTTTATACAAGATTGAAGGGTGTTGGTGAGATGGGAAGGAGGATGCTCTTTTCAGAAATCTTGTTGCAGATCCAGGCAGGATTTGATTTGACCTTGAGTAAGCTGTAAGTTAAACTTCCAAATGATTTGTGGTTTAGTGCATAGTATGTTTATGTTTTGTTTTAATTAACTGTAAACATGTTGCTTTTGGCTATTCACTACTGTATGTCACAATCCATTACCAGTGCACAAAAATGTAGAATTCACTGCTGCATTACTTTATGTTAGCAAAATAACAAGTAATGGACTTAAAAGGCAGAGGAGGTATTCAGTAGACTTACTTTTGGTAATACTTAAGCAATCCTCTGTCATAGTGAACTTTCACAAGCTGCACTGTTAGAGTTGTTTTGTTTTCCTGATGGACTTAAAATGTCTAGAGACTTCCTAAGAAATAGCACAAAGCAAATTTTTTGCTTTGCTTCTTGTGAATCACTTTGGCCAACTTTTCAGATGTTCTCCAAGAAACTTGAGGTTTGTCAGTGTACATTTAAAAAAATATAAAAAAAAAAAAAATATAAATTTTTTTGTCTTATAGGATCCTACTATATCTCAATGACACAAGGATACAGTGGCCTGAACGCTGTAGCCTTTTTTTATAGGCCACCATAGCTAAGTAAGGGGCAATGCTTTTTTAGCAGTTGTGTAAATCATTCTGAGATTTCAGGTGGTATATTTAGTCTTATACTTAGTAATTTAACTAATTAGTAAATTTAACTAATGGTAAGTCTGTAGTGCTTTTATGTGCAGCAATGAATTTTAACTCTTTTAAGTTATCATGCTGCTTGGAGCAGGGCTTATATCTTGAAAGCTCTTCCATACACTTTTTGGCTGCTTGATTTAGACAGTAAGTTGGAGGTGAAAAGTTACCACTAACTGAAGAGTAGTTGTATGTTTGGATTATTGATTAACCTTTCCTGTGTAGGTAAGGTCTACAGTTTTAATGCTCGCAATTTAGAGACAAAGCTGAAAATAGAGTAAAAGGTACAATTATGTAAAGGCTCAAATATTAGAAGGCTACTTCTAAATGTGATCTTTAAGATCCCTTCCAACCCAAGCCATTCTATGATTCTGCTTTTCATCTTGTGATTGTGGGAGTAGGAGAGAGTTTGCTTCACAGGGCTTAATATGTCCTTCTGAACTTCTCTGGGTAGAAAATCTTAAAATGCCGTTTAAAGGTAATTGATGCAAGTAAATACTTGGGACTTGTTGCAGCTCTTGGCAAAGTATCATGCGTTATATAGCATATAATTCTGAACAAAGTTAATTAAAATAATTGAACAAAATAGTTACATCATAAGATTGTATAATCTAACACCCAGCACCGAGGTGGGATCATAAGTGCCAAGGTTGTGTGCAATAGCTTTGTGGGTTTTTTCCTGTCTTCCTAATGTTACTTTATAAATAGCTTCCAAATGAGAAAGTTTGACTGGAAGTGTCCTGTTCTAATATTTTATTACAATTACTATTACCGATGTGATCTTCAGTGGGTTAGGCACAGCTGCTTCTCTGCTTGGAGAGTGGGATGGGATAGATGAGTCTTTTGAGTCTTGTAAATTTGGAGGATTTGTGAGTAAACTGACAAGCAGAATAATTCTCTTTGTATTTCATGTATCTTGCTTTTGTTGGGAGTTGAAGAATTAAGTTTTCTTTTTTGCTGCATGATGTTTCATGTTTAGCAGTGGCTCATTTTCAATACTTCTTCAGTTGTACTGCTGTCTAGCCACTTGTATGCCATTTAACGTTTTGGCATTTGTTTATTTGTCCAAAATGTACAACTTTTTTTCATTTCTGCAATTTTTCTTTTGTTGATTTCAGACCATTACATCAAATAATCAGCATAACTCTGAAGTCTGGGGCTCACCGAAGAATTTGCTGCTATTACGGTGTCATCCACAAATTTTATAAGTTTATTAACTCTTCTGTCATCCAGATTGTTAATGAAGTTATTGAATGGATGTGGGTGATACCAGTCTTTTCGTAGTTGGGTCAGGATATAGCTTAATTTAAAGTCCCACAAAACATTCTCAATTTTGCAACAAACACTCATCAGCAAATTGTATTTTTTTTTAAAGAACTATTGCACCCATATTTTTTTACCTCCTTGTTTTGCTTGTGAGATTGTTGGATAACACGATGCTAAGAGCCTGTATGGCGATCTGTATTTTTTATTGATTATGCTTCTGTTTTTCCCAGAACTTTCATGATTTTATTAAGGTAATTCCTAAGAACTGAAGGTTGAGTAAGGTCCATTAATGAACCTTAAATATAACATATCTTAATATTTCAGGAGTTAATTAGCTCATACTTCCCTATTCTCGCCTACACCACCATCTCCTTGTTAAAATGTAGTCATGGTAAAACAGGTGAAATCTACAGAGTATGGTTAGAATTAACATTTTTGAAATCTAACCAATGTATGACCTGTAGGTTTTTTCCATTTAATAGTTATATGTATTTTCTTAAATTATCCTATTTTTAGAAACCTGTTGGTGCCTTTTCATGTGGCTTCCTAACTGAAATGTTTGACATGGCCTTCATTTTAAACCTTGCTTTTTTCCCTCTCCTGTTCCCCTTAACTGTGTTTTTTCTCAACTTAAAAAAATGAAAGAAGTATCATGCAAAGTTGCTGAAGATTCCTGATGCAGGGATAATGGTTTCATTTTGTTACTTTCTGTTTCATGGGGAGGTTGTGCTGTTTCTGTCAATTTTCAGTGTGTATGTTTTCTACTGCATTCTTTTGTCTTTCACTTGATCGCTTGAAGTCAAACTGGATGCTGTGTCCCTTAATTTGTTTGGTTTTGGAAACTGCCTTCCTGGTCTGCTCAATCTTTATCTTTTAGAATAAGCTCTTAGCAGGTTTTTTTGGGTTTTTTTTTTTTCATTTTCTCCTAAGTTTAGTGTTTGTAGTTTACTTGTCATGCTGAGAACCAAATTCAAGACAGTAGGTGCCTGCAGCTTCATCCTGCTTTTGAAGCCACAGTTATTTTTAGTAAATTCTTACTGTGGAGTTAGCTTAGCATTCCACAGTGCCTTAAATCACGCTAAAAGTGTAGTTTATTTAAATGCTGAAAGCCTACAGATGATATGGTACATCTGAGTCTTACACTAGGCATTATATTTAGGTGGGTGCCAGTGGAAATTTAAGAGTTCCTCAGGTTGTTTTATGCTCTCATACTGTTTTTCCCTGTCTCTCAGACTAAAACTCAGAATCCCATGTTGTCATTCCTTAAATTACATATCTTTAATCAGTATAAATTAACAGAAGCACTGTATTTGATAATAACTGAGGAGGCTGGAGCGGGGCACAAATAGAAATGCCCAATTCTGCTGATCTTTCAGAAGGTTGAGTTAGTGTATAACAATAACACTTCATGTAAGAGTATAATATTTTATGGTGTGCACACATAGCACTTGATATAGTACAGTATTTTAAATGTGTTTTAAACAGCATCATGCTAAATGCCTAGCAGGGAGAGTTTAGTAACAGATGAAGAGTCCTCATGCTGTTAACCAGCATATTTTGAACATGTACATACTGTTCTTATCTTCATTCTTGATCTCATGAATCTGCAAGTGCTTTAAAAGGTTTGTGACTTTTGACGCATGGAGAGTCTTACAAGGATGGTTTCCTTAAAACAATGCAGAACTTAAGCTGAGAACTGTAGATATCAGTTTATGGTTATAAGTGAGCTGTGTGACATTAGATTTTTATAGAAAAAGACATTTCAATTTTAACCTGAAGCACAGGAGTTTTCTCCACTTGTGCTGTTGTTGTTAGTGGAAATCAGTGTAAGTTTCTGTCTTGCAAATACTCCCGTGTTGCTGCTTGCATCCGAGCATTTTTTCTGACCTGACTCAAATACTCTGGAAAGCTTTCAAGTAGCATTTTAAAAAGGAGTGTAACAGGGGAAGATACCATTTCCTGTATCTACACCTTTAAGGCAAAAATAAATAAAGAACATGCAATTTATTATTATAGCTATCCAGTGATTAGTGCACAGTTGAGTGCTATGTTATTAAAGAGTTGTAGACATCTCATCGGATTGTTAGACCCAAGAGGACTTGAAATATACTATCTTACTGTTATTCTTACCTTGTGCTACTGGATTTTATTCTAAGAGAAAGCAACCTGTCCCTGGTTGTATGGTGATGTATGAAGAGAAGAGGGAAAAGAAGGGAGGAAAGAATTATTACAAAAAAGTGTTCGATAGCGTCAGTCTTAGGAGGTGCTTACCACCAAAAGCAGTGTTTCAGTTTCTTTTCTTCACAGTTCCTCTGATTTTAGCCACCTACTTTTTTTTTCAAGTTCATTCTAGCGGTTTTTTGGACATTATAAACTGCTTCCTCTCTAACCTGATGGAACAGTAACAGTTTTTCTGTAGAAGTGGCTGAATCAGTGTTCTGCCAGGTTAATGAGGTAAATAAGCTCACAGAGGGATCTGAATAAAGTGAGAGCCAGTTCCCCAGTAATCTGTGGGAACTTCTGTCTACAAAGAGATGGAACTAACACTGAAGGAGGAGATATCTCCCTCTTGGCAGTCTTTTTTCCCTTCTCCAATTTTTTATTTTGTCTTTTCCCTAGCCAGATAAAATACAGATAATTTGCTAGCTTCTGGAAAGTTCTTCAGGAGGAATCTGAAGCAGATTGGGCACTGTAAAATTTGCGTGCTTGAGGAGGATGATGCCAAATGGTAGAGATGTTCCTCATTGCTAACGGATTTTTTTTTAAAATGTCTTCAAAAAACAAACATACCTTCTATTAAACTGTTTTCACAGCTCCATTAGGAAAGAGATTCTACTTTAGGCTGTTTTTTTTTTTTTTAAAGAATAGACCTTATGGGCCTGCTCAGTTACCAAATCAAGATTTGAAACAGCAAGGGGAAAGGTGCTCTTTGGGCTGATTCCAAGAGGCAGCCTGATGGCAAACCATGGCTGTTGTTTTTTCCACGGCACCTCATACATCACCACTGATGCTCTTTCTGTCACTTAGCAGCTTGCAGCTGATGCTCCTGAAACACTGAATTGCCAGCAAGCTTTTTCTCCTCCCCTAGACTCCCTCTGCTGGGTCCTGAGAAACCAGCCAGCAGTGGAGGTACCTACCTGTGAAAAAGCTCAAGGTGTGGGAAATCATTTTGTAGAAAATGCCAGCACTTCTCACTTTTAGGCTGTCATTTCAACAAAACATAAGACTCCTGGAACATCTGTAAGAGCTTGGAGTACAGCTGCTATTTTTTAAAGTAATCTAAAGCCTTAGGGAAGTGGGGGTATCTGAATTGCCCTGTCCTCCCCAGAGATAAGGGAGGGCAATTTTAGAAGTTGAGGAATCTTCTTTTTGCAATCCAACACATGTTACTTCCTTTGTGTAGGATTCTGGAGGAGGATAGTCTCTTTTGTTTAATGCAGTTGTAAGGGCAATTGAGAACAGACTTCCAAAAGTGCTCATGTGTAATAATTTGTCCTGCGCAGGCTGTTCACAATTCCACCGTGCACAAATAACATGTTCATATTCTTACATACATAAATTTGTTCTTTTTTCTTTAAAAAAGGGTCAAGCTCTTATTGCTTAGCTAGAAATGAGAACACTTCTTCATTGTGTTTATTGTCATTGCCATGCTTTGTTTTGAGAAAATAAAATATTTAAACAAATCCAGTGTTGATGTTTGACATGCATGACTGCTTCATGTTCATCAATGTAAATTCTGAGGAATGGGGAATGATCCCATTGTTCTTTAAGCTATTTGATACACGGTCTGAAACAGTGGCCTCGGCATTGTTTGTGTATTTTAATTACAAAAGGTGTGATTTGCTGCCTTGATTTACTGTCTTCTGGAAGAGATGTCTGTGACTGTTCTTGGAATGATTTTTGAAAAGCACATGAAAGCTTTTCTTGAGAGCCTGTAATAGGACAATAGCACTTGGATGAAATCAAAATTTGTATTTTGAAGGGAATAGCGTTTGAACCATTTAATTCATGAGGTGAATCTAACTGAAAATCTCAGAAAAAAAGTTGTCACTGTGAGAAAATATACATGATTCTGCCTTTTAAAGCAGAAATACACTGAAATAAATCACTTTCATTTGCTTATATCAATATGCAATGTTTTGAGAAATTGTCCATTAGCAAGAAACAAAGCACATTATCTTTTTGACATTGTGTAACTAGTGTAGCTGCAGAATGACTCTGAAGTGTAATCTCTATTTTTTTTGTTTGTTTCTTTTTATTTGAGCAGAAATGCTATGCACCAAGTAAGGTTTCTTACAGTTGCACCTCAACACGAGAGAAGTGTTAAAGAAGAACCAGTGTCAGAAATTCAAAACAGACCTACCTGGCAGTTTGACTGGGCATTGAATAAATTGGATAACTCTGTCAGAAAAACTGGCCGCATCCCTAAATCCCTTCTACTAAAAATCTTCAATGAAATTTGCAAAACAGGTAAGTTGCTTCCAATTAAAACAAATTAAAAGCTAAATTGAAAGCTGCAGTGTAATGATTCATCAAACCGAGCATCACAGTTCAGCCCTCCCCATACCAGGTCAGCAGATAAATGTGTGTAGTTGTGTGTTGTCCCAATCCTGCTCCCTCACCCCAATTAATTAAAGGAGTTCTGATTTCTGTTTTGTCTTTGGATGTCTATATTGATGAACAGACTTTAAATGCTTTAGAAAGGTTATTTTGCTTTAAATGTGCATGTTTACTTTTCCAGGATTTTATGTCTTTGGGAATTTATGAGTCTTGTAAAAATTGAATGTGCTTTTAAGAAGTCTTATCATAAAGTCCTGCTTATTGTGGGATCTTATCTGGTAATGTTACACCTTCCTCATTTAATTGTACTTCGAAATCTGAACAGTGATCCTGTCTGTTTTACACAGTGTATTTTTTAAATGTGTGTAATAAGCCATGCTGTCCTTAAGAGGCCACTTGTTTTAAAATGGAACTATACAGAGAAGAGTGGAGGTAATCTACAAGTTTCTGCATTCTCTGCCTGCTGTCTATTCAGGATAAAAAAAAAAAAAGCTTTATTTCTTTGAAAAAAACCCAAAATAAATAGCTGAGGCATTGCTTGTTCTGACGGATTCGATACCTCTTTGGTTTTTAATGCCCAGACTATGTTCGTATTAATACTCTGCAAACCAAGTACCGCGGCTGATGAGGTTTGGTACCAATTACGATGAGTCAATGAAGATATTTGATAAATATTGGCAGTAATAGTTATTGAGTATATTTAGTGATGACAGCATGTATTGTTTTAGCTATAAACTTTGCTGTGTATTACTCTGGACGCCACTGGCTCATATGCCTGGGATTGTGTTTTTGAAAGTTTTGTGGTTTGGTTTTTAAAAGCTGAGACTTCAATTCATGTTCTCTGATTTACAAGCTACAAGATTTTAGGAAGTCAGATTAACAAAAAGATAATTACTTCTAGTGGTTTCCTTTGGCTGTTAAAGTAAATTTTTAAAAAGAAAAAAAAAGTTTAGAACTTCACAAGAGATTTCACTAGGGTGCTGTTAAAATAAATTATAAATATTTCCGTATGAAAAATTCAGTCCTTTTCTAATTAATGTTGAAAACTAATATAGCAGAAGTGTGGGAGGTTAGTTACTGTTGATTTCTTAAAAAGATTTGCCTGTTTTTGTGTAGCTCTTCCATTTCCAATTACAATATGAAAAATGCCGAAGGAGGTGCTTGCTGTAGATCTCTTCTCCTGCATCTTTCCATATTCATACTGCCAAACCGTTTACTGTTTCTTTTGACTTTCAAGGTACCTTGTCAGTAGTTTAACACTGTCATTGTGAGACTGGAGACATGTTGACGTTTTTATTGCATGAACTAATTGTGTACAGGGATTTGGAAGTTAGTAAAGTATGACTTATCTCACCACTCCAGTATGTCTTCAGAAGTTCAAATCCCTATTTGCAATTTGTACCTAACCCTCCCCTTAATATTTTAATTTATTTCTCTTCTCATTATTGCTTAGGTTTTTCCCACAGCTGCCTATGTTTCTTTCCAGATGAGTTTACTCTGTATGAATAGCTTCTCCACTGTAAATTGAACTCCTGAAATAGTTTACACTGGTTAAGTGGTATCCAAATTTGCTGGTCCTTTTCTGTACCTTAAGATTTAATTCTAGACAGTATACATCTTTCTGCTTTCCGCTTTGAAGCTTTTTTTTTTTTTTATTTTATTTTGCCATTATTTTATAGCTATTTCTACAGCTCTGTGTAATTAAAGATTACACTTAGAGCGATCGGCAGCAGCTGGAGTTATCTTTACTGGCAACAGCTCCTGCCTCTGTGGTGGGCTGTACACTACTTTGGAGTGTTGGCATAATGATTTGGAAGTAAATTACAAAGCATTAGTGATGCTTTAGACTTCAAGGCATTTTGCAAGTCTTAGTCTTTCAAGTCTGCTTGTATTACTCCATTTGAGATAGAAAACCTTAATAGATTTTTTTTTTCATCATTTGTGTTGTATGTGTACATATATCTTGCTCCTTCTTAGACGAAATAACTTGTGATGTAAACCTTTCTCTGTGATCAGAAAGAGATAGGCAATATTTTTTTACCTTTCTTTACATTGTACTGCTTTCTAAAGGAATGCTCCTTTTTTTGTTGGAAATTGCTGGGTTTGCATATAAAGATCTGATTGAAAAAAATTCTGTCTCCAGCTTATTGGGCAATCTGTGATAGATTCTGCAACTCTGCCTTACTTTACCTCAGGAGTAGCATTGAAATCTAAGAAAGACAGATGAGTTTATAGTTACTTTTTTTGAATTTCTAGGGCTGGTGCAGGAGTCTGAGAAGGATGACATTCTTACAGGTTCTGTTACTATGCTCTGGATGTAAATTATTTCCTATATTTTATATTGAGTGTAGGCAGAAGTGGAAATGGATATTTAAATATGCAATATTTCTGAATACCAATTTTGGAATAGTATGGAATTGATGTCAAGTATTTTACTATTTTTGAAATTTACCAGAAAGTTATGTCACTGTTAGGATGAAATGATCTATGGATCAGGAAATTTAAAGTACTACATCATCTGAGTTTAGTATTTTGTGTTGTACTACCTAAAGTTTTTTCCTCAAATGAGATTATTGTACTAAGTAGCATGATTTATTGTGAATATTTTTCATGATAGTGCATAATGTAATTTTTTAATCATTTGGGTATTCTGTTCAGTTAAAATCTTCAGTCTCGGAGAAAATGCTATTCTGTACAAAGCATTTCAGTCGGTCGCTTTCAAGATTTTTTCTGATACTAAGTGCGTAATGATTTATAAAGAATTTATGGTTGTCTTTCACTTGTAGAATGTCCAGGGAGTAACCAGACCTTACTTTTGCTGCGAAGCTGTGGTGACCTTTTACCAGAGGTGTTGTCACCTGAAAGAACAGAACTAGCCCATATGATATGGGACAAGATGAAAGAACTGGGTAGGTTTGTTTTATTAGTCCCTATTGCAAGAACAGCTGTGTTTTTCAGTTAGGTTTTTTGTAATGGGAGACTGGGTCTATTTTAATAGTGTTTAAATATTGCGTAGTAGCAGCAAATATTACCAAATAAATGCTAGATTTATTATTCAGAAGAGACACGTATTTCCTATTCTGGGAGTTATACTGACATCTAGAGGTGTTTAATAATGAAGCTAAAGATTTTTTTTGTACAATGCTTAAGTTGGAATTTGCTTGATTTTGATTAATGTAAGAATGTAGTTTGCTTATCTGTTAGATGATACCTGGATATCTGGTGGGCTGAGTGTTCCTAGTGCTACCAGTGATTTCGAGTTAGTAATTTTTACATATAGACATTGCACAGGTGAGTCTGTAAAATGAATACAGCTATAGAGACTGGAATAGCATGCACGTGGACGTTGATGTTACTGTACTCTTTTTGTTTTAGCCTTTTATGAACAGATGTGTGCTGTTAAATAGACGTCTGTTATTTCAAAGGTGGATAAAAGGAAGCAGTCTGATGATACATACGGTTCATACAGAATAAAAATTATATAAGAAAGCTATAAAATCATGTTGAATTTAGAGAATCTGTGTTCACTGTCTGTGGTTGAAATATTTCCTTAGGTGCTGTGTATGATACAAGCCATTATAATGCTTTACTTAAAGTCTACCTTCAGAATGAGCATAAATTTTCTCCGACGGAGTTCTTGGCCAGAATGGAGGAAGCTAATGTGCAGCCCAATCGAGTAGGTACCCTTTTATGGTATCTCCATTCTTAATAGAAGCCTCCATTTATTGGATGCAAATCATTAACTTCCACTTTTTGTTTTATGTAGGTTACGTACCAAAGGCTGATTGCTGCTTATTGCAACGAGGGTGACATTGAAGGAGCAAGGTACTCCTTTGCATTTATGTTTAAATGGATTTCCACAAAATCTCATATTCCTTACTGTTAATGTTAAAACTCATTTCAGTGAAATTCTTATAAATTGAGCAAAGCAAAGGGAAGGTTTAAGTGTATTTTAGCCAAGCACTAAAGAGCACTTTCTCACAAACAGCTAGAACCTACACAAGCAAAATAAAAATAAGTAATAGACCAATCAATTCAAATCAAATTGTGTTCAACTTGCTCAGAAATTAACTTTTCTCCCTTCTACAGCCAGTGTGAAAAAGCGTGAGATTATGAAAGATAACTGCCTGTGTAGGAATAAGGCGACGGGGAATGGCATTTGATAACAAAAGTGGGCTAAGGAGAAAATAGTAGTAATTCTGGTTTTTGTTCTTGTTGTTATGCAGGCCTTGCAGGTTATTTGTCTAACATGTTTATTTTAGCAAGGCTAAGTTGCAACAGTGTGATGATTGGGCATGAGAAATATGTAAAAGGAAAATAAAAAATTTAAAAAGCCAGCCCCACCCTTGTGTCTGCATACTTCAGTGACAAATACAATTAATCTTAAAAAAAGTAAATAACCAAATTATGACATATTAAGCAACATCCCCAAATGTAATTGCTCAGAGACATCAGGATTTGGTTTTGTTTGAGGATACAGTGCTTGTTCAGCGGAGCAGCAGTTGCTCAATAATTGATGTTTTCAAAGGGAAAAAATACCTAATCATTCATCATCTTGTATTTTACAGTAAGATCCTTGGTTTTATGAAGAACAAAGATCTCCCAATCACTGAGGCAGTATTCAGTAGCCTTGTGAAAGGTCATGCAAGATCAGGGTAATGTTTAATACCTTTTCTCTTTTGTTTCCTATTAGTTTTACTACAATATAAAGTGATGCTGTACATAAAAATTACATGCTACAGAATAGTGCCATTATTTTGAATAATGTATAGAAGACTGTCTTTTTATACATTTTGAAGCAAAACAGGGCTGTTTAACAAAGGAAGTAGTTTTTTCTTTTGTCTGAAGATCCCGAATTTCAAGATACATTGCTGTACTTTCTTAGTGTTTGAAAAAGAAATTTGCTGCACTTAGTTTTGAACTTTTTCAGCTGCTAAAGTTGAAAGAGTATTCAAAGTAATACAATAATTGAAAAATTTGCGTGTTCTCCTTTCAGGATTTGCTCAAGTTTATCTATGATTGTTGCGGTCTTTGTTTCCAGTTATAATTAGTTTAATCAGGAAACACAGAAATCACAGTATACATTGCTATGATTAAATCTACTAAGGATCTTTCTTTTGAATTCTTTTAGAGATATGAAGAGTGCAGAAAATGTCCTTTCAGTGATGAGGATGGCTGGTGTTGAACCAGGTCCAGACACCTATTTATCACTGCTGAATGTGTATGCTGAAAAGGGTGATGCTGATAGCATCAAAAAGGTATTGCAAGTTTGGATTTAGGTGCAACTTCTTTGATCCTTCGTTCAGTTTTACTTTGGAATGCTTTCTAGCCATACAGGAGGAATAATACTGAATTTTATAACTTGTTTACCTCTGGTCTGCAGGAATTAAATGAAGTTGTTTGGTTTTGGTTTTTTTTCATCTGGATAGTTGGTTGACTGAAAGCAGTCTCATACTTTATGAAAAATATTTGTCTTTTGATAGTTATCTTTTACTTTGGGAAGTTATGTTTGTGAGAGATTTAATAATTCGGCTGTTTCTAAAGAGACAAATAGTGCATGTGAGATGTTCATATATTTATTTAAAAAAATAATTGACAAGTAAACCTTGATTATCCTGCTGTCATTGAGCCATTCTTTGACTCCCATTGAAGCCACAGAGTCTTTCCAGTAAAACTGAAGTTCTTCTGAGACTTCATACTAACAACTTGGATCTTCATGAAGTGTGGATAAGATATTTCAAGTAATTTCTCTTACTTATTTTGAGTCAAAGAAGTATTGAGAAAGAAATGAGAAATTTGGTTTGAGTTTAATAAGTAGTTTCAGATGGAGGAGACCAAAGCAAGGAAAAGGATATGGGAAACATAGTATTGTTCTGTGACTTAGGAATTAAATCTTCATCAGCTAACATTCTTCCAAACAGTCAACAAAGTCTGATTAATCATTCTCTCCTTTTCCAAGGAATTTCTTTTGAAAGTGATCTCACAATGGGAGTACCTCTGGTGTTTTCATGTATTATCAGATATCAGAGTGATACTATCTATTATTTACCTTTTATCTGTCCTGTCGTTTTTTTTAACAGTCTGAGGGGGTTTAAGGCCCTCCTGATAGATCTTCAATATTCTCTCTACCATATTCCATATAACCTATAGCTTTAAAAAAGGAAAAAAAAACCCACAGCTTTTTGTAATATTCCTTTTTTTCCTTTTATTTTAATGTAACCTATTCTGAGTCACTTTAAAGTTAATTTTATTCTGGTTTACAGACTCTAGATGAGATTGAGAAGTCTGGAGGGTACCTTATGGATAGGATGTTGATGCAGGTGATTTTTAGCCTTGCCAAGGCTGGATATCCTCAGTACATTGAAGATATTAAAGAACGCATAAAATTCGAAAGGGAATTAATTCCAGGTATGTCCTTGGTTCCTACGGGAGTGTCTTGCTATGCAGGGTGGAGAAGGAAAGCATTTTCCTTATTGCCATTTGTTTGTGGATTCATTTGTGTTGCTTTATATCATATTTTATAAAATTTAAATATTAACCAATTTAAATCATTTACATTCAAAAATAATCTGTTTTTAAAATATAGAATTCATTAAGATTTTATAGGAAAGCGGTGTGTGGAGTCCTTTCTTCAAACAACACTTGTAATTCCTGTTGTGACAACCCTGTGAATATCGTAAAAAGGGATACTGAACAGTGAATACAGTTTTCTTTATCTACAGTTACAGTCACTTTTGGATCCCAGTATGCATAATCTGATTGATAACTGTTAATTATACTTTATCCATTTTTTCTTTTTTGATGTTTCTAGAAATGTGTTTCTCTTATTTAGTACTCTTGTGTCATGTTGCTGTGGTGATGCTTCTGTAATTTTTGGCATGATCCCCTCATGGGAAAGGTGATTTCATTGCTAAATATAAATAACTTCAAGAAAAGGATTCTCAAATTTGATTAATTGTGTCTGAAAGTATGCTAATAATACCTGTAAAACATTCACTTTCCTAGATTTCACTAATTTTAGTAGTTTAGTGTGAAAATTGTTACACATACTTTATAAATTTTTTTTCTGTTTTTCAATTGCTAGATGCAATGAACCTGTGTTTGACTCTGATAACTCATGGCTTTGAAGACATAAGTTTCCGTATTTTGAAGTCTCTTAATCATTTATCACGTGATAATTTGGACCAGGGTAGCTTCTTCTTGCAACATTGTGTAAATAGAGATATGGTATGCTGAATATTAATACTTTTTTCTTAATATACTAAGAAGGGTATATTTATTCAGTTTAATGTAACTGCAACTGTGAATATGGAAAATGGTAGTTTTTTGCATGGTTCTTAAGAATAAAAGGGTTTTAATATTTCATATCATGTTACATAGTAAATTGAAATTCATTAAGGAATCATGTTTGGGATATGTGATACCGATGTCCTACACAGCAGAAGAATCTGACCTTCTTAATTTTAGAAACTGAAAATAATTTTGTTTTGTGAATTCTTTACAGCCTCTGAAGAAGCTAAAGCAATTTTGTGATGAGTTGAAAGAAACAGAAATGCACTCGGCACCATTACAGTTTATTTTGCGTTGCGCTCTGGAGGCCAACAGATCAGGTACTCTACTTATTTAGTTATTTTACATATGCTTATTTGAAGTACTTGGTCACGGGTTTAATTATCTTGTGAATATTTTCAGCCTTGGCTATTGATGTGATGAAGATGATGAAAGAGGAAGGCTTGCCACTCAGACCTCACTATTCCTGGCCGCTGCTAGTTGCATTCCAGAAAGAGAAGAATCTTAAAGGTTAGTTGTCTTGTAAAAGCTCCTCTAGCTTTATTGCAAAGCTAGCACATAAGCCTTTATTAGAACATTATTATGAAATTAAGCAGACTCTTGAAAGTAAACAAAGACCTCACTACATCTGTCTTTATCAGAAAGAATCTTTCATCCAGAAAGACTTTTTTAAAACCTCCCTTCTTTACTTAATCATGTAATCATGGTACACTTTACAGATTTGAAGTCGACATTTGCATAGAAAGATATGTGAAACTGTTTAATTACCTTTTTAACTCTTCACGTTCTTTCTGCCTTCCACTGGTTATTTTTGCTGCTCATTACCTTTCACAGAGCTTACTCTTGAAGAAACTGAAATGAGAGAAGCATTTAAAAGTAAGGTTATGTTACAATAGCTCTTTTGGGCTACAAACACAATCTTTTTTTTCAAGCCACCTTCTTATGATCTACCTGATAAACCAAATGTGAGTTTTGTTACAATAATAAAACTGCAGAACTTACATTGCTGAATGTGTGAGCCTGACCTGACAGCATACTGATTGAAGGACAGAAATGCTCAATCTTTGGGATTCTTAAGTACGTTTAAGCATTTAGCATACTTTCCCGTGTTACACATGGGGATGTCTACAGGATATGAATAAGAATTGAACAAATATTAAATTTTAGAGTACAGTATCTAATTCTTCGGTTTGCGTTATTGGTAATTCAGAAAGAATGGTATTGTAAAAAGATGCTTTTAACAGAAGTACTTCCCCCTTGGGGAAACAAAAAACTGTCTTTTTCATCTTATCTCACAGTATAATGTGCTTTAGAATGAGATGCAGAGTTGTTAGTGTGACACTGGGTGACAAACAAAATGCACAAACAAAAAAAAAGTGCTTTTAGCAGACTCTTCATATCGCAATTTTATCTTAAGTATACAGTCACATTCTGGTTTGGAAGAAATGCTGAAACAAGTATTCCCTAATTGTTTCTGGCTATAAAAATGTCTCAAGTACTTTTCAAAAAGCCTTTGTGAAAACAATATTCAGTTTTTATTAACTCCTTAGGCTCTATTCCTGCTAGACTACTTCCCAAGTTTGTCTTCTCCCAGGTTTTCAAATGCTTGAAAGTTCTATGATATTTTAAAAGTCTGGCACTGTTGTTTTTAGTTGGGTCCTTTTTGACTTAGTTGAAGTACAATGTTGCTGAAAATAAGTAAGTTTAAATTGGTGTTATATTTATCTCTCTGGGTGCTTCCTACTGAAAAAGCATGTATCCTGTTACTCCATGGAAAATTTCACCTCACTAACACAATTAAAAGAGGCATTAGAAGGAGTTTTAGATTAGACTTGGCTCCTAAAACTGAAGCAATATCTTAAAAAACTTAAGTTTTCTTACCTTTTTTGGTCTTTGGCAAGATCAGAGGTTGCCTTCATTTGGACTCTGACCGTAGAAATCGACTATGCTTTGGTTAGTAATTCCTGCTGGAAGTCATGTTAGCAACCAGAGAAGAAAACTGGTGAAAGATTCCTCAATTCTGGCTTACTTTGCTGTTTTGTAGAGAGCCTTTATTTTTGTATTTGTAAAGGCACTAGATACATAAATTGTATGATAATAGTGTGGATTTGCAGACATGTTTTAGTAAACTGATACTTGGTCTCCGAGTTTGAATTGTCAAGTGGGAATGTTACTGCTGTGTGCACATCTACAACAGGCAGTGGTTTTACAATTCTTAAAATACAAAGAAGATATCGAAGTGATTTCTTCTGCAGTGAAGAATCAGTGGATTTATACTTTGTGCAGACAAACAAGTTGTCCTGTTCTTTCTCATGTGTGAGCTTGTATTCATTTTGTGAAATGTGATGAAAAAACGGATAAATGAGATCCACTATCTAAAATTACAACCAATATGCTTGAAGGAAAGTAAATAAGGGGGAAAAAACCCACCCACTCTGACACTGTTTCATGGAAATAATAGAGAAAAAAATAATGTTGCAGTGAGAACCTAAAGGTGACAACAGATAGTAAATGAGCAGAGCAGTGCTTTCTAGCAGCAAAAAATAATAGCTGTGTGAAGAAAAGTATAGACAGTGTATCACACCTCATGCCAAAAAAGAGGTAATTTCTTTCTCTATAGGGTAGTAATGCCCAGCCTAATTTGTGTAATTTTGCATCTCAGTATAGGTAAGGTTGAAAATGGAAAAGAACCTTAAGGAAAAATCTATTTACATCTGATAGAATGTAAACAGTGGACTGAATCATTAAAGAATACAGAATATAAGTAATAACCTGTCTAGAACTGCAGGGTACAAATGTCTGAATTAGTATGTATAATGTAACCCAAACAATTGCATAAGTAGTAGCAACATTTAATTATATGTTTATCTAATGTTTATTATAACGAAAGCTGATGCTGGATATCAAAGGAAATTCCCTAACTTCTGTGTGGAATTGAATTTGGAAGAAAAATAGGACTGAAGTGCTGGCTAAAAGGAATGAAACTAAGCAAGGCTGTTTTTAAATATACTGTAGAGAAGTTAACCTCTCTGAGATAGCAAACAGCTCTTTTCAGTCATATTACCCAGGCAAATAATTTCAGATGGGGCATTCTTGCTTTTATATTCATCTGTTATCTAATTTGATAGTTATTTATTTCCATAGTATTTATTTAAGTAAATTATCTTAGGCTTTTAGGAATGGAAAATGCTTGCAGGGTTTATAGAATTAACGTGCAGTGGATCTGAAACTGTTATTGGCACTGAGATTCATCTTGTATCAGGTTATGCACTAAAACCAGGAGGGCTTAGTATAAATAAGCAGAATTGTTTGCTTTACGCTTGTTACCAGATATTTTGTAGCTCCCCTTCATTGTCCTTTGAGTCCTGAGAGGAATAAGAATGGTGATTTTACAAAGTAACTGCTTGAAGTAGTGTTTTGCAGACAGACTTTTCTGGCAAAGAACTTGGACTGCTTTTGAAATTAACAGCACAGCAAAAATGTGTTAGATACTATGTTTTCCTGAATGAGACCTCACTTTTTGAACTGGAGTTGTATTTTTTCGTGTCCTTAGAAAACTGCTTAAAGCCCAGTTTTACTGTACTTGCCTACACATGTAGAGCTGTACTTAACTGCCTTAGAAATCCCCTTTGTTCTGATCTGGTTTGTTCTGATGGTACTGCTTTAGGAAGAAGGCAGGACATACTGTGAGAAACTTAGGAAATAAAGGTGGAGTGAAATTCAAGTATCACTTTTCACTTCTTAAAAAACCAGCAAGTTGCTCTACTTTACCGCAGATTAATTTGTCTCTTTATTTTTTCTTGGATATAGTGATCTGAGGCTGGAATCTGTTCTCTTAGGGTATTCCAGCGCTATTTCCAGTACCAACAAAAAGAGAACAGAAGTTTGCTGTGTTTTGTTCCCCATTTCTGTCCTTTTTTCCACTCAATTATTTGATTTTTAGATACTCGACTCCTTCTGTCCTCAGATATCTCAGCCCAAAATCTCAAAAATCTCTTCTTGATCATGCAGGGAAATGGCTGAAAGTCTTTACTATGGGATTTAGTCATAATCTTTTGGATCAGTGTTCTCCAAAGTGGAATGTGCAAGGCAATCCCTTGAGCTGCTAAAAAAAAAGACAAATATTTCATTCTTACTTACTTTCTGGTTTTGTGTATGTTTTATAATGTGCATAATATGTTAGTACAGTAGTACTTGTATATAACTTCTAAATAAATATACATGTATTGGAGGTGTGTTCACAAAAACATTTGGGAGATCAGTTTTTAGATAAACATCACTTTTGACTTTTTTTTCCATGTTTTAGTAGTCTGGTCTTTGGTTTGGGGAGAGAGAGGAGCTTAGTGTTATTTTCCAGTATGAGGAGCAGAGAATTTCTAGGAGTCCAAAGACATAACATTCAAATCCTGTTCTGTGTATATACTTGACAATTATGTAGTGTTTTGATTGAAGTGGGAATATTCATTGCTTTGTATTTTGGAAGGTATTTATGTAATAGTAAAGTAGTTCTGTTCCCAGTGGGGTGGAAAATATGTGCAAAATCATAGGATTCTGTGTTGGTTTTCATTAATCTTCTCTTCCCCTCAAAAGCTGTACGTCAGCCGTCTTAGAAGTGAAGAAATATGTGGCAGCAATTTTTTTAAGTTTGCAGTAATTTGGTTATATGCACTATTGTTACTGGTGTTCCTCCTTTATCTGCATCTCACTGTTGTGCTGGTGTTCTATCTTCACGTGTGCCCTTTCCTCCTCAAGAACTGTGCCAGGTCACATAACATTTTTGTGACAAATGTCTACTAGGGAACAGGGATGCTTAACAAGGCTGTTTCTACTCTGTTCTAGATACAAATTTGAACTTAAATCTCCTGAGCTTATCACACCTTATTCACTGTGGTGTCTAGTTCTTGGTCTTCAAACTACTTTTCCAGTCATAGTTATTTTTGAAAAGGCTTAGTGTAAGAGAACTTGATGCATTATCTGTGAAGTTGAAAACATGAAATAGAAACTGGCTGTCAAAATCTGAAAGGTATCAAGAAAGGCTTCCTGTAATTAATTCTTTATTCATATTTTTGCAGATTCTGGGCCAAAATCAGAGTTTTGTTTAAGGCAAACTCAAACAGATGATGCGACTTTAATCTAGTGTGACTTGCCTGCATGTATTTTCAAGTGCTCAAAGGGAATTCACATTTGATTATTTGCACCATAGTGCACTGCATAAAATATTCATGGAAGTGTCACTTTTCCATAGGTGGCACTCCAGGGCAAAGACAGGGACTTTGGGAAACTTTAGATTTTTAAAGTAATAAGTATGAAATGCAAGTTGAAAAAAACATATGCTGTTTGGTACTGGTGTCCTGCAGCAACTGACAAATCCTTTTTAGACCAGCAAAAAATTATATTACCTGTATTGGTTTTGACAGGACTTCAGAGTTTGCTAGCTAGGGCTACTGTAAGAAATTTCTGCAAATTGGAAGAGTGTGAGCAATTAAAAAGCATGACGTGTACTCTAAAACTCTGCGCTCTAGTTGCTGAACTATTAGGATTTGGTATCTGTTGTCTTCAAATGCGTATTTTCAATAGTAATATCTCATCCAGTTGTATGAATTCGTCTGAACCCTGTGAAAGTTATAATGTAGCTTCACTGGGGCTTGGGAGACTCCAGCCTTTCTCCAAATTTCCAGTTTGAAGCTGATGCATTGATATGGCGATCAACCTTTTTGCTGACAAAAGTGTTATTTGTTTTAAAGAAATCTAGAGACAAATCTTGAAAGCTTACCTTGCTAATCAGGGTCGGATAATGGGAGCTGAGTTAAGAATGTGTTCTATGTTGTGGAATGCATGTGTATCTTGAATTTGATTACAGTACTTGCCACAAAATTTCAGATGTTCTTATGTGCAATAACATGCACATTTTCATGTAGAGATCTAAAAGATGTTTTGCTAATGACTAAGAATAGCTGTCATATATTCACTGTGTTAGAAAGCAATATTGTATACTAGCAATTTCCAAGGTAGCTAAGAGTTTCATGGTTTTGCTAGTACAGCACAGAACAGGGCATTCAGTGAATCTGTTTTATGTTGCATAATTAATAACTTTATTAACATCTAAAATAAAAATGCAGGATTTTGCATGGCAGTTTCAAGGAGAGAAATGGAGGAGAGAAGTCCTTTTTTTTTTTTTTGAAAAGCAATATATGTTTTTAAATGTTGATTCTCAAGTTTTTGTTTTTCTAAAATGCTTATTGTTATCAATTTTGCCTTCATAGGTATTTTTGAGGTCCTCAAAGCAATGCACGAGTTGGGGGTGGAACTTAATGCAGAAACGTACACAGACTATGTTTTTAAAAATTTTGCTGATAGTGAAACTGCCCGTGACCAGCTGAAGGTGAGTTTACATTTAGAATTTGTAAAAATGACTGTTGGATGACTTGTTTTTCTATATTCTATGTGAAGACTTTAGGTACTGACAGTGCTCTAAACAGGATGAAGCCTGTTCAGAATATTTAGATCACTTTCCAAAGAGTTGTTGCACCAATGGTTTGTTTACTGTGCTGTTTTTCCTTTCTCCTTTTCAGAACTAACCCAAATATTTTGCTTGACTTACTAGCTTTCTGTTTCCTGCAGTGGAAAACTAAATAAATTAATGATGCCAGTTTTTTACTGGGGTTTAGAAGTATTGCAGTTGTTTCTGGTGATATTTTTTTTTTAAACTTTTTTAACTTGGTATTTTTTTTTTAACTTTTTTAACTTGGTAAAGAATTCAGAATTGCAGACTTAAGCTTAACTGTCCCGCTCTTTCTGCCTTTGGTAAATTTCTCTCTTGCAGTTGATTTCAATATCAAAGTTGGATCGTTTTTTCAGTGGCAACTGATCTAGTTAGCCATGCAGACTTCCATAGAGCACCTTCTATGTTTGCAACAGCTATCTATATAGAAGTATGCCAATCTCCTTTGGGAAGGAAGTATTTAAAAATACAAAGTACCTGAAGGTTTTCTCTGTGTGTTCTTCCACTGACTGATTACTTTATCTCTAGAAAAATGACTGCCTGTTTGAAACTGTTGGACTCTTTGTAGCAGAAATAAGATACGAAGCAATACACGGAAGACTGAACAATGTTCTTTCCATATGTAAGTATTTTTCATGGTGCGCATTACTATGTTCTTGGTGGTAGTATTGATTGGTTGTAGGCTGAGAGATTTACATTTATATATGAGGCTTAAAGATGTGCAAGAAACTTGAACAAAGATATTATGTGAGGTCCTCTATGATGAGATGTCGGACTGTCTGAAACTACCAGTTCTGGACAACAAGTCATGATTATTTGAATATTGAGCCTGGCCCTGAGATTTACATATGAGATCTTTATAAATCACAGCTTTGCTGTGATTGTGATAGGATTATGATCCTCTTGTACCAGAGGACTTAAGGAATCAATTTGCCTTGTACCATTACTGTTCAGTGTGGTGATTGTTTTTACACAACAGTAAATGGCTCTGAAATAGTACAGAATTAGTGAAATAACCAACTTAAATAACTGATTCGACTGATCTTAACCTAAGCATAGTCTGCTGATATGTTGGTCGTGGAAGTTGTGTATAAATTTGATGGGCGAACTAGGTGATGAAGTTGTAACAGTACTTCTGAGCTGTTTTCTTCTTTCTTTCTTTCTTTTCTTCAAAGACTGTTCTGATGCCCAATGCTTGCAGAAGTTAATATGTCATTGATTTGAGTGTATGGGATCAGACTATTTGCTTGTTTAAGTAAGAATGTATGTTTCTTCTTAAAATGTAAAAGAAATACAGATGTTATGAGGGTAATATATTGAGACAAAGCACTTAAATTTGTTACAGGAAGACATCTTTTTTTAAACAACACTTTTATTTGTCCAAGATTGAGGGAAAAGCTTAAGTGCAGCTTTTGCTGCAGTTGTCATTAACCGTTTTACTTAACAAATACAGAAATTCGTAGTCTGTACGCTGTGACCCAGGGAAGATGATTTGTTGAAAATGAGAAAATTGAATGGGTAGCAAGTAATCAGTGATAAAATTTTTGTCTTGAGATTTATCAAGTAATGAATCCTTAAGATTCACCTTGCAATCTGCCATTGTTTCATTTGTTATTACAACAACAAAAAACATCAGCCATGAAAAATGAAGTAATTAAACAGTTCTCTTTTCCAAAAAATGTCAAAGTTTTATTAGAAGCAATTAAATTTCTGTAAAGTGAAATAGCGTTTTTCTTCCTACATGAAAAAGTGGACCCACTCCTGTGCTCTTATTTTGGTTAACTAGAATAGTCAGATTTTAATGTGTTATGAGGCACAAATACGTGTGTGCCTAGTATATGGTAAACGTGTGTGATATCAAAATTACGATACAGGCACATATAGTAGACTGTGTTCTGTTTTACTGTGATGACATTAGAGTCACAGTATGATTTAGCTGTTGTTTGCGTGTTGCATTTAAATCTTGTGGTATTTCTGTTTACAAAGACTAGGGTTAATAATTCATGGAGACATACAGAATTTCTTTTGAACTTGAGCTTTAAAGGAAGGCACTCCTGTAAATAGTTTACCAAGCTGCAATGAATGCTACTAAATCTAATTAGCACCTATGTAATGATAAGGCGTGGATATTAAACAGCTGACTTTTTTTTTTTTTTGACTTGGCTTCTTTTGCAGTATTACAAAGAGTGAAAAAACAGATGGAGTATGGAAAATAGTTCAAGATTGTCTCATCAGTGTAGTTGGGGGAGGTGAAGGTTGGGTTATTAATGCTGGTTTCTATCTAGGTGTATTGATTCAGCTTCTTATACCTTATAATGTATAGATTTCTGCTACTGACAAGATGAAAACTACGAAGCATCTGCTGAGGAATCTGGGCTCATAAGGCGGCGTACATGAGAGCTGCTTTTTCCCCTTTATCATGCTGTTCCATTCCACTTCATTGTCAGCCTCTTGATTTTCTCTGACTTGTTTGTTGCTAAGGAAACCAGGTTGCCGATTGTCAGCAGCAGCTGAGCATACTAAGATGCTTTTCTGCAAAAAGTTTAATATACTGCTGGAGGAGAATTTATATTGGAGAGTCTCTTGAAGCCAACTTTACCTGAGATTCTTGAACTAAAGTAAACGTCCCAGCATTTAAAAGTTTTCATTTTCTAGGCTGGAGTTAGGCTAGGGCGTGATTTTGGCATGTTTTCCTGCCTTTTATTTCCCAGGTTCCTATAGAGCTGATGTTTTTATTTCAGTTCTCTTCTACCATATTCTTTATTGCAGCCTTTGCTGAGAGGGCACAGTGCATTCAGGTTTCTACAGGGGTTAATTCTATTGTGATAGTGAAGTCAGAAGATAGCATCATACAGGACTTCAATGCATATACTATTGTAATTTTTTCTTTGCTGGAATGGGAGACAGCAATTCTAGAAGAAGAAGGTGGAGTGATTTGGACTCTTTAGTCAAGAAATGATGTGAAGTTGAGGATGAAGGGCATAGCTGTAAATGACTTATCTAGGACATCTAACTTTAATATTGCAGTTTTCTTTGTGTTCAACTGATATGGTAAATAACAATTAGAACTCTGTATCTTCCTATTTTTTCCCCTTATGTTTAAACACCAGCAGAAGCAAATACCTGAGGAAGTGTATGCTTTTTTTTTAAAAAATTAAAAAAGGAAAAAATGTACATCCTGTTTTAAGGCAGATATTCAGTTTGAAAGAATTAGCAAACCATTTGCCTCTGGTGGATCTTTCTTTGTTCCTGTGCGAATATATCAAGTTTTCTTGATCGGGATTGTTTGGGGTTTGTTTTGCTTATTGGAAAACAATATTTTGTTTGGTCTTGTACTTTTTTTTAGAGACAAGATGCTTACTCCTATTACTAATTTGAATAAAAGACTAATATATTAACTATGGATTTTAAAGGCAATGAAGAAAGAGTAAACACTTTTATAATATTTGATCCCTTTTGAAATGGAGCAGGTCTAAACCTCATAAAACCAGGGCTGTTTCAAATACCTTGGTGTTTGAAATTTTGATTAACAAAAGTTTGTCAGCATTTACTAAACTAGCAAAATAGTTCTTCTAATGACACCATATTTACATTACCTACTGACTTGTTGCAATTCAGAAATATTTTTAAAATGACCATTTAGAAATGTTTCTTTAATTTACAGTGTCTTCAGCAAGCACACCTCCTATTGATGTTCGTCAGTTTAGAAACAGCCTCATTCGGGGCTTTAGAAGGTAAGGTTGATATTTGATTGCCCTTTTTTCCTCTGTAGCAAAGTTCCCTCTTTTTTGCCGTGTTGAGTGCTTGTTGCTGTCTTCCCTACCACCCCCTCCCCGCCCCGACTCCATGTTTGAAAATTTAGAAGTAGAGTTCCAGTTGTAGCTCATCTGAGGAATATATTTGTTCCTCTCTGCTCTCCCTGGTTGCCTTGCCTTTGCTATATATGAGCATACCTTTGAAGTATTATATGTAGTGGATTAAAAAGAAATTCACTGTTTGTTCTGTGGAACTTGACGGTATATAAACTTCTCAGGGTAGTAAACATTTTGAGGTTTATGCTAATTCACTTTTTTATTTATAAACTGCTTTGCTAATGTACAGTTGCCGTAAATATTATCACTATTAACCACTAAGGTAAATCGATGTTTAATGAATACAAAATACCAGTAGCCAGGTGTATTCTATAATATCTGATAGTTTTCTGTGCCCTCTGGATTAATATGACTCCTGAACGCTCACATTTAACACCTAGTGTTGTGCTACAGTGCTGTGACTTTGTATTCACAGCCATATGGTCCCATTTTGTAAGGAGGGTTCCTTGCTAACTCGCAGGGTTGTCGTAGGCGTATGCAAGTGAATTACCAAGCATTTGTTATTCAGCGTTAGCCACAGTCAAACCTTTAGGACTGCGAATGAGAGGTTTGTTTTTTTTTGCAGCATACCTACACCACTGGGACACAGAGAGGTCACTTAATATTGCTTGGGACCAGAGTCCAAAGACTGATTTTATTGACTGAGTTTGTTTCCTAAAATTTTGCAATTGGGTATTAGTAAAACATACCAAGTGAATGTGACCGAAGTAATTTCATAGTAAATTGCAAGTTCTGTCTAACTGATAACTACTCTGCTGTGGCAAGAGGAGAAGAAAAAGCTAACCAATGTTAAAATTGCATTTGTTAACCATGCCTTAGCTGACTTTGACTTCCAAGGGATAAGTAAAGTAATGTTTTAGATCCAGTAAGTATTTTACTGTTCCTTCCAGAAGTCAGTCGAATGTATTAAAGTAACAGATTTTTGCAGCACATTTTTTCTGTGTAGCTATAGAGAAATATTGAATTGAAGTAAGACTTGCACTAGGAAGGAAGCCATACCAATGTTCACCACCTATAATCGATGCTAGCGTCAAATACTGCTACAACTGGAAGGTTGTGCAGATGTTCACAACGTGATTTTTAAGTATCTTTTAAAATATTACCAACTTGTATTGTGAAAACACTTTATTCAAGTGAAACAGCTTACAGGTGACTGCTGTTGTGTTTTCAGTAGTAGTGAACATCTGGGCTAAAAACTCAGAGTTCTGAGGCAAATTAAAGTGTAGGAGTTTTTGGTGGGTTTTTTTGTTGTTGTTTGGTGGTTTTGGTTTTTGAACTTAAGCTTACCATTTCCCCAGTCTCTTTGCCCCTTCCAAGTGTGGCTTAAAAAGGGGTTTTTTTGTTAATCTCTCTGGATTGCCTTAACTGCTGCCCCACTTCAGAAGCCATCTACGAGGCTGACTGTGCCCTAATTTGACCCTTATATTGTTTCTGAAAGCATACCAATTTATGTTTCCTTTTCCGTTTTAAACTTAATGGCTAAAACAACCTGAAAATGAAGCTTGAGAATATGATAGGATGAAAACAATATTTGTTCCTTTTGTAAAGAATACAGTAAAATTTTGTGACTGAATGCTGGTCTTAAATGTTCAAATGAGCAGAGCTTAGGACTGGAGTACAAAAGTACAGGGTGTGACACCAAGGACGTATGAACGATGCCCGTGGCAGAGTAGTTTATGGATTTCTGTTGAAGCTGCTCTCCTCTAGTAACTGCTTCGAAGTATTGCCATTCTATCTGCCTGATGTACCATTAATATTTCAGAGTCAGGTACTTTAGGAAATTGATGCATTTGATATCTGCAGTTCATTGTCATCCTGTCAGTGTTAGTGAGTTCACCCAGGAAAGCTTAACGAAACTCACAGATAGCACACACCCTCCCCTCCTCCCCCCACCCAGTCCATATGGACCTGCATTTGACCCGTTTTCAAATACAAGTGGTGATAGCACAGGAAGAATAAATGTTTCATAGGCTTGAACCTCCTAAATAAAATTCAGAACTTTGACAAATACTTTCAAGTTCCTATGAGCTCTTCAGACTGGCATCTTATGAGTCTCTCTATGAAACTTAAGATAAAATAATGTCATAAGTTTTTGTTCTCTTAGCATTGTCTAGGTTAATGTTGCCTTATAACTGTTGAAAAGTTATAGCTTCTAGCAAAAATTTTGATGATCTACAAATAAGAATATCACTTTTTTGTAGTTTAGTGAACTGGTTAACATTTGGTCTTTGGCTGTAATCTGAGGTACGAAGTTCTTTCCACCAGGATCTGTCCTGTGAGGGGAGAAATTTGAGCTCTATGTTTTGGGTTTTTTTCTACTTAAAATATTTATCGCACTATAATACCTTAAGAAAGAGGTTTGATTACTTTCTTGTGTGTGTGGTATAAATGCATTTATAGCTGCCTGTAGTTATCTGTCTATACTAAAAACTAATTTTAATGCACAGGAGTCTAGATTTTTTTCTCTAGCAAATACCACATGTTGAATGTTTGCTATGTAAAGTACAACTGCTTGAGTGAAGCTTTATTTTCTTGAAATGCTGAATAGAATGAAGTATAAAATAAAAAAAATACAATTATGATGTGTTAAAAGATTGGACTAAAAATAAAACTTAAATGTACTTTTTTACCTTAGTTATCTGTTTGGGTTGCTGCATTATTTAAATTTATTTAGCAAAAACTATGACCATATCCAGCATTGTAAAAAGTACAATACTATTCTGTACAGAGTTGGCTTAAACCATATGTGGCAATTATTGTCTTTTAATTTTATTTAAATAAGATTCTCAGTGTTAATGATTTATTTTTTTAAAAAAAAGATAACAGAAAAATCATTTTGTTGCTTTTAATTTGTTATCCTTTGCTGCCCTCTACAGCTCAAATGATGTACAGCTTTGGAGCAAGGTAAGTGGAGATCATAATGCTGTAAATAAAATCAGCTTCTTTAGGCACTGCATGTTTATGATGCTTTATTGCAAATCTGAATTCTGAGCCTGGTTATTGTAGATATGATTAATTTAAGCAAGAATTTGTCAGTGGCAGATTGTACAACTGTAGGAAATTGAGTTTTCAAATTGGAGAGTTAAGTATAATTGTGAGAAATGTAATGTGACATTACCATGTGATATAGCTTATGTTACTCTGATTTATAGATGTTCTTAGAGCGGAAAGCAATATATAGTTGTAGTTTCTGGAACAAAGCCTGCTGTGGTTGTGCAATCTGGCATTGTTTAATTCCCTTTCCTGCCTTGTGAAACTTTCTTCCTATCTCCACACTGTTACTAATAAAATAATAAGTCACAACTAGAATTTTTATTGAAAATTAGAAAGTTTCTGTCTTATAACTGATAAGCCAGATAAAACAAATCACCTGGATGAAGTCAAAGGGAAGTGACTGATCATCTTGCCCTCCACGGTATGGGCTTTGCGCGAAAGACACAGCAGTATAACTTGGTCAGTTAATTTTACAAAGCATGAGAACAGAGGTGTTGGCAGATACTGCCTGGATTGTGGTTACTGAAACTGGGAAGGGATATACTGTGCCTTTTGTCTTTTTTTTTTTTCGATACTGTACCTGCTGGCTAATAAGCTGGTATATGGCTTGAAGTATATTTTCTATTTTGCAAAGATATC
This sequence comes from Cuculus canorus, assembly GCF_017976375.1. Lineage (NCBI taxonomy): Eukaryota > Metazoa > Chordata > Aves > Cuculiformes > Cuculidae > Cuculus > Cuculus canorus. The sequence goes on along the minus strand of NC_071403.1, from coordinate 99,519,910 downwards.
TTGGAATTAAATGGAAATTATAATTTGGAAAGTCACTGATTAATGGTTTGTATAATCAGATACTGCTTGTGAGGTGCAGGTTTTTTGTATTTTAATACCACTTTTTGTTGTGTGGAAGTTATGAACAGAGAATGTTTTTGTCCTCTGCCTCCATCATTCCTTTTTTGCATCTAAAAAATTAAAAAGGTAGGATGAGGAGAGAAAAAAAAGACCTCTTATTACTTCAGTTATGAAATTAATTTTGAAGGACAGTCAGAGGACTGATGTAATGATGGTCTGCACATGAAGTAGTATCTAGAGTTGTTCTTCTGTTGTTCCCCCACAATGGAAGAAAGATACAGTTTGTTGTCTTAGCTAAATTTACGAATAAATACATGTATCAGCTTTCTAAAATAAGAAATTCTAAGTTGGGAAATAGATAGATACTTAGCATTAGGAAAAATATCACATTAATTTTTTTCTGTAATCTATCCTTTGGTGTTCCCTGAGATTTGATTCAGAACGACTGTGTTATCATGACTTTCATGGATTTTGTAGTAGTTGTAGGTTCTTCTGTGTGTTGATTTGTCATAGGAAGAGGAGGGCAAAAGGGCAGAAAAAAGCTGCAGTTTAACTGTCCACACTGTTGTGGTGTTGGTAGAATGAGAAGTGATAGATATTCCATTGCACAGTTGGTATTTTCTGGCTTTGTTTATCCATTTTTATTTACAGTGGAAGGTGATGGTTCCTTTTCTTTTGTCATTACTGCAAACACAGCACTTCGATAGTGGGAATGCATCTCTATCTCATTTTTTTCAGATTGCTTTCTACAATCATGTCATAAAAAGCAAAATTCTTGAAATACTTGAGATCTCGGTTTTTAACTGAAGATCTTGTAATTTCCTTAAGAATAGCCAAATGGATTTTTAAAGTGATGTAGTTTCAGTTAAAGCATTTGTAGGTAGGATGTAGGGGCTTTGGGATAAATACTACTTTTCCTCTGAATTAAAATCTATGTAATTCCTTCTGTTTGTATGACTGATGGAACATGTTTTAAATTTAGTCAAATGCAATTAATTATTATGGACGCATATTTTGTCATTCAAAATTGCACTTATTTACAACAGCTGTATGACTTATCTTAAATCTAGCAGAGCATGATAAATTGTGTTCCTCTGTTTTCTTTATGTATTTGCTTCTTTCAAAACAAATAAATAAATAAAAGCTTTATGGGCCAATTTCAGCCTTTCAGTAAATTGGAATGTAATTGTAGCATCTCCAGGAGGGACACTGGTTAATATTTGCTTTAAGCAATATCTTACAGTAGCTAACTTTCTGTAGAATGATACATAAACAGAATACTAGAGTGTCTGTCTCACTGCCATACGTAAGAAAGCATTTCTGTTTGCAATTTTTTTTAAAGAAAAACCTATTATTTACAAAGAAAAAACTTCATTGTATTTCTTAGGGAATTACTATGATGTGGTAAAGAATAATACTTTAACAGAGAAATGCTTTATTATTTTGAGAATTCAATTTCAGATACTATTTGTCCTTGCTTGCTTCTTTTGACTGCAATGTACGATTATTCTGTCTTACCAGATAACAGAACTGTTGTACAAGGATGAACGTTATTGCCTGACGCCTCCAGGACCAACTGGTAGAGTTTCAATTTCTATGATTGTAACTTATCCACAAATCCGTTCCTCTGTGTAATGATGGGTTTGAGGGATTACAACGGTAAACACTGATTGCTTCTTTTTGAAAGTGAAATTTGAAAACATGTTGGGTAAAATCCTGATTCAAATAATCAGAGCATATTTTTTGAGATCCAAGAGATCTTTTTTTTTGGAATTATAAATAAATCTTGCTGATAACAATTTATTTTTCTAAATTTATTGACCAAAAATAGATTTAGAATGAACACACTGTCAGTGCTTAAATACTTTTAAAAAGTGTACTCTTTCATCCTAGTTTTACTTTTAATAGCTATTCTGATTTTGTGAAGCACAATGGTATTTAACATCTGAAATCTACTTTGAAATAAGTATACTTTTTTTGTATAATTTGTTTTTAGCAAAATTTTTTTTTTTTCCTCTCCCTGTTAGGGCCAGAATGGCAAGGGGATATCAGGAAAGCAAACCTTTGAGAATACAGTAATTGATGCTCTTCATATTTTTAGTTCCAGGACTCCACGTCTTTTTACCCTTCAGTAGACTTAATACTATTTACTAAAATCTGTTAATCTTGATTTTCATTGGCTATTGGGCAACTTCTTCAGTAATAGGTGGTTGAATGGTTAAAATAATTTTTCTATTTTTATATTAATACTACAGTTCTTAATGTAGCTTGGTAATGGAATATAATGGGTAAAATGTACAGGATAAATATGCAAAGTGTTTAAAATATGTTTTTTGTTTCAAGCAATGACAAAATATTTATGGCAACTATTTGGGGTAGTGGCCGGAAAGGGGGGGAAGGCCTTGGGCAGTACCACTTCTGTCACACAGTAGCGGAAAAAATAGATTGAAGTAAGATTCTGTACTGAAAAGCTGTCACTAGGTCTGAAAATAATTAATATTCCTTTCACTCACCAGTTAGATATGTGCTCCCAAACCACATAATCTCTATGCCTCAGTGATCATTGTTGCCATTTCAGAGCCTCTCATCAGGGTGACATCTCACACCAAAATGATTTCTTATAAATTAATCTTGATAACATGACAGTCTCGGTAATTTTAGTGGAATGCTTTCTCTTGTTTTTTTCCACAGAAGCTGTTGGCTATTTTCTTTATCACTTGATTGACAGCATGAGTGACTCAGAGGTACAGGCCAAGGAGGAGCGTTTGAGACAATACTTCCATCAGCTGAAGAAGATGGTACCATTTCATTTTTTGCTACATAATGCCTGTCCTGCCTGACATGTATCTATTAGATTTGAAATTGCTGCTTTTAAGTACAACCAGACCACTTCTCAATAACATGCAAGAGCTGGAGACTTGAATTACGTCTGAGATAATTTCTGTTCGACAAATTTCAGTTTGGTTGTGTTTCAAAACTCATATAATTTTTTTTCCCCACCTCTTGGTACAGAATATAGTTATCCCTGCAACCCACTGCAGCGGCATTTGCAGACTGCTGGACTCCTCTCAAGTTCCTCAATTAATTAAGGTCTGTGGCTTTACAGCAATTACTTTCAAGCTAAAAAATGGAGTGTATGTACTCCATGAGTATATTCTCCTTTGCAAAATAAATATCGTTATGCAGTGATTATATGTAAGCCTTTTAGCCTTTCCATGATTTTTCACTGTTGAAGCTGTTTTCATTTCATATGTGAAAGTTTTTGAAGGATACATTTAATTACTGATTTTTTGAGTCGGTGTAATAATGCTGCAGAATACAGTTTTTTAACATTGCAGTTATGTAATTAACTGGAACATTTTTAGCATGATATGTTTACTTGGAGATTTTTGGGGGGGAATTAGTGATATCTTTTTCTTACTATGTTTTAGGATGCAAGGTTACTGTCTCATAGAAATTCCCTGTCTACGGATAGCGTTCCAGAAGTAAGTGAATTCATGGACAGCTATGCTTGTTCTTAGTACTAGTAACGTTTGGATATCGGGTTTAGATAAAGTGTCATCGCTGGCTTTGAGGTCATGGACATATATTAACATTATTTGAATCTACTATTTGAAGTTCAGAGGATACTTTCCATGGTAGGAGTAAAGGCTATCCGGATTTTCACACAGACCAGAGACTTGACCTTGGAGTTGGCTGAGGTTTTGTGCCTCGGTTTCCTTGTTTAGTAAATATTTTTTGAAAGTTCTAGTTAGTTAACAGTGGTGGTGTGAGACTTAATTCATGCTCGTAAATTACAGTGATCCACTTGAGTAGCAGGAACTGTATAAATCCATACTGCTTCTAATGGTGGAGTGTCAAGTCTTTACATCTCTGATCTGAGCAGAATGGAGATGGAAAAAGAAAAAGGATTCCCTACTTCCATGAACACAAAGAACTAAATATAAGAAAAAAAGTAATGTTGACCTTTGTAGATGTGCTACTTAAAGCTTTTTTTACTGTATTCACTCAAATCTTCAATTAGTATGTACTATTTAAACAGATAAAAGCACCTTAAATGATTAAAAAATTTCTTCCAGTATGAAAGATTATTTTGTCTGTCTTGTATTAAAGTGATCCGACAAGTTGTTTGGGGAAGGGTGTTTTTGCAGTTGACGTTCTTTCTGTTACCTCCATTTAGAGTGCTAAATCTGACGTGTCTGCTTTGGAGAAGAAACTGGAGAAGCAGAAAGCTGAAAACCAGCCTATTACAGATGTCTTGAAGCAACTCATACATGCTCTTTGTGAAGAAGAGGTATCTTAACCAATGCAGAGATAATTGGAAACGCATAGCTATATTTTTTTAAGTAACGTAAATGACTGTATTATGGAAAGACATAGTGAAGCAAAGACAAGTGCATTGCTTGAGGTTTCATGGTTTGATGCTTATAAATCAAACATAAGTGCAAAAAGCAATTAAATCAAAAGGTTAACTAATTTCAACAACACCTTGAATGGCATGTTTTGGGGTTGCTGAAGTTTGTTTACAATAATCTGCAAAGTGAATGATAGTAACAGCTGTGATAGGTTTATCATACATGCCAAATGTCCTTTCAAGCCATGGCTCCGGTCTCTTATATCTAGATTGTCAAGCAACTGATACATGCACTAGTCATTTGCAATTCAAATATTACTAGGTTGTTAATGCAGGGATTGAAATTCCATTTTCCTGCAGGAGGAAAGCTCTTCTGAGATAAAGGGTCTCTTGCCTTCATTCGGCAGGCGTCCAGCTGTAGTTTACATTCATTTAGTGTGTGTCTGTAATTTGTGGGGTATCACCACACTTTTATTCAGTTTCTTGTTCAGTATGATCCTGTCTATAAAGCTGTATATATAGGAACAGTAACAGTTGTGCAGGTGATAGCACAATATTCTCTGGTACAAAGAATACAGTTTAGAAAGTGATTCTCAGCTGTCTGTCTCTAAGATTTTGCATATGAAATAAGACTAGAAGCAAACACCATTGTAAGTTCACAGTGGTCAAGTATATGAATAGGAATGTGTAAAAAGAAATAAGCTTTCTATGGAATCGTTAAGTAGTTTCTTATTCTTTAGAAAGTAGTTTTGTTATGTGTTTGGCAGTGTACCATGTGAAAATTGCTATGAATTCCAAATAAATAAGAACTATTAGAATTTGGGTTAATCATATTACCGTGTCTCCCTGGATTAAAAAAAAATACTACATTAAAACATGGTAGAAATATAAACAGAAAGCAAGAACATTTAAAAACCTACTTTCAAGTTAATCTAAAAGGTGTTTTAGAAAAATATATTAATTTTTCCAAAATAACTATTACTCTTAAAATTTGCTAAAGCGTTACTGCACTGTGTATTCAAATGTGATCATCTACTGCTAAAAGCACTAAAGCAGTCATGTAACTGCACGCTGAACATATAAGAATCATAATGTCATATTGGCTTTTCCTCTAGTTCACATCTTTGCTTTGTTCCTTTTTTAGAATATGCAAAAAGCCCTTGAAGTGAAAGCCAAATATGAACCGGACATGGTTGTCGGTGGCTATGCAGCCTTAATAAATTTGTGCTGTCGACATGATAATGTAGAAGAGGCAATGAACCTGAAAGAAAAAGTGTAAGTACACCGGCAGTGAAACATGTCACAGAGATTTATGCTGATACACAGACCTTGTTGAATTAAGTAGGTTGAGTATTAACCCCCTCATCCATTTTTAATTAGTTTCCCCCACCAATGTATGTGCATTTAAAACCGTCAAGGGTGTAGTTTTTAGAAAGAAAATATTTGCTTTGTATAATTGACCATCAGAAGCAGCTACTTTGTATGGTCAGTGATTTTTTTTTTTATTAAAAAAAGACGAATTGCTGTGTACTATCTGTTTTGTTTATTTTAAACATACATAGTGTCTAAATTAAAGTTTGGCTTAATTTAAGGGGAAAAAAATAGGATTATATTAAAAGTACCCATTAGGAAGTACCTAAAATGTGTATAGAATATGCTGCACTTATATTGTCTTTAGCAGTGCTTCTGAGTGACGTTATTTTAGGACTGTCAACAAGCACTCTACTTGAAATTTTTATTTTTAGAGCTTTGTATCTTGGCTGTGAAAATTATCTCCCAGCTGAAACATGCTATGCATGACCTATCCCGGAGCAAAATCTTACAGATGATTTTTCTATTTGCCCCTTCCCTTTTCCCTTGAAAGCCTGCTTCTGGTCTGTTGCTACAGTGAATGTAGAACAAGTTGTGTTACTTTCCGGTTCTCTCTCACACGCATTCACAAAGTATTTGCTTTGATATTTACAGTAAGTTACCAGGCAGGTGCTTGTTACACTTTGCATATAATTTCAAACCCTGGCAATGATTGAGCTATGAATATAAAGAATTTTCCCCCTCTGCAAATAACGGTAGTGTATTGGTTTTTAGCTGTACTACCACTCGTACACAATCCCCATATTGAGCTTGCATGGAATAAAATTGAATTTTCTAGTGCAGCTTCACTGCAGTAGTGTGTATTTACTGATCTACCTCAAGTGTAGCATAATATTGCTAAGAAATGACTCTTAGAGTTGTTACAAAAAGAAACACAAGAGAAGGGGTTAATTTTAAAACTTCCAGAAAAAACGAGAAAATAAATACTTACAGCAACTTCAAAATAGTAGCTTTTAACTTGTTGCTGTAGGCAAAGTTTCACATTCTTTATCTAAAAGAGTATAGCCCTGCCCCAGTCACATGGACTGAGTTTTCTTCCCAGGCTTCTGGGAAATACTTTGTTATGAAATAACTACTAAGTATTTAATTAAGCTATTTGGCTTTTGAAAGTATAACTTTTGGGATTTGGGGGTGGGAATATGTGTGGATACTATTTTTTAAATCGCAAGTCTATCACGTTTTTCCTTGAATACTTACTATAAGTTTTAGCCCTCAATGCTGTTTGTTGCTATGTAATTTTAAAAATAAAGATTTAAGCAGAATCCATAAAACGTGAACTTCTGTTGATACAATTCTTAATGTTTTAATTGCTAGCTTCCCTAGGAATTCACCTGTTGCTCTTGACACTGGAAAGTATGTAGCACTGGTAGAAGTCTTAGCAAAGCATGGGAGAGTAGAAGGTAATCCATTTGCTTTCATTGTGTGTTTCTGCTATATAATAAAGGTATCTTGCCTCAAGAATAAAAATGTGAGTTGATATTAATGGTATATCATGTCCTGAAAAGTGCTTGAACATTTTGCATACAAATTTGCATGTGAATTCAACCAGAGATGCTTGGACAGTGCAGGCCATTAGTTTTAATGGATTGGCAAGCTTGTCATTTACATTTGCACAGCTCAGTGCTTTTTGCATTTCTGCAGCTAGTTTTTATTAGCATTGCTGTTTGGATTGAGTTTGAAGATCATGACTTATGGCACAAATTGCGTATGTGCCTAGACTAATGGCTTTGTTTTTGCTTAAGAAGGTCTGAAGGCTGAACATAAAACCTATAAACATAACCTTCTCATAAGAGCCAAGTACTGCAAAAAAGTCATTTAACTTTTTATAAAGTATATATTTTTCTGTTAGTTTTCTTATGTATTTGTTATTGAATTTTAGAGTCAAATCTGTCAAACTGCCTGGAAATTTTGTCCTTTAATGAGTTCTGCAAACTGCCTGTTTTGTATTTCTAGATGTTTGCATTAAGCTGTTAGCTCTTTAATTTCTGTAATTTAGTCTAATATAATTCTGTAGTTTACATTATTTGGTTGATCTTAAAAAGATCTCCAGACTGTCATAAACTTCAAAAGATGATTCTGAATATTAAGTTCTATGATTTTGTAGAATACTGAACCATAGAAGTGTAGTTGAAGCCTAAGCACAAAATGTTACGATTTTATAGAAAACACTGTACAAAAAAAGTAAAAAGCTAATGTCATTTTTGTCTTGTAAGATCTTTCTTTGAAATTTGTCTTGGCCTCTTATGCATCTTATTGTTAGAAAAATAAAATACAAAACTGGTGTTTTCCAAATCATAATAAATCGGATCATGACCACCTCTACACTAAAGCAGTTTGAAAAGATTAGCTTGCTTTTAAGAACATAAATGTCCCTCAGAAAATAAAGCAATTCATAAATGTAGCCAAATGTAAAGTGGTCAAAACATTCTCTCTATGCAATAATTAAGAACATTATAAAAATGCACTTATTCCATATACCAAAATGTTTGTTTCTGCCTTACTAATGAAGCTTAATGAACCTAATGTTTTAACATGCAGTCTGTTAGAAAGCTTTCATTGGCTCTCCTTGGCTAATTAGTATCGACACAGCAAACAAGCCCTATCGGTATCAGACCATTAGTCTGGCTGTATATACAGTGTAAACATATCTTTATTATCTGGCCTCGTGACAAGCCATCTGCTGAAGAAACAATGGAGTGATTTAGCAGATGTTAGCATTGAACGATAAAAGCATCCATTTAGTAGAATCTTGCAGCTATAGGGCAGACTATACAGGGTTATGTGGTGCAGAGTGGGCACACAGTTCCTATCTATAATTTGTAGTCAAAGTTGCAGCAAAATGATAAAACCATGCTATTGTGGATTTATAATTGTAGTCTCGTTTAGAAATGCAAGTAGTAATTAACTTGAAATCGGCATTATACGCCAGAATTTACATTCCTGCTGGGTTTGAAATGCTGTTTTAATAGCAGTTTGTTTTCCCTACATGAAATTACCTAAGGGTCTTTTGTGTTGTTTCATTGTAGATGCTATTAACATTCTAACGGAGATGAAAGAGAAGGATGTTCCTATCTCAGACAGAACAGTTGCATCTTTTTTCCGCATCCTTAATGCTGCTGCCATACGAGGTGAAGTTGAAACAGTGAATCGATTACATGAGACCATTGTGAACCTGGGGGTGGCGGAAACTGCTGTCCTTCATTCCCCTCTGATTACAGTTCACCTTGAAAAGTAAGCGATGTTTAGGATTTAGATGAAACAAGTTATGATATGATATTTGTGTTATATGACCTGTATATGCTATACACAGCTGCACACTCATGTTTAGAAGTGTTCATGCATATAAACAAGCACACATGCCCGCACATATATGTAAGTGATCTAAGAATAGTAATGAATACGTTTCCTTAAGTTAGATAAGTGTTTTTATCAGCTATATGTCATGTCACAGTCTCCGCTTTATGGACACATCAGAGATGAAGTGGCTATATATTGAAATATGCTTATGAATTAATTGGTTCTGAAGTCTGTTTGACAAGATAGCTATTCAGAGCATGATAGGCATATTCTTAGCTTTTGTGGTTAAGTAGTGTGTGTTTTCCCATCAAAAGAGCATTAGTTTGCTGTGAGATCCGATACATCTCAGGTGAGTTGAAGGGTGGTTGTTGAACACTGATATATTTTAATTCAGATAATTCAAATAATTTGATGTTCTTGCCAATAGACTGCTTTGTTGCTGAATGTGGAATTCAATGAAAGTGCTGTCTGGTTTGTCTATTTTGTTCTCTCCCCTAGTAGTTTTAATAGAGAAAAGGAAGCCCATGCATTCATTTGGCAGGAAGTGTCAGTATTTCCACATGTCATGTTCCTTTGCATAGATTTTCATTTTGAGATGTAGGATGTTTGAGTTAATGTACATAGAAATTATATAACAGTTTCTTATTAAAATTGATTCGAGAGTCCCTTTTCACTTCCTGTACCATATGCGTAATCTTTTCATTTTTTTCTTATGTTTTTGATGTAGTTGCTGGATTTTGATCACTTGCAGCTAGAGTGATTGATCCATTCTGTGCAGTTTGGTTCATGTATATGAAATGTTCTTGTCTTGCATATAATAACTATGAAATAAGTGGATTTTTTGTAGTGTTGTGTAAGTCAGCCTCAAAGATGGATATGAATGTTAACAGGTAGAAGTAGGCAATCTGGGAATGCAAGGTCTGTATGATGTTTTCTGTATTCAAAATTCTTGTCAAAAAGATGCAGCCCTTGGTAGATGCATGTAGATTATCTTCTAAAACTAGTATATTAGTATAGTGATCAACATTAAGGATACAGGTTACATCTTTTCAGTCAGCAGCATTGCCTTGGTTATATCACAAGGCAAGATGGATGTTTATGAAGGTAATTTAACTGCAATCATATGTAACTAATGTGTCAGAAAAATATCCAATACGCTTTGCAGTGTGCGGTAAGAACAGCTGCATTTTATGTAATTGCTTTATGCACGTTGACATGCAAGCTGTACATGGTGCTACTTGGGTTCTTATCAGAAGTAGGTTATGATGATGTAAATAAAGATGTAATCGTGTGGATGCAAAGGGGGACAGTAAAGACTGTTTTTTAGTTTAGTTTGATTCCACAGTCCTTTGGGTTCTCATGTGTGGTAAAACTTCCTAGAAGTTATTCTTTTTAATAAAGGGACTCTTGATGAGAGTACATTTTTGAAGGAGAAACTAATTCCATACTGCGAAACTGTATGTCTACAAGTCATTGATGCTGACCTGTATGACTCTTAATACATTTCATATATATAATTACAATACAAAGTAAGCTAATTTCATGTATTTTTTTGCCCCCTTATGGGTGGATAGACTTGTTTCCTCTCTAGTGTCAAAGAGAAAAGAAGGGGGAAGCTCCTTCTTCCGGATAACTTGCTTAGGAGGAATAATTGAATTTCACTGATATTTTTTTTTTGTCTTGGAGATAAGAGTTTTTAAAGTTATGATGGACTTGACGTAAGCGTTAGTAATTTCTTGCAGCAGTGGTGCTTACTGTTTGCCATACTGCAACTCAAGTATCATGCTAAAATGCTGATATTTAGCTGCAGGTCATCAGCATGCCTCTGAAATTCTCTGGGATGTTTTTTTAATGCTCCACAGCAGCAGTTGTGCTAGTGTTTTGTGTTCTTAATTGATTTCAAACTTCGTAATTGTTTGTAAAGGAATCTGTGATTTGCTTTTGAATATTTCAGCAATTGTACATGTAAAATGTTTGCGTCTACTCCTTCCTTCTGTACCCAGTCCTGAATATTCTGATCCCAATCCTGACTGCTCTGAAATTCTTGTTAATTCCCAGTGAATGTTAAAAGTGACAGTTTGCAGCAGAGCATGGAAAAGAAGAATTGTTGATGATGCACAGTATAACTTGACAAAAGCTAACAAAATCTAATATTCGCGTAGCATGGACATTTGCCTTTAGTAATGTGAGAAGTATTTAGCTAAAGTAACTAGAAAGAGAACTCATGCTATCATGGAAACCACCCTCCTGCTTTTAATTGTATGGTTCTTATTTATGACCCTGACCAGTTTCTCAAGATGGTGAAATCACATTAAAAATTGACATGGTCCATATGGGGAATCTTGTTCTGTCGTCCAAGATGATAAATCTGCCTTAGTTTCCAAAACCTGCAAAGGTGTGAAGAGCTTGTACTTTTTTAAAACACGTTTTACATTTGAACTGGTTCTTCCAGCTGATAATAATTGGAAAAGGTTGTGTTCCCTAGACCCTATAAAATTTCTTACTATTTTAAGGAATGTAATTTCGGCTTTTACCTTCTCTACCAACTGTCAGGAGAGAACTATTTGAACACGAGCCGTTTCACAAAACTGAAGAGATTTGTGAAGCTAACCTGCTCCTGTGCTATCTGGTATTTTGAAAATACCTATTTGCAGGATGATAAATTAACTACTGATTGATTTTTTTTTATTTTTTTTTCTTTTTGTCTTCCAAGAAAACTACACAAGCCAAGTTTTGTAGAACCCAAAATAGGAATACATATATTAAAAAAACTTGTTGTGGTTCCTGTCTTTTCATTGATATAAGTTTGTTTGTGCTGTCCTTAAATAATATTGCCTGTGAGAAAACAAGGAAAGTGCAATATATTCAGGTTGGAAATTTACTAATTACCCATCTCAGAAGTGCTCTTAGCCAGAGGAAAGTATGAAGATATTATGTTACAGACTGCATGAACAAAATATTTTGCAGTGTTAAGTCAGTGAATGCAAATGGTTAATAGCTGTATTTTACATGAGCAAAAGGCTACAGCTGGAGTGTGATTCTTTAAAAAAATGGTCATTGTATTTTAATACAGTGTTGTCTGGTAAAGCATTGTGTGCTAGTTTGTGATTAATCTTGCATAAACCCATTTTGCTTCGTTTCTCATGTAGTCGACACAGCGTGAATCCAGTACCTCAACATTTTTTCTTCTGTTGTTATCCTGGGGTTAAATTCACCTGTGATCTTGTTTTGAGAAGATTCTGCAGTGCATACAAGTTAATTGACTTTTAAACTTGTAAAAAAAGACATATTTTTAAATTAGGTGATTTTTTTTTTTAGTGGGGGAAATGTATCTTTGGTGGGGAGAAGGTTTTTTTCTAATTTTTAGCGGCTTTATTTCAAATATTTGCATTAAACCTCTTTACGTGTTGCAATGAAATTAGGGATGTTTGGCTCTCTTACTCCATTATTGCAATTAGGAATTTAGCATCATCAGTGCCAAAGGACAAAAGTGTCTCATTTGCCCTGTGGGGACAGGACAGTGATAAGATGATTTTTCGTCAAGGATCATTGGGTCGTAATTAAGTTACATTCATGGCTATTGCTTTTTGAAGGATGATTGGTAAATGACAGGCTTCATGTGCTTTGTACGGACAGTGTTCACTAGGGTTTTTTCTCCCTCTGTCAGAAAATCCTGTTGAGTCTGATAATGTAAATGTGGCATTTTATTCTGAACAAAAGAGCAGGGAAATGAGCTATCTTGTCTAATCATTCAGTTGTTTAACACCGACTTCCAGTTTAGACTCAATTGGCTGGAAAGCACTTGACATGTGAAGTTAGTGCTGTTCGGAACGCATGTTTGAGTAAATTTTAAAGTAAGTGACAGCTAAATTGTACCTAGGGAAATTACAAAGCCTTCAACACAGTTAATTTTTTGGGGAGGATTAGTTGTAATTGCAACACCAGTCTCCTTGAAGATTCCTTAGTATAGCAAATGAACAGAAAAAACATTTAGCTCTTTCAAGAGCCTGTTCTCTTTTAACAGAATAATTTTTCTAAAGCCGATTGTACCTTGCTGAATTGACTTCCCTCTACACTAACATCTGCTTCAGATTTGTAGAGAGGGATTTGTTTTACCAGTCTACCCTCCACCCCCACCCAAGAGAGTCCCTTTTTTCTTTCTACCTCTCTAGTGATTTCAGGTTTGAGAGCTTTTCAATCAGTAAACCCCTTAGGTAAATTGCCACTTCAGTAAAGCTTTATGCATAATGTTGCAGCACTTCATTCCAATTAAAATCAATATTTGGAGTCTTATTTTTATCAGGCAGACTCTCTGCTTGGGAAAGTTGTTTATTACAAGTAAAAGGGTTAGATGTAGTGCTACATTCTTTAAGCAAGAGGGGAGTGGCTTGTTGAAATTGAAGGGGGTTGTTATATCCATCCACCTTATAGCCAGTCCTGCCACAGTGTGTTTTGCAAGTGCTCAGACGTATGAGTAATTTTGTCTCTTCACATGGCTTTGTGAGTGAAACTGCCCACATGAATATTTTGAAGATTGTCCCCATAGTGTCTTGGACTCCATTGACATCCTAAACAGAAATCAGATGAATCAAAAAACGTAAGATATCTTGACCCTAGCGTCAATTCAGTTGAAAAATAATGCCAAAGTAAGAGTCTTGTGGGATTATATAAGGGCCAAGTATAATACAGTGATAATTGAGGCTCCTTCTGTCATTCAAAAATAATAGTAGATCTTCTTTTTTAAAAGAACAAGTTTCAGTGAGAGGGAAAAATGCGCCTAATCTGTAAGTGGAACGGTGTTAGACCTGGGCAGATGATATTTGAGTGTGACTTAAAGCTATATAGTATCTGGCCCAATCAAACTGAAGCATGGATCATCTGTGTGCACCTTTTAAATACTATTTTGTCCAGACTGATACTGAAAATCGGATTTTTCCAACATGCCTATGAGTATATGGTCTTTCTTTCCTTTTTTTTTCAATTCATCCTGTTATTAAATTAAAAAGTAATTTTGGACCAGGCTTTGAGTGTGGTAGTGTAGCAATTATCCTTTGGAAAGAGAAAATGGTGTTTGACAGACAGAAGTTCATATAGATAGATTGCCAAATATTTTCAAATGTACAACTGTTCATTAACTTAAAATCCTTATGTCTAAATAGCATTTTCTTAAAATGTGGAGGACCTTTTTTATGCAGTTCTTTTTTCAAGTTAGTGAGTCGTAACACGAAAAGCATTAAAGTGTTACCTATACTCGAAATCTGAAGCCTTCAGTAAGTTCCTTATTTTTATTGGGCTTTTCTAACAAGATTATAAAAAATGCTTACAAAATTAGTTGCTGCTGCTAGTTTGGAATTAATTGCAATTTGTAGCAATTAAGAAGTACTGCAGGTTGTTGAATAAGTCCTGTTAGCTCAAGTGCAAGCATAAGCTTGATGTTTTATCTTTGCAGTAGTGTAGTACAAATAATTTTCTTTGTGGAGGCTGAGCTTTTATACCTTTTATTGTTTTCTAGCTAGTTGTTGCCAGTTTTAATATTTATCTGTTTTATAAATGCCTTCTCTAGTAAACTGTGGGTGACTGGTTGGTTGCTTGAATACAGCAGAACAAATATATCAGATTTTGATAGATTCAAAACAAATGTCTGGTACATTAGTGCATAAGATACTGACCTCGTTAAATACAGACTTATTCGGATGCCTTTGAGCAGTAAGCACCAGAATATTTCAGTTTTTGTCGTCTCAGTTCTTTGCTGATTTTTTTCCCAGCGTATACAGTATTAATGCTTTCAAAAGTGTTCATTTAGAGACTAGAAAACTCTGTGTTCCTGTTTGAATGACGTTCCAATTATTCATTCATTTATTGATAGCTTTGACCTAAAAACAGTCACTTTAATCCTTTAGGAATACAGCCAAGACAATACTATAGTTGTTTGAGCATCAATCTGAAAAGCTAGATTTATCACTGAAAACTTCAATTTGAATGTATAAATGCTGTTGTGCCTCCTTATAAATTGAGTAGTTTTCTGTAAAACTGGTTTGGTTTTTTTTTTAGATGTTAACTGAACTTGCATCTAAAGCAGGAGAAAAATACTGATTATATAAAGCTTTATATCTGTCTATGGTAACTACCATAGTATTTCTCTTTTATGACAGTAATCTAGCCTGCAACATCTACTTGCAGTTTTGAAATTAACCTGTAATTTAGTCTTCACCCCAAATGACAAAAATTCAAATGACTCCATGGGGTGCCAGAAGATGCACTGTAAACAGGGCTCAGTAAGGGGGATAAGGTAGAAATCCATCATCTTAGGTTGATTTTCAGAATGCCAGTATTACTGAACAAAATTAATTCTTCTTCTTTATTTTACTTTTAAAATTTTTAAAATATTATCTTAGATGAAGATACTATATAATAATCTAGACAGCTCATTCTTTGAGAAAGCGAAATTTGTGCTGCACAAGAAATGCACTGTGAGGCAAGGACATCTGAATTTGGCTTGTTTTAACAGTAATATCTTAATTTGTTAAGGTTTAGTTGATCAATAATGAAATTGCTTCAAGAATGCAAAATTGTTATTTCAAGTTAGTCGTATTATGGCCTTGAGCTGCTGATGCGTAGTGTGGGTTTTGGTTTTATTTATTTTCACCCCACCCCCCTTTCTTACTGGACCCTTTATTTAGTAAGCCTTTTGAAGTCTAAAATGCAATCTTTTTGATGGTTTGGCTACTTACTACATCTTGTGTTAGTCATTTTTGTTTCAAGTTCAGTTTAAACCCTCCACTTCCAAGAATAACTTCACGTACTGTTTTAGCAGTGTTTCGGTGGTGGTGCTCTGGTTTTGGTTTGTGGTTTGTTGGTTTTTTTTTTAGGTTGGGCTATAATCCTTTGAAAAAAGGTCTACAGCAGATGATTTAGTTCTGTTAATTGTACAGTGTAGCATGTTGGTTTTTATTTGCTGTTATTTTAAGTTCCTTATCTGATTGTTTTTGTGGCTTTTTAGATTTGCATTTTAGCTGTGTATACTTCTGAAGGCGTTAATACTGCATACACAGGGGAAAAAGTCAGCAAAAGGACTGAGATAGCAATGGGAATATCACACTTGTTACTAGTACTTACTGCTGAAAGGCTTCTGAATAAGTGCGTTTAGAAGAGTCAGCATCTTCGGCACTAGTTTACTAGTGCCATAGTTGTGTATTAGTGCCATGGCTCTACGTGACATGGATAGGTTAGCGTAAAATACATTTTGTTACCTTAATAAATAGTTGAATTAATTGCAAAGAAAAAGAAAAATCACATTTTTATTGCTGAAAATATACGTTGGATTCTGATCTTCACATAGAATGGAAAAATGCTAGCCTTGGAATTCTGATGAAATGGAAATCAACAGCTGATTTATAGCTTGTCTGTTAAGTGTAAAACAAGTATAAAGCAATCTAAAGAGCTGTAGTTAACTTGGTTAACTCTGGAGATGTACACTGAAATAAAAATGTTGTGGAAAAACTTTAAAGAGCTTAAAAATTGAAAATGTGTAAACAGACGTTTGGATGTAATACAGTGTGTGCAGTAATACTTATTAATAAGAAAAATAGAACCCTTAAATACAAACTGAAATTTCAGTGGAATTGGGGTCTATTGCAATAGTACATAGCAGAACTTAAGAGTTTTACTTCAAAAATTAGATGCATCCAACGATGAAGAATGTTCACACGTTTGGTTAATTTGTAGTGAACAGTGGTCATGCAATCAAAAATTATACAGCCAACGAGTTTAAGCATAGATCTGTAGTTATGTTTTCATGTCTGTGGCTGTCAAGCGTACTTGGTATTTGTTTGTAGGAAAACTTTACCTGTTATTTAAAAAAAGCTGTAGCATATTGGATGAGTTTTCCTTGAAATTTTCAAGACTAAAGTAGATTCAACATGCACTGCTCCTGCTTGGAATGTTTGATTGTTTTTATTCTTGTTGTGTTTCATTCCACAAGGGATGACATGCCTGCAGCTCTGGAAGCTTTAATCAGCTGTTATAAGAAGTACGGTAAAATTCTTCAGCTTCATAACATCTACTGTAAACTGATAGAAAAAGGAGATGCTGATCTTCTGCAAAAAGGTTAGTTGCACATGGTCAAATGCCGTCTGGTTATATGGAGTGTTTTCTGGAGGCATTTTTCCCATGGTTTGTATATAATTTGTTTCAACTGAAAGAAAAAAGATTGTGTCTGTATGTGTAACTTTAAAGCACTTAAATGATGCCTACCTTCTTCAGATTGAAATGTTCATTTTAGATGTAGAAGAATGCTAATATTTGGATAATAAAGCCTCAAGCTCTAAAAGATTACTCCTAATATGTATGTTGTTATTAAGAAACACCTTAAGAGTAATGCAACACAAAGATAAAACAACGCATCTGTTCTTCAAATAGTTGTGCAGTTAAGAAATCCTGTATCCACACTCTCTACCAGCAGAGCATGGCGATATGTAGTGTGTCTATTTTGTTTAATGTAATTAAAAATATAGAGTGGATAAACAGAAAAACATTTTAAATATGCTCAAACGCAAAACTACAACAAATTTGTTATTAGGTTGTAATCATTCCATATGTTTCAAAATTTATTTCTCTATAGCTTATTCTTGGAGTTTTGTGATGCTTGGAAAATACTAGCATTAAGAATCTGATGTATATGTTAAAATGTTTCAATATATTTAGTAAATTAATGAATTTTATTCTGCCTTTAGTTTCAGATTTTATAAGCAGAGAATACGGTGACATGATGGCTCTTTATGATCTCTTCTTTGCCTTCTTGCAAACAGGAAAATACAAAGAGGCTAGGAAGGTCGTTGAGGTGGGTTTTTAACTATAACACTCTAATAGTGCAGCTATTTAGGCTCTTAATTAGAAATATTTAAAGTTTTTAACCTTTAATTAGACTTGTTCTGATTCACGTTAATAGAATTCAATCCCAATAATAAAAACTGGACCAGCTTTATTTTGTATAATTACAGTTCAGAAGAGAGAGAGTCTTGTTGTATATTGAAATTGTTTCCTCACTTCTTCAAATTCACTGTTATATATCAAAATGATATTTGCATATTAAATATCGGATTGTGGAACAATTAAATTAAACTGGCATTCCTGGGTGTAAAGTTGCTAATCCTCTTTCCGAAGGAATTCTTTGTTCTTAAAAGCACTGGAATTTAATTTGCTGCAGACCATGCTCAGATTTATTTGTAATGCTTGTCTACAAGTTAATCAGCCAAACAAGCGCTGTCTGCTACTGTTTGGCATTTAATTTCGCATTTCTTCTCTCTCTCTCTTTTCAGGATAGTAAGCAGCTTATAGGAAGTGGTAGGTGACAAACTTGGTCTATTTAGGATTAGTATATTTTATCTAGACTTGATTGAAATTGTGCTTACTGAAATTGATAAGTCAAAGGGGCAGCTGCAGAGTCTGCCCAGATTGTGATTATTTTTCTTCTTAACACAGTTCTGTGTTTTCAAAATGCTGCATAAGTTTTGCAGTTAATGTGTGGGAGGAGGCATCTTGCAGAAAAAGTAATACTTTGTCCTCATCGTTTTTGAGTTGGGTACATACCCAGCTCTAACATAGTTTTTGAGGTATTTTCCTTCCTAAGACCAAGTATGCTTTTTCCCTGATTCCTCCTACAATATTTGAAATACCGATTATCCTTAGTTGAATTATCTAATAGAATTCTTGCATTTCAAAAATCTTAACTGAAGATCTGCTTGTTTGTCTGTGGAGGAACAATACTATCCTGCTGTGGGTTGCGTGGAAATTGCTAAGCACGGTGTTGAAGATTCATATTTTCATTTTCAGAGGGGTTTTTGGAGCTCAGTCTTATAATATAGAAGAATAGTATTATCAGTATCTGACAGAAGTATCTGACAGTAGTTCAGTTTTTCTTTAGCAATTAAAGCATATAGGAGGTAAAAGGATGAAATCTGAGAATTGAAAGTAAAATTAAAGCTACATGAATAAAACTGGTGTACTGGCTCTGATTTAGCAGCTGTTTCTTTGATACTGGCATTTGATTTCTCAAAGCTTGTATTGGTGGCTACAGTTCAGCAGACATGAGTAGGATATTAAGTGAATTATGAAATTGTTGGGGTTTTGAAACTTTTCATTTTCTTCATATTTGTCATTACCTCTGCAAATACTCAATATTATGTGATTGATCATAAATTATTAGTAACCACAAACAGACATTTAGACATAAATTTAACACCTGATAGCCGTAGACTAAATGGACATTTTCCTGTCTTTTTATGCTATTTAGGGTAGATTTTCTTGCTCTTATCTACCTTTCATGAAGTATGAACTTACAGCTTTGTCTGTGCTGTTGAGAAAGAGAGGTTTTAAATTCCAGAATTTTTAGGAGTATTGGAATTTATCTAGCAATATTATGCATGTATTTTACCAGTGGATAAAGTGAAACAAAATCAGTTACTATCTGGTGTGTTGTATTTTACATATGCTTTAATTATGTAACAATGTGTTGAGTGTTTTCAAAGTACTTTTTTTCGAAGTGGGAGAGGAAGCAAGTGATCTTAATATTGGTATTTTGCTGAAGAGGAAAACAGCTTTTATTGTTTTAAAACATGAATAAGTTACTGATTGCTTTTTTTATTTGTTGGGAAGTTGAAGCCTTAATGAACATAATGTGGAAGATAAGTACAAGGTCTACATCTCTCTTTTTCTCTAGCCCAGTGGGTTTTGCAAAAATATTTCTTCTCTTGTTGGTCATCTCAGATTGATTTTTGATTTTTCTTTCCTTATGAAATAGTATTCATTAAAGGTGATCAGGTGGTGCCACTTTATATTTTTAGATGCTGTTGCATATTAGACATATATTACCTTTCAGCACATACTTCTATTATGCATCACTGCTTATGGTGTTCATTTTATTTTAGTGATATAAATTTGTTGTATGAGTATCTATGGACTTAATAAAGAGTATGTAAAAGGGTAGAAATGAAGCTGGAAAAATATTTAGGAGCTGAGGAAATGAAGACCACAGAGGATATGGTTATTTAGATAGGGAGTTAATCATTGGGAGACCATTGTCTCTGCTTGCTCTTGCTATTTTTAGGAGTCGGAGGTATAGTAGATGCTTATGTGACAACTGCTGCTTTGGAGCTTTGAAAGCCTCAGGAATAAGAAAATAATTCTTATATCTCAGTCTTTGGTACTATACAACTGGTTGAAAATAGTGGAAGAGAAGGAAGGGTAAGATTTGAGTGAGATTATAAAAATTAGGTCAGAGTTGTGTACATGTGTGATTTGGTCTCGTGTTGTGCGCGTGCATAGAGATAGGTATATACTTGTGTTATGGGATATCATAGCAAGAAAGCTGAAAGCTCTAGGGGTCATCTGGTTGCTGGAAGGACAGCAAGATTAAGCAGAGAATGATAGTATAAAAGGCAATAAAAGGTGAATAGAAAGGAGGCAAGGCAAAGAACACGCTTAATGGATACCAGAACAAGTAAACTGAAGCATGTGCTGATTCAATGATTTGAGTCTCTTTTTGAAGCAATGCTAAATGGAAGAGAAACTGTGTTTGAGAAGACTGGTCTGGAGGGTGTGGGGTGGGAAAGCAGCTGAGTTAAAAGACCTCAGAGTTTGGTTAGTAAGGTAACAGTTTGAAATGTTATTAGGCTGCCTTGTTAAGCTTTTAAACATCTACTCATTTGTTCTGTGTCAGGTAGCTAGAGAAGGAAGCCTCTCTTGGAAACAGCGCTTCCAAGTGAGGTAGCCTTGGCTGGTTTGTAAAGTAAAAGTCTGTTTTATTCTAGCTGTGCCTGGAGCTTCTTGAGCCCGTGATGTTATGATGGTAGCTGGATGTGCTGATAGATGCTCTTTTGCTTTCCAATGGGTGCAAGTTCTGCAGTTGGGTGCTGTTGTATATCAAAGCATGATTTGGTCTCTAGTTTTTAATTGCATATCAGCTGGTAAGTTAGCTTTCATCTTGAGTCCTTCAGAGGTCATGTCAAAACAAAGCTGATGTATCTCTCTTCTTGCCCCTTACTATTAGGTCACATGCTAGCTTGCTTTCCTTCAGAGTGGCAAAGCGTGACTTCTGTGTCATCAAATCTGTCTCTACTTATTTATGATTTTTTTTTCTGTTACTTGGTAACAGAAAAAGAGAAAAAAGGAAGAAAGGTCAATACACCTTTACTTCAACTAAATTAAACTGCATTAAAACTAATGAAGGCTAGAAGAGAGGGATATGAGTCTTCAATAAACAGGATTAGGGAAAAAGTATTTTCTAGAAATATGTTTTCTTCAACTGTCATGTAAAATCTTGTCTTATTTTGCAAATATCTCAATACGTTTTCTCATGGAGAGAGATCTTATGTAATTCCTCATATGTGTTTCTCCAGGTAGATCAGAGTCTGTGAAAGTTCTTGGTCAAGTATTCTTTTAAGTCTGGTATAAATGGTAAAAGAATTTTCTGGAGCCTAGCCCCCCAAATCCCTCCAATCCACAGCTTCTTACCTGTTGCTATAACAGAACAATTGGAATTCCTTTATGTCTACTCCAGTGTTGACTGCTGCTTTAGTAACTTGATTGAACTGGTGGTTGAGACCTGGACAGATGTGAAGATCATCCAGGAGAGCAGGAATGAAAAAGACTTACACCACCCTGGGAGAATCTTCTTCCTTAACCACTTCACCTGATATTCTGTTACTTTGTTTGTATGTTGTAGGGAGGTTTAAAGATTTCACTGCCTAAAGTAGTTCATAGAATCATAGAATTATTTGAGTTGGAAGGGATCTTAAAGATCATCTGGTTCCCCCCCCCATGGCTAGGTCAGGTTGCTCAAAGCCCCATCCAATCTCCACTTGAACACCTCCAGGAATGGTGCATCCATGACTTCCCTGGGCAACCTCTTCCAGTGCCTAACCACTCTCACAGTAAAAAAATTCTTCCTAATCTATAATCTAAATTTTCCCTCTTCCAGTTTAAAACCATTCCCCCTCATCCTATCGCCGTACTCCCTGATAAAGAGCTCCTTCTCAGCTGAAAGGTCGCTCTGAGGTCTCACTGGAGCCTTCTTCTCCAGGCTGAACGACCCCAACTCTCTTAGCCTGTCCTCATACGGGGGATTCTCCAGCCCTCTGATCATCTTTGTGGCCTGTGTCTAGACTCACTCTAACAGATCTGTGTCCTTCCTGTGCTGGGAAGTTCGAGTATAGTTGTCTGTCACTTTGGTCCAACTTTAATTACTTTTAGTTAGGCGTTTATGGACTCCTGATTGGAACTAGGAGTTGATAGAGGTGTTCAACTGTTTTTTGTTGTGTGACAGAGAATTCTTCAAATCTTTCTAGTTCACATCAGCTATTAAATTAAAATGGTTCTCTTAATGAAAGAGTAAAAGCTCTTGTTTCTGCTCTGTTTGTAGTTTTACGGGAAATGAAATCTTAAGAGAGGATTACTGTATTTGGTATATAGCGAAAGATCTTAACTGTATGGCAAAATATTTTAGTTGAAGTCCACCCTGTATGAATTTGCTGCCGTAAGAGGAGCCTTCCTTGAAATTGGCAATGCATAGTGCATGGCTTCAAAATTCTTTTAACTAGATTTTAATTGTGTGATACTTTCCTCATCTTCTAGTCTCATACTAAATATCTTGTTTATGTTTAAGAGTTAAATATATCATTCCATATCTCATGTATCTCAGTACACTTTTGTGAAGAGTTGAGGGACAAACGGTTGTGAAATATTTTAATGAAATGTGTTACTCTGTGAGTAAATGCAAGAAAAGTTGTTTGCAGCTGAATTTCAAGACCTGACAAAGGAACTGTTTTGGGTTTTTTTAGTGTACAGGAATACATCTATCAACAGATGTCAAGTTAATTCAGGAGGTAAATAGATTTAAGCAAAGAATTGTGACATCCACTGTCAGCAGACCTCAAGATACCAATTGCCATTGGATTTAATCTACCATAAAAACAATGAGAAAATTTCTACTTGATATTGAGAGATTACAACCTTCTTTCATCCAGATTCCTTTTTTTTTTCCAAGAGTCTACATCATAAAATTGATTCTTGCTGATTTTATGCAGGAGAAACTATTGCGAGAAGATGCTTTCTTGATTTTTTTTTAAGAGCAAGCTTTAGTGGTTTTTTTTAGTGTGTAATTTAATGATGGTTGTATCTAGTGTGTGAATTTACCTACAAAGACTTATTTTTGGTCCTGTTAAAAAAAGAGTGGAGGAGATGAGACCAAAATTTAAATGTTTGTGAATTTTGAATGCAAATTGTGTTAGATAAGGGTGATCTGAGATTGAGGAGTAGTTTGTAGGGGGTGTAATAGCTTTTATTAGAGTGACTGTATACAGCTGAGAGGGAGCGGAAAGGATGAAGAGCTTTTAGACATGCAGGCACTATAATTACAAGAAAAGATTTTTTTTTTTTTCCTAACTGTTGAGTCCTATTACTCTAATAAAAGCATTATTTCTCCTTATGAAACCGGACGATGATACAGCTATTAGTGAAGTAGGATTTTGTCTGTGAGTGTGTGTGGGGTTAGTAAAAAAGTGTTTGCTAGTACACTGCATATTATTTAAGATTTCTTAAATACTGCTTTCTTAAAAGGAAACAAATGAGTATGTTTCTAATAAGTACATTTAGTAAAGGAGATGACTACTGAGCAAATTCCTTCCAGAGAGGAAGAGGTTGTTGTGTTACAGGGTCCTGATATTCCTGAGTTTTATAATGCTTTTTTTCATTCATCATGCAACATAAAACCACATTCCAATGCACAGAGCAAATTTTTGCTCTGTTTTGAGTCTGAACATGGTTGAGGATTTGTTATCCAGCATGGCTTTTGCTGCTTCGCGATGTCACCTTTTCTTCCAGCGTGATTGTTGTTGTTAAGTTGTCTTATTAGCTAAGGATTTTTTTTAATAAAAATACTTCACTGCATAATTTCTCTTTGAAATCTTACTGATAGATGTAGGCTATTCCAGTAGTACTTAAACATTGAAGATCTTCAGTGTCAGTTGCCATGAGTAGTGCTGAAATTGTAAAGCTTTTTGTGATTTTTATTTTGATATTTTTGGAAAATAATCAAGTTTCCTTACATTTTTCTCAATGTCTTCTCAACGTAAAGCAGCATATATTCCTATTTCAAGTGAAATAAATAAAATCACGAGTATTTATTCAACAAATACTAACTGTGTTGGTAAAGTCAGTGGACTACTTCATTAACAGGAGCTTTGAGGCAAATACATACATCAGGAGGGGAAAATACAGTAAAAACTTTGCCAGTGGATACTAGAAGCTTTGCATTTTCTTTTTATGAGCTACTGCTGCTGTTTATGTAAAAATTAGCCTAGTAGAAGTGGGCTAGTTACTACATTGGGTGATTGTAGAGCAGGCAGAAAGGAAAGCGTGAACTTGAATTGGAATCGTTTCTAACAGAAGACTTAGGAAGTATAGATATGTACACTTGTTTCTGTTTCTTTGTTAAATATCCTATGGTGCAAATAAAATATCACATACACTATAATTCAGTCGTTTTTTAAGGTGTAACTTGAAGTGGAGCAATTTGTGATTTTCAAAACGGCTGCTGCATTAGAATACTTGCCCTCATTATCAAATATGAAAAGTAGTTATATTGAAGGTATAGGTTTAATTGGATTCCAGCTTTCATACAGTTATTCCTTGTCCAAAAAGTTGTGCAAGTGTCTGGATGTTTCAGTTGAGCTTCTCATTAAAGAGGTTAGTATTATGGGGCTTGGAGTGTTCTTAGTTACATTTATTTCTGGGCAAAAATTGCTTTCCTATCTTGGTTCTGAGCAGTTTAGAAGGTTTTCCTTTGTTTAGAAAGAATAAAGTGAATGAGGTTATCTTTCTGTGCCATCATCAAAGAAACTATTTTTGAAATCCACAGAACCTAAACTTCTTTCAAGATGGAAAATGAACTTACAGAAAAAGTATTGCTTTCGTTGCCTGCCATATACAGATGTAACTTCCCGTTATCCTGGTAGTACAATGACTTAAAGGCTGAGCTATAGAGAAGTTATATGTTTGATTATATAGCTGATATGATAGCAACAAAAGTAACAATTGTTACAGATTATTTTTAGGTCCTTCAGTCTTTAAAGCTACATCATCTATAAACTTCTGTTGCATAAAAGTTGGTATCATCAGAACCACTTATAGTCTTCTGTATTTTTGCATATCCTACTATGATTCTTCATTTACATTATACTATAAAGATTAGAATCTAAGAAATACTGTGAAATGGTATACTTATTTTATACATATGAATACAGATTTAAGATTATTTTATAAACATCTTATGTAAATGTTTTAATGAGTCTTTTTAAAAACTAATGGACAGCTACTTGAAGATGGAATGTTTAATGAAAAGCAAAAATATAACAAGTGTGAGATAATTTTAACCATCCCATCTATCAACAAGACTTAATAGCTATGTAATGTGCAAAAACTTGTATTCCTTTAACTTTCTAATTAAGCAGTACACTTACTGCTTAGAAGTGAGAACTTCAGCTAAGAGTGTTAACATAGGGGAAGATTAAAGCATAGCATACCGGGTTTATGTTGTAAAAACTTTCTATAGAAAGCTGTCGTGGAAAAACATTCCAGGCTTCATTGAAACTGCATGGAATTTGTGAGATTTTCACAGACGTTTTTGTGGAATCAGGGAAAAAAATCTATCTTTAAATTAAGAACTTCTCATCAATGTTCTGTTTTCACTCATGCTTGTGTTAGGGAGAGCTGTTAGAAATGACACACATCAGTTCTTATAGCTGTCTGTTCAAGGCTGTCTGTTTGGAGAAGTAAGGCATTTTCTTGCAAAACATTGGTTTGGCATCTAAATCTCAGTAACTGGTTCTGGTACTGGTAACATAAGTCTGTTATGGCTGTTGATGTAACTCATCATGAAATGTTCTTCTTCCTTTAGCAGCATTAGCTGTCTTTTATTATTACTGGTTTTTTTTCAGCTACAGAGAGAGGAATGAATAGATCTATCTATCCAAAAAATAGCATCAGAAAGTGCGACATGGATGATGTTTATAAAATTTTGCTGTTTCTCACCAATAGGTTTGGTTTGGTGATTATCATAGAACTGTGTGCTGAAGAGAAGATTGAAATATTGGAAGAAAATATAAGGATTTAGAAAACATAAAACACTTCAGGAGTGCAGAGTTAAACTTGATTGGTTAGAATTGGTGTGTTATTCATGGTGAAGTCATGCTGTGAAAGGCTAGATTAAGTTGTCCAGAATGTGCTACAATTATTTTGCCAACCAGTGCACAGCAGTAGTTTGTGGAAGTGCAGAGTTGGAAGGTTAAAATGACAAAACAGTACATCTTGCGTCACATACATGCCAAGTGAAAAATACTTCTGCTGGATTTTAAATAACTATGCATCTTAAGCCAGCTTTGGCAAAAATGGGGCATTCTCAACTCTTCATTTTCTAGAAGTTCTCTTTTTTTAACAATACCACAAGGTTTCTGGTAGGTTTTTGTGGTTTTCTTCATTTGGAACTAAATTTTCCTTAAAGAGGAGAAGGTTGCTTTAGGCAAGTAGAGAGAAGTATACAAATATTTTCTGTGTCTTCTGTAAATTGCTTAGTTTTTTTTTTTTTTAAAGGGTGGGAGTTTTTTAGGTTAAAAAATGGTATTGTTTTTTGCCTGTAACAGTTATGGAACACTAATGTGAACAAACCTCAAATATTTCTATCATTGTCTAAAATATGGAAAAACATAGAATAAATTCCTCTTTGACAGGTTGGTATTTTCCCAGTCTGTTTTCTTTCAGACATAATCATAGAACCATAGAATGGTTTGGGTTGGAAGGGACATTAAAGATCATCCAGTTCCAATGCCCTGCCCAGGGCGTGGACACATCCCACCAGACCAGGCTGCTCAAGGCTCCATCCAACCTGGCCTTGAATACCTCCAGGGATGGGGCAGCCACAACTTCCCTGGGCAATCTTGTTCAGTCCCTCCTGAGCTTTCTTGTAGCCCAATTAGCTCAAGTAAAAATGATTTTAATGGTGATTGAACCCGTTCAGTCTGAAGTGACTGGTTCTAGGAAGGAGGAGAACAAATCAAATGCTTTTGATTAGGATTGTTAGGATTGTTGCATTTGCATGATTTGTGAGTGCTGCGTAGCAATGATTCTTCTAAAAGCACAGCTTTTTCTTTCTTCTTTCCCCCTTCTGGTTAGTTTTCCCTCATGTGTGAAGGTAAAGAAATGATGAGTAAATTGGTGCTGGGTTGTGTGTTGAGCCCGAGAAGGATAGTAACAAATCTGGTCAAAAGTTTGCAATGGTTTTTATGGGAGATGTGACTAAGTATGTGAGTTCTGCTTGGTCTGGAGAAGAAACAGTGAGGTGGAGAATTTTTAAGTGTGCCACTCTTGAAGTTATTATAAAATGGAGAGGATAAAGAGAAATCAATTGTGCTCTGTCTTCCAGTACAAAATCTAGAGGCTCCAAGTGAGGCTAGTAGAAGCTAGACTTGAAAACAAAAATGTGGTAGTATTTTGGTTGCTTTCTGCAGAAGGTGGTTGAGGTAACCCTTTGCCAAAAGATCTTGAGAATGATAAAT
This sequence comes from Cuculus canorus, assembly GCF_017976375.1. Classification (NCBI taxonomy): domain Eukaryota; kingdom Metazoa; phylum Chordata; class Aves; order Cuculiformes; family Cuculidae; genus Cuculus; species Cuculus canorus. The sequence goes on along the minus strand of NC_071403.1, from coordinate 99,492,223 downwards.
CCTACAGGGGTTCCAGGGAAAACCTCATGGAAGAGAAATTGCTTACCAGAAACTGTGTGACCTGCTTGAACGCTAAGTAATTAGAGAGTGAGAGAAAACAAAGGGGGAAGTATTGCTGGGGTTTCTATCTTGTTGTTGTTGTTATTCTGTTATGTTTATATTATTATGTAGGTGCTTTTAGGGAGAAGGTAACAAGCTAGATGAATCTTTGTTTTGGTACAGTGCAACTGTTTTATATTCTAAGAGAACGTAAAAGCCAGAAAACCTCCATGTTTAGTTTATGTGCTGTATGAATTGCTTGAGACTCAAAAGATTTTTCAATGCTTAAAGCAACGAATGTCTTAAATTTAAAAAAGAAAAAAAAAAATCAACAAAACAGTAAGATTCAATAAGAGATGGGTTAGTTTTGGTGTGTTTTTTTTTTTTTTTAGTCCATTGAAACAAGCAAGATCAAAACAGTAAATGGGAATTTGGAAGAGTAATTAGAGCAACAAGTTTTTACTTAATTTTTTTTTATCACATTTTTTATTCTGTATTTGTCTGCTGCGTTGTAGAAAGTCTGCTTCCTGCTAAATGCAATGTTTAAAATTCCCTAAGATGGTAAGGGATAAGCGACAAATATGGACTATCAGGCAAGCCCTGGAGATTTAGTTAATCTGACCTAGATGTTCTTTTGATGATTGAGACCTGCAGTATGTGAAAACACTTCTCAATTTCAAAATGAAACACAAGGATATCTGTTGTATAACTCAGCTGTCCTTGTAGTGACAGACGCATCAATCATTTCTGAACAGGAAAGGATTTACTATAAAAAGTTTGTAGCTTTCGAGCTGCTGAGTTCATTGGTATTCGGATCAGCAATGATATTGGAAGTTGTAAGTGAATTCAGCATTTGAATTTTACCATGTCCTAAAGAGGATTAGCTACAAATGCAGGCAACATACTTTTTTCTTTTTCATTTTCAAGAGCCTGTTGTGTAAGATGTTAATTCTTGACTCAGTTTTTGGCATATTCTATGTGAAACTGCTTGGTGTTTCTTAAAAAATGCACTGAACGGCTACCTATAAACATAAATAGCTACAGGAAAAAAAATAATCGGGGATGGAAAGCAAGTACCTGTGTTTCGTGTATATATACATTTTGAATACCTGAGAAGCAACTGTTTTTGTTTAACTTCTAGGGTTAGGACTATTTTTATAGTATAGTGAAATATATAGAGAAGATGGTCTATTTTGAAGAACCAAGGGAGTGGGGGTGGCGTGTTAGCATCCTATTTATTAAAAAACTTAATGATGGCATAAAATTGATTGGATGGTTGGCAGGATTATATGGCCTAACATTTACTCTGCAGAACACTGTTTCTTATAACTTTAGCAAATTTTAACTTTTTTTGATTGAAGATTGATGCTGGTTTTCTGATGCATGCTGAATTATTTCAGAAAGAGGTCATATTAATAAATCTCTTCTTGGAGAATACAGGAAAAGGAAATTGTGTTAAAAAGACAGTAAATAGACTTTTTCAGTGGTAGTTGTTTTCTCTGCTTTGGAAAAGAGACAATATTTCTCACAGCTTTTTATTCAAACTACCTCTTCATTTTTATGTGAAGTGGTGTTCAAATTTTGGAAGTCACACTTCACATTTAAACAGTAGAATTCTTTATAATATTAACATCTAAAAGCCTTCAAGAGTCAAAACACGTTTCCCTGTAGGCACGAACTGACATATCCTCAGAATCACTTTGAGTTATATTAATGCGAATCTGGACACCTGAAATGAAAGCAGAGTCTTCTCTTTAAATGTGCCTTGTGCTAAAACAAGAGTATGAAGAAAGTAAATTCGAGTACTCTGTGGGAGGAAAGGGTAAGAGATGAAAATGATGGATGCTTTGCACAGTTTTTTGGTGTTATTTTTTTAGATACATCAGACATAAATACCAGCATGCCTGTAACATGTTTCTAAAAGAACTTTGATTTTTCCTGTGTTTAATGAATAATTTATTTAAGTGGAGGAATGGATATTTTGATTATGGTCTGTGGTGCTGAGAGGCACAATGTGGTAGTCTATACCAGATGGAGTTTCCAATGGTTGAAATCTTTATGAGAATGTGTATTCTGTAGCAGTATTCCGCTTGAAACTACAAAGGAATGAATAAGAAAAGACTCATCAAACCTGGAAAAATAAAAAGCAGGAAGAAATATGGTGTATTAACTATTAAGAGTAAGTCTTTGCTTGGTTCCGGGGCAGGAATTGTCTCACAGTTAGTATAACCAGCATCTGCGTTGGTAGTGCGTTACACTTCTAACAGTTACTGCTCTGTAAATTCCTGTTTTTCTTGCTGAGCCAAAGAAATGAATATCTAAAAATGCTGTTGGTTTTAGATACTAGTAATTGTAAGAAAATGGTTACTGTTAGCAGGGAAGGGATACCAGAAGTTGCAGTTGAGGCATGGTTTTCTAGTTGCTAAGACATAGCATTGGTGTTGAATACAAACATTTAATTGTGAAGATAGTTTTTAAACTTTTGATTTAACTCTTTACCTTGAATAATACAGATGATAACAATGGATAATAGCAAAAATACTCAAATATTGTCATAGTATAAATTATTTAACATTTCATTTCATCTTCAGTGTATTTTAAATCAACCCTCTCAGCAAGTGTTCAACTAAGTATGACAGTGTCGTGAATAAAATGACAGCAGTTTCGAAGTATCTCTTAAATGCAACCTAACTTGATTATTTGTGAGCTTGTAGTCTCATTCAGATTTCATAAAGCAAAGAAAAACCATGAACTTTGGTTAGGAGTACATATATTGTTTACTTTTCCTTAGAATGTTCTATGTGAAGTAATGCGTTTTTTGTGGAAATATTTTACAGACTCCTGGCTTGCGAGCACATTCTGGAAGGTTACAGTGGTTTGCAAAAAAGTGTATCCTGAATAATCAGGTATGTGGCTCATATGATGTCTTCTATGCAACTGTCACTATATTCCAAGAAAAATTGTTTTGAAATATTTCATTGCTTGATTCTTATGTTTGTGAAAGGACTTGTGACAGGCTGATGAGGTGAACTTAATGCTCTGTGTAAATGCTGTTGTATACTTAAACAGAAATATTATTTTAGCTGAATGCACACAGCATGTAGGTGCATGTATATTGAGAAATAATGTTTTGGCTAGGGTATAACTATGTTCTTCCTTCTTTTTAAAGATGGAGACTTTGGAACAGTTGGTAGAATTAACTCAACATCTATTCGAATGTGATAGAGATGAGATGTACTACTACCTGCTTCAGCTGTGTGGTAAGTGAATTTGTTTTGTTTCATGTTGTAATCTGTTTCCTTTTGTGATAGGAGGTAGGAAATAACCCTAAAAAGGAGGGGAGTTTTATCATGATGTGCAGTTATCCTCAATACCATTTTTGAGGCGTCTTGTGGGAAGAAGAGTACAAGGGTCATTTTACCTGCCGACTTGAGCACTTACATAGAACTTAAATAGTACAAGTCTTCCAGTCCGTGCTATTGCCTTGTGTCCTGATTTCAAAGTTTACTCTGTTTTGATTTTTAATATGCTTCAGGAAGAAAAACTGCTCATTTATTGTATCTTCATAACTAATAAAGTACTGGAGTCTCCTGTAATTGTATCTGTGTCTGAAAAGTGCTTTTTTTTTTTTAAATGTACCAGTTCTTCACCAGCCACAATCTAGCTTCTGCATCATTTATGGGAGTGGAACGGTTCTTAAAATTGAAAGCTTGTTTTTATGCTACAGACTTAGTGCAGGATGTATTGAAGACTTCTTAATTTCTTCTTTTCTATTTTTTTCAGTCTGTGCTAATTTTGTTATTCAGTGCATCACACTGTATTATACACAATAAAACTTTTGGAAACTGTAGTTCTAGTTATGTTTAAGTCTTGAAAAAAGATTTTGTGTTAAGATATGGAGCATTAAGTAGTAAACTGGGACATTAAAAAAAAAGGCATTACAGGGATTATCTACTTCAATAATGTGTGTGCATTGATGAGCCATTACAGCACTTAGATTTACTTTGGAATATGAGCTTGAAGTAATTTTAGGCTCCTCTCCATATATATTTTTGGTTGACTAGAACTAGTGATGTTTCAACGCTGAATAAAATACTGTTCAAACCCTCTTTGCCTTTTCATATGGTAATGAAAGAGGCTTCTGCCTCACTGAACTTAAGAAAAGTAGAAGAGATGAGTACCTCCAAATAAAAAATGACCAGAGACTCCTTTAGAACTTGCTTACTTTTCATTTCCTGCACAGCCTTAGGAAGCTCCAAAACCCAACTGTAGCGTTGCCCAATTCTGGCTTTGCACATAATAGTTTGCTGTCAGAAATCAAGAAGGCCTCAAAAGCAATCTTGTCTTAACCAAGAGGGAGCTTTCCTGGTTCTCCACTAATCCTGTTCACCTCTGTCAGTGACTGAGTCTGACAGTGTGCTTGCTAGGAATAGAATCTAAGAAACAATTTATTATATTCTGTCATGCAAAATGTTCAGTCTTCTTTCAAAAGACAAAACCAATTTCATCTATTCAAAGAAGTGGAAAACATTTGTGGGTTTCTGTCACCATAAAAGACAAAACCCATGCATGTTCCTGCTTTCAGCCATTTGGGATTGTCTATCAAAGCTGCCTTATGCGCAAATACGGTAGAGGGTTGTCAGCATGCACCTAAGCCATAACTTCAATTCTATTTTATGCATATAAGACAAGAATCTACCATCTCATCTGAACTGTGATCAAAAATATGGAAAACAATGCATTTGTTTTTGTAGAATCACAGAATAGGTTATGCTGGAGAGAGCCTCAGGACTTCTAGGCCTAACCCTTTCCCAGAGCTTGGACAGCTTCAGAGTTAGATCAGATCATGCCCTGACTGTTTAAGTTTTTAGTGCCTCCAAGGGTGGAAGTCAAACAGTGTCTATGGGCAACCCATTCCAGGGTTTGATCAGCCTCAGATACTCCATCACTTCAGCTTTTAACCATCACCTGCCATCCTATACTGCCTGCTTCCAAGGAGAGACTGAATCACTCTACCTGTAACTGTCAATTAGGTAATTGAAGGCATCAATTAGATCCTGTTATCCTGCTTTTCTCGAGGCTGCCCAAAACTCATCGTCTTCAACTTCCTCTTTTACTCCATCTGTACCGGCCCCATGTCTGTCTTAGTGGCTGAATTTACTCCAGTTGCCAGTGTCTCTTATACTTGTGGAGCTCAAAACTGGACACAGTCCTCTAGATAAGGCCTAACGATTGTCAAACATAGGATCAAACACATGAAAAACCATTCCGGCTTTCTCTGTCTTACTCTGCTAAATGCTGTAATTATCTGCTTTAAAATATTATTTGCACTATTTAATCCTTAAACCCATCATTTTATTTGACTTTAAATAGTCACCGAATTTGCTGCCTCTTCTAAAAAGCTAAAGTAACGCCAGAACCGTGTTGGAAGTGGGCTTGGATCTTAAACCAGCTTTTCCTAAACTCCTGGAAATAAGAGAAGACTGCTCTGTAATGTTTCAGTATTGCATTGGAATATTGTTTGCAAAGCAGTAGATACTGTTTTGAAATACCAACTTAACCACAGTTCTAGAGAGTATCCAATGTGTCATACTGCTTCCGTGTGACTGCTCCAGCTTTTCATTGTGTTATGACTTAGTCTAGTGGAGCCTGAGATAGAGAAGAGCTGAAGTTCCTTCATTGGACAGTGGAAGAATAGCAAAAGACCTGCTGTTAGAGACTGGGATATTGCCATGTGAACAACTCATTGCATCATCCACCTTCAGTCTCTGCTTTCTTACCTTGCTTCTCTTCATTTCTGGGGTCTGGATTAAACCATGGAATCTGCAGCTAGCAGATGTTGGGCTTAGGTAGCTGTGAGTAGAACCTACAAGCAGAAGTCAACATGGTTCTGGTGACTTAATGATAGGAGACAAAGAAAACCACCTGTTCTATGTAGTTAGATAGTAATAACTCTTCTTTCACAAAGTCCAGTTTTCTGTTTGTTCTTGTTGAAAGCAGTAAATTTGGTAGCAATTCAATTTTTCTCTTTCAGAAAGCTTACGTTTTACGGTCTCCAGATATCCTTTCTTTTCTTAGCAAAAAGACCTGAAGGCCTAGAACTTCTTTGACTTGAAAGTGGTAAAGTTCTGGGTTGTAGGTGCTCCAACTCTGTACCAACATAACCAGAGGACTTTATTTCAGGAATTTCAGAGTAGAACTTAGAAGTAGTACCCTAGGGTGTTAATGTTTTGTAATACTTGAGACTTTTTTGTAATTGTTTTTACAATTGAAGATCAAGAATATTAGAACTGATGAGCTAGGGAGGAACACTTCTGCAATTTTTTTTAAATTGATTTCTCATTCATTTGAAAATTCATACGATCCTTTTGGGGTTTTTTCTGTTTGCATTTTCTCATGTCCCCATTAGGAATGTATTAGAAGTATTTAGAAGTAGTTTAGAATTTCTCAAGTTGATGAACTTGTGAAGCAGAAGTATGTGATTAATTGATGAATTAAGTTCAAAAGATACCTTTTTCTAATTACTTTAGATAGATGTGTATACTCTGAATGTGCTTTTATCTTAAGATTTAAATCTTGTTTCAGAGAACAATGGTGACTGGCGAAAGGCTGAAGCTATTTGGACTAAAATTCAAGAAGAAAATATTGTTCCTCGTGAGAAAACACTAACCTTACTGGCTACTATACTTGAGAAAAATGGTCAGGTTGTTCCATTTGAGGTGCCTAAGGTAACTGTTGTTTAACTTTCATAGCTAACGATACTTCTGAATATATTTCTTTCCATTGAAAAATGTTAACAAATAGCATCACAGTAACTTAAATAAGTTTCTTTTAAAGGTTAGACATGAAGATACCAAAAGTTCAAGTACTCCTAATGTGGAAGAAAGAAAAATAAGGATGCTTTGCAAGAAAAACAATGCAAAAGGTAAACTTAAAACCACTGTTTTTTCCTCCCTTTCATCATTAATTTTAAGATTTCAGTGAAACACAGATCAATAGATGTTTGCTGCTGCTTTTCGTTAATTTGCTAGTGTGTTAGGAAAGGTACGTGCTAATATTAACTGCCAATATTCTGCTTCAGAAGCTGATACAAGAAGGATATGCTAAAATATTTAATATTGTCATTGGAAATGCTGACTTGAAAAAACATATTTGAAATCCGGTCTGTGGTGAAGTTGCTGATTTTAAAATTCCTGAAGTGTTGCTGGTGTGTAGTTCACTTTATGCTATGGGGTTAATTAACGTCATGTTCTAGACTTTCAAACATGTTCATTAAGAACCAGAAACTAAATTTGTGCACAGGTTTGATGCTAAAAATACTGGTTTTATTCCCAGAAAAGCTAGCTGTTTGGTCACAAGTTTTATGGTGTGAGACATGAGAAGTGTAGTGAGGAGGTAGATCAGATGCAGTTCAAAAACATGCTTCAGGCACCTTATATCAGTAAAGCAATTTAGATGAGATAATTTGGCAATGAAATTAATGAGATGGGACTGTGTTACGGAGATAACCCTTGCTCTCTTCCTGTCTGGCCTTTACCTATTAGTCTGTTTTCTATTTGTTGATGTTGCAAGGTTCTTTATTTCTACTCACAGGAAAGATTCAATGTGTTGCATAGGGTCTTTAGCTTCTTAACAGCCAAGATTGAGGTTGTCGATGTTTCTCTGTTGAATTTGCAAGCTTTTCTTCCTGTTCTTCCTCTCCCAGAGGAATACACAGACTATAAACAAAAGATCACAATCTGTGTCCCCACAGCGTACGATTCCAAACCCCTGTGCCTGTGGGTGCCACTCCACAAATAAAGTGACCTTAATAAGATATCACTTCAGATCAATTCTGTTATGAAAAATTAATAGCTTTTCTTTGTAAAATTTCCCTGCTTCAGATAAAAACAATTAAGTTATGCATGAGTATTTGCCTTTGTATATAGAAAAGAGGAGTGTACTTCAGTGCAAATCCTTTTGGCTCAGTCTGTGTTCAAATAATTGAAAACTCATTCCTATCTCGCTCAACCCAAATCAGGGTCACAGAGTGAGAACTAGCCTATCAAGAGGGGATGGAAATCAGTCTATTTCTAGCATTTGCCAGGTTGTAGAGCATTTTAATGTTCTGGAAATCCGTATTTTCTTTGCTTGTATTCTGACAAATAACTAACTATATCACTTGAAAGCATAGTAGAAAATAAATTAAATAGGTTTTAAAAAATAATTTTACTGAATGAGAAAGATTTGTAAATACAAGGCACCTAGTTATTTTCTGCTGAGTGTTAACAGTGTATTTTACAGGTTGAAGACAGATTTTTAAGCTGACTTTTTAGAAGAATCTGTCAGTCATTTATACGGTTTTCTTCTGTTGTTAGTAAACTGACCCTGTAGTCATTCAGTCACAGGAGCACTGATTAGGAAACTGAAGTGGAGCCTGGATATTCTGTTTGTAGGCACTGCAATCTTGTGATATATGTATGAATTTAAGAATCCTGTATTATCGCAGATGTAAAGATAATGCTTTCAGGAATTCTTTATGCTGGCAAATTTTGGAAATTGAAACAAAATGAGAAGTGCAGAAATACTTTTAGTGAAAACCACACAAAATTAATTAGTGCATCTTAAAACATTCCTAGAAAAGTGTCCTGTGGCTTTGATGTCAGAAGTAATTCAGTGGAGAGCTGGAGGAAACTACATATGCCTTGGACTTTTCAGGGAGACTAGTTTAAACCAAACGTATAAAATATAACTGCTAACAGTTTATGATGAGATTTGATACTGAATTTATTAGTAAATTATTTCTGCATATTCTTTTACTTAAAGTGCAGTATTTGAGAGAAGGTAGTCTAGCGCTACTGGGAATTAAGGGGAAAACGACAAATGTTGAGAAGCAGTTCTTTTTGTCTTAACCCTACAAAAACTAAATTGTCACTTTCATGTACCAGTATAATGTAATTTTGATATGACCATAATAGGACAGAATACAACTTTTTATCAACATCAGCTTTTTGATAGGAAAAAAATTAACTTTAGTTAGTTACTTAATTTCATGAATTTACCTGCTCTGACATGGAGGTGTTCTGAAAAATTGGTTCTCTGATGTGCTTGATTTATGCAAAGTCATATTTTCATTTCTATCTTGATTGAAGTGGGAGAGCTTAACTCTAGGGGATCGTGCTACACATATCCCAAACAGTTGCAATTGCTGAAACAAATTTGACTGTCTTCAGAACTGAGACTTTTTTGGCAAGTTGTCACTTTTCTAACACGTTTCTACTTGAAATAGCTGTATAACAAGATCTGATTTTGAAACCAAGAACTTTCTCATTTGAATGCTAAGGTACTTCCATAATGTTACATGCCATCTGAAGAACTAATAAGCTGATAATATCTGATCAGGCATATGTCTCAATTCAAGACTCATATAGGTATACTTCAAACAATGCTACTTGCACTGATGCAAAATGAAGTTAAGAATATAATCTGAATAGGATAATCATTCTGAGGTCAGGTCTGACAGACACAACAAATCCTAGTACAGGAAAACAAAACTGATACAGATATTTTTAGTTTTTCATTGAACTAGTTCCTGTGAATAAGATTTAAATATATTTCCTTGTCGAACTAGATCTGTTTTGTGGAGTGTGATAATTGATGATAACATATGCTTGGCTTCATGTGAAGCACCATTCTATGATTCTGTGTCCACTGGTGGCAAGGTCTGTTTCTGTCTCCAACCAGTGGAAAGCAGTATTAAAACACAAATCCTAATTCAGTCTGAAGACAGCAGAGCGTTTTAGGAGTCTCCAACCCTAAGCAGGTTTTGACTTTAAGAAACAGAATTTCAACACACTTTCACAAGCAGAAAGAACAAACCTATCACCAGTCAGGTATAGGTTTGTAAATAAGTAGTTACTTCTGTAACAGATATAAGTGTGAAAGGATTTTTTTGTTTACTGGTGAATGTGATTGCTAGTCTACTGGTAGCTCAGATTAGAGGAAAAGGGAAGGAAAAGTGTCTTTTGCACTGAATTTAGATGTGAACACTCTGAATGCTGGTGTTCAGCGTCTGAACAGGCAAGAGAGTTCAACATGTTGCAACAGGCCAAACTAATATCAGACCTGTAAGTTAATGTGTTGGAGTATTTCAACTGTGCAGTCTTGTTGCTGTTGCTGTTTCATTTGTCTTTTGGTTGACAATGCAATCACTATTGTAATGTCAGATTATCAGTCATACTCTTCATGTCTGATTTGTCTCTTTCTTGTATACATGAAATTCACATACACAGAAATGAGTTTATTTTTCACTGTGCCATTCTTAGCCTTTATCTTTGTTCATGTATCTGTTTAGTGTAGCTCCACATGTCCAAAGTAGAAAAGAATGGCAATGTCAATTCTGATTATTAAATCATTGTAAGAGTTTGTGTTATACATAAACATTTTATATGTAGTCATTTTTGTGCCTACATTTTAGGAGGTTGCTAGGTGTACTCTTAGGTTGAAGAAGTTTAAAATTCAAACCAAAGGGCACACGACCAGTTTTGGTTTGGGGAATGCCAGCTTAAAATTCAACAGCACACTGTAGTAAGTGCTATTACTGTGATGCTTCATGCAAAACAGCAAGATTCAAATGAGTTCTCTTCATGGTTACTTTCAAAGTATAAGGAAATAATGCTTACCTGTGAAATTTGTAGTGGTAGTTCAAGTGTTTCCAAAAAGTTTTTAAAGGTTGTTGTGCCTTTGATTTGAATTAGCAAAGAGATTACTTTTCAAGTATCATTAAATGAAACATGCAGTCACAGCTTAGATGTTAAAGATCATTTGTGTGCTTTTAACACAATTTTCTAGCAGATGTTTCAGCCAGGATGGCAGTTTTAGCTTCATGTTTATAGCTGTATAATCTTGTTTCAGAAAAATAAATGACTGAAAAGTGTGCTTATCATTTTTCCCCCTTTTTGGTAACATCTTTTCATACTCTGACAGTTATTGTGAATGCATGAAATAAAACTGTTAATCAGTCAAACAAATGCAGCGTAGTTTACTTGTTAAATATCTGTATATTTGTAAATTGTATGTTTTGTATAAATCTTGTCGTAGCCAAATAATTTGATCTCCCCATATTGGAATCACCTCCTATGTTATCTGTTAAATGCTGTTGTGATCATGCATCAGATACTGTAACTATATACCCCAGAATTAGGCGTTGCTTTAAAAATCCTGAGTCTCACCCTTCTGATGTTGGTACGTAAGCAACAGCCACATATAGAAAAAGAGCAGTAGCAAACTTTTTGGTCTGTGGGGTTCTGTGTCACTTGATTGTACAAGCAGTTTTTGGGCTCAAAGGTGTAAGCAGAGGATAAATAGATTTATGATGGGACCTATCCAATGAATTGGTTATTTTTTCTCTCTGATCAACATTGTCTTAATTTCATTTTGGATTTTTCTTTTTTCTAGAGGCCTATGATATTTTCCTAAAAATGCAGAGGAAGGATGATTTTCATCATCGCTCTTATGACATCCTTGTAAGAGCATTGCTAACACAGGAATGTCTTGACGAAGCCCTCAATGTGAAACGCATGTAAGGCTTTTATACATTTTGGGGATTTTAATTGTTTGAGGGGGTTGTGGTTTCGAGTAGCTTCTGGATCATTTTCAGGTAAGTCCTTATCTTGCAATGTGAAAGCAGGTTGTGGTTGGTAATTAGGAGTTACAGTAAGAAATACACCAGTGTTTCACAGGGTGATATGCCATATATTAAAAAGGTACTAGCATGACAGTATGTATTGCTAATAACTCATTTCAACTAACAGTATCAACAAACGTACTTGGCATCAGAACTGAAAGTCTGCCCTTCTGGCAGTCTGCCTTTTATTCTTTAGAGCAATATCCAAACAGACAAGATTACTTCACTGAGCTGCCCGTGAGCCTTCCCCTCGGTCCCCGTCCCTGTTGCTGTCCTACCCTACCCACGGTCACTGGCAGCTGGCTGCCTGCCAGATGCAAAATGGTACGTTTGACTATGATGCCAGTGGCTAAGAGATGACCATAAACCTTAGATCCAACTCTTGCACTACTGAAATAAATCCAACCTGCTGTCGCATATTATTAGAATCACCAGAATCAAATTAACCTTCAGTGAGTTGTGTGATACACTGCTTGCTTTAATTATTGCCTGTTATGTGCATTCTGGTCAGATTATAGGCTTCAAAGTAAAAGCGTTGCTACTTATCAGTGTAGAGGTAAGAATAAAAAAATTAAGTTTAAGTAATTTAAGTCAGTTTCTTCAGCTAAAACAAGAACAGTGGTTGTCAGCAAGTGTTTTCTCTGACTGAATACAGTAAATTTGAGAATGCCTGAAGGTAACTTTCGTGATGCATAGGGCACTATAAAAATCTCATCATTTTTAGAGTCAACTTAGTTACTGATGTCCAGGAACAGTATGGTCTAAGATTATGTTTACTATTTTCATGTATTCTTAAATGTTTAGACTGAAGACATGTCTTTTGTTCAAAAAAATAGTTGAGTTCTGCATTTGGAAGAACAAATAATTTCTTTTTTTAAAAAGGTGTCAGTAAATGGGTTTTATGATAAGGAATATTTGTGTTTGATGGATATATGGCTTCTATCAAGTAAGAACTAGAACAGTTTATCAACTTAAGTTCCCTGAAATGAAAGAAACCGATAGATCTTTGTAAATAGAAGATGGAAAGGACGTGTTGTAGAAGTACAAAGAATGTTTATAAAATTTAGGTAGCTTGTTAAACGTTCACAGAAAATATTAACGTATCAAAACCTGTATTGAAAGATTAAGGGACGAGTTTGGAACTTTTAATCAAAGATTTGTACAAGCATTGATTGCTTCCTTGCTCCACAGCTCAAACACAGTTAGAAGGAAGATACACAAGGTATTGCATGTTATTAGCAGTAATTTGCAGGTTGGAAGAGCAGAAAGAAGGTGGTGGCTTTTTCCTGGTGTCTTAATGATTCAGAATTCCCACTTTAGATAAGTGTTTTAGTACGTAAATGTATAATGCAGGAAAAATATTATGAAGAAATTTTAAATAGCATAGAAATGCCAAATAATGACATCTGAGGAATGTAACAGCTCATTGTTTTGCATTGAGACAGAAAATGTTTCATATTGGCAATGTTCATAGTATTTGTGTATCGATATTAAGCATTTTCAAAAGTCTGAGTTTTAAAATATTCTCTGAAAGAAAGTGATTGCATGTGTACACACGATTGAGGAATAGCAAATCTGTGTTTTGCACACATTTCTGCATACTTGACAATTTTACCAGCCTCATATTACAAAGAGATTACTCCTATGAAGTCTAAATGTGCACAGTGGCCTGAAACTTGTGCAACTCCTAATATTTTCATAAAGTACAGGAAAGCTACCTTCATTTATATACGATAACATCTTTTTCTTTTTACTCTGCTTGAAGCTAAATTTCAAATTTAAATAATATTTAGAGAGCTGTTGTATGATTATTAGCATAATCAGCAAAATAAGTATTTTTTTTTTAATACAAAAAGGCCAGATAATTTTAGAATCCCTTCCTGTTATAAGAACTGAGAAACTTCCATGAGCAAGTGATGTGGTAGAAGGAAAGTGCACTCCTACTCTGCATTTGAAAAAAACCCAAACCAACGAAAAAAAACAGAAGGTTATTGATCTGTTGGTCAACGCAAGTCTGGTTGCTTTGGCATTCTGGCACTGTTTTGAGGACTATTTACTGCATTTAGTCCAAGAAGTTTTAAATAGAAATTTAGGAGTATTGGAATGATGGATTAGTTCTGTAATAGTCGCTAACATCTATTTAATCACACTAAAGATTGGAAGATTGGAGAAAGTAAATCCTTTGTTATATGTAATTTACAGTCTCATGCATGAATTGTTGACTTCAGGGCTTTGACAGATGGGACAAAGGGCAAAAAAAAAAGAAAAGGCGGAACTGAGCAGTGAGTGCTTAAACAGGGATTAAGAGGATTGGTTGGGAGAGTAAGAAAATCCTGAGTCCAGTGACTGCATTTGTGAGCCTGGGAGGCTGAAAGTGACTGAGAGGATAGTCATATTGTGTGCGATGTGAAGGATTTTCTTGGGATTGAGGAGAATAATTTAGCAATGACCCTGCTTACCTCCCAATCCGCTCAGCCTTTAAGTTCAAGTAGGTAGGCTGCTCAGTTGTTTGCCACAAGATGATCAGGGAGGTTTATCTTGATTGCTGATATGGTAAATGGCAATGCCCCCCTTTTCTGTGTAGAGATTTTGTAATCTAGAAATGAACATTTGTAAAGTTATCCTTATATATTAAAAACGTGGCTGTGTGTCATTTAGGAATGGGAACGTTTTGTTGTATAAGATCACTGCGATTGCTGGTTAGTCTCTCTTGCCTAATTTCCAGAGTGTTAGAAAAGCTTTAGCAGCATTATTAAAATAAAGATTCTCTTTGCTATAGATATGCAAAGTTTTGTATTACAGGAGATAAACAATTGATAAATGAAATACAGTTTTAACGTGGCTAAGGCAGCAAATGTAGTATGTTCGCTTTAAAACCTGTATACATCTAGGTGACAGAAATTTGAAAATTAATCAACCAAATGATACGGTGCTGGTTCATAATATGCTTTAGTTTATGTTTAAAATATACAGTGCTGAAAATAAATGTTTCATTTTTATTGCTGAAAGAATAGTTTTACATTTTATAATTATGGTGACTATTGAAAAAAGAAGAAAAAGTATCCAGCTTAGGATACAACAGAACAATGCAGGGCATGCAGTTATTTTAGTCATCTAATATGTCAGCATTCAAGAATCTGAACCGATTGTTTAAAAAAAATCTTGTACTTTGTTTCTTTTGTTGCTCACTTCCAACTTTGTCATCTGTCAGAATGCAAAAAAAAATTATCCTTCTATAACCATTGACAGGATAACACAAAAGCTGTCTCCAGGTCGATATTTTGCAGCAATATTTTTAACATACGAACAGTAGTTTTTATAATTTCACCTTGGTGCTCAACCATTTATTATCGTATCAGAAGCATGTCAGTAATTCCTTTCTAAATGTCTGCTTCTTTTAGTGCTGAGACCCACATCAAGGGCTTCACACTGAACAGTGCTGCCAGCAGCCTCCTCATCATATCGCAAGTTAGGCGGGATTATTTGAAAGGTATGTCACAATGCTTGACCTTTACGTCACATTAATGCCTCTGCAGATTTTTCTTGTAACGCCCTTCGAATACTTGGATAAAGGAGTCCATTTAGCAAATTACCTGCTTATCAAGAGCCTTTTGTGGTAGCTGAGAGACGTAAATTACTGTACATGCATTTATAATACAGCTTGAATATGAATGTACTTGTCATTTGACCACTTAGTCCAGTTTCCATTCCATTTAACACAAGATGGGTTTTCTTAAGATGAATCACAGCTCTTCAGACATGCAAAATTTGTGCTCCAGAACGAGAGAAAGTACAGGCTTTCAAGTGCGTTAAAATTCACAGCACAAGTCATTTTGCTTTGGAAATTAACATACTTTAGAGCATCTGAAACAATTCCCAGCAGTTGCTTCTTGCATATTGTGTTGGTTGTGTGAGATATCAGATGAGTTAAATTGACTGTTAAATGCATGTGATTGTGCACAAAATGATTATAATATTGATTTTAAAACTTAATCAAATACTTTTTAATAGTTCTCAATACCAACAGTAATGAAATATTCAACTTGGTTTTCTTTTTAATGTAACAATGATAATAGAACAGAAAATGGTGACTGAAGAGCATGTAAGGGTACCCAGCGAGATGGTGGGTAAAGTTTATAGTCATGTTATTTTAGTTCTTGGCATTGGTGGTTTTGCAGCCTAGAGTTCATCTCCAGAGTGTTGTGTTTTATGTATTTAGTTGTTCTGTAGAACTCTTGTGAGAGAGGAAAACTCTGCAAGTACATAGTTTTACGTGCAGTGCTGTGCCTTCTATCCCAGTGCAAGTCTAAGTAAGTGTCGATACGTAGTTCCATCAGTACCTTTAAGCATTGAAGCAGCTACATACGAAGGCAATGTGTTACACAAAGGATATCAAAAAATCAATTTTTGATTATGCCATCAGTTAATTTTTGGGTTATTCCATTATGCATAGCTGTAATAGCTCTTACCCAGGTAATATCAGCTACATTAAAATACTTTGTTAAATTAATACTACATTAAAATACTTACTTTAATAAGTTGAGCACTTAGATGAATCTTCTTACTTGTGCTTTTTCCTGCAGTGAGTAAACTTGTCTTCCTTCAAATTCTTTCCCCTTTCAGTCTTAAGTCTGATGTCATTGCCAGATGTCATTGACTGAAGTATTTGCGGTAAATGCAATTGCTTCGCTTGCTCTTAGCAAGTCTTAAGTTTTCGCAGCTTTTAAGGCCTTCACTGGGCTTTCCAGTCTGATTTAATTCTAATAAATCTTCTGCTTTTTCTTGTCCAAGTTTTGCCAGCTCTTCCCAAATATTACACACACAGAAGTCTTCCCTTCTTGAGAGCATCACTGATGTTCCTGTATTCTATAATCTCTTGCTGTACTTTCAAAACGCCTTTTTTTTTTTTTTTTTTTGCACATTATGAAGTTTCTCAGGAAGTCTGTGAAACTACATTGATTTCAAAATTGTATTTTCCTTTATCATGTGCATTGAACAAGCTTTTCTTCGGCTACTTACTTGAATAGTCAGACTTGATCCTTATTTCTGTTATAATTTGAAAGATACTGTCCCTCTTTTAGTAATTGAAGCCTTAAAAATACAAGGGACTAAATATTTTGGCCATGCTGATCATTTTCAGAGGCTCAAAGATTACCCAATAAATGTTTGGGCACAGTCTTTTTGTAATCTTTTGGTGGTGAGATCCTTTTGGTAGTGGCCTACATCCTGTGATAGTTTTCACTTGGATAAAACTTGCTTGCTTTATCAGTTTCTGTATAGCTCACCATCAGTCTTTGCTGTATAATGTTTTCATGTAGGTCCCTAAGTGAACTTGTAAAAGCTCTAATGTCTTCTAGCAAGAACTTGGTAAAATCCAGGTTACTTTAAGAGCCAGAACTTAAGTTTCACATTATAATCTCTCTCTCTCTCTCGCTGTCCTACTAAGCTGTCTTTATCTCAGCCCATGAGATTCTTTTTTCAATTCTCCTTCTCATCCCACTGTGGGGATGAGGTGAGCAAGCAGCTGCGTGACGCTTAGTGCTGCACAACACCTTGTAAAAGATCCACACTGAAGGGCAGTCCACACTTACAGTCGGGACAGAATTTGAATTTAGTGTGTGTTTTCTGTTTGTTTTCTAAAATTTGGGAATCTTGCCCTTGATATATTGCTCCTTTTTTCCCTACAAAGAAAAGAAAACCAAAAAATGCTATGAGCGAAGGTTAGGCATACAGGATGTTTTTTCTTGCTCTCTTGCGAAGGGTAATATTTGGTTTCTACATTACCTGAATATTGAATTGGAATGTTAATGCTTTGGTGTTCAGGTGGGTGTATATTATGTTGGAAGTGTTATCCCTTGGTATTATAATTATTATCTATGATTAATCTTGCCTGTGCTGGTAAGGAGTAAGAGATTTTTACCAGAGGGTCATGTCTTTCTGTGTGAGCTTACACACCTATAACATAAATTGACAAGGGTTGGGTGGGTTTGGAGAATTTGTAGCAGGCAGACAGGAGAATGATTTTGCCTGTTTTTAACGTAGATAATTGCTAAAATTTTAGGAGTCCTTGAGGCAACTGTCCGGTTTTGAGTTTATTTTTGTTTTCATTTGGAGACTTGTCTATTTATTATAAAAATTAAATGTTGGTAAACAAAGTTCTGGTGCACACTTAAGATAAATTTGAATGCTAGATTTAGCAGTTTCAATAATTAATAACATTTTTTAAACTGTCTTCTTAAAAATGCAACATTTGGGGGTTTTAGTAATGAAGATTTATTATAGTTTGAAGAAGAACAAGCTGCAAAGGTCATGACTTTAAGGCTGTAAGGGAAGAGTGTTTATAACATAGCTGCTTTCCTTGAGCTGGATACTAAAATATATTAATTAAATGTTAAAAAAAATAATATTTTTTATTGGACAAATGCTAAGGCATTTTAACCTGAGTTACTGTTGAAGGTTTTTATTTTTGTGTGCATATTATCTGAGTTATAATTCACTATATCAGTTTTGGGACTTAAGTTCAGGAAGTTATTTTCTTTACGTGTTTTTAAAAGGCTAGGGTTAATGATACCAGCAGCATGGTTGCCTTCTGAACTAAAATCTGATTTCGTTTTCCCTTTCTTTCTATTCCATTCTTAGATGCCATTGCTGTTTTAAAAGGAATGCTTGACAGTGGTTTGTTACCCTCTAGACTGGCAGTTATTGCGCTCACTCAGGCTCTGGCAGAAAAAGGAGATATAAAGAACATGGAAGCACTTAAAAACATGGTGGAAGACATCATAAAATCAATTGGTATATCTGCCTCGCTAATGGCTAGTGCTGTTGCATTGGCTCATACTAAGAAGTAAGTATTTCTAGGACTGGTGTATGTAATTCTTCTATGCAGAGCGGTGGGAAGTCACTTGCACTGGCTGTTTCATTCTGTTTCCATTCTTGTGGTGTCCTAGATATTAAAATTCTAGTCAAGTTGAGCAGTGTGCTGTTCAGTTCTGTTATGATATTGTTTCCCAAATACATTTGGAGTTGAAAATAATTTAACCAAATACAGGGACAGCTATGAAGCACTTGAGAGAGCATAAATTTGTCTCTGGTGAGACAAATTGAGAACTATATCAACTTAGCTTTGATACCCTCGTTCTAATATACTACACCTCGTGTAAAGTGTTCTTCTTGGTTTTAGATCAAAAGCCTTATGAAATACGAATGTAAAATTGAGTTACTTGATCAATATAAATCTAAAAATCTTGGAACTTAGCACCCAGAGATTATGCATATAATTTAATTTAGAAACAAATGTCTGTTCCAGTAGTTGAAATTACAATATTATTGTGTTTACCCTCAAAATGTGAATGCTAGACATATATCTGTGGGGTGATTTTATACTTTTTCTTTGTCAGAATTGTAAAAAATTGGCTACTATGTTGTTTTAGTTTTGATCGACATACACTTTGAGTATCCTTTGATTCAAATGTTTAATTCAGTATCATGTTCTGTCTAGTTTTTTTGTTTAGTTGATACGTTGATACTGTTCTAGTTCATCCTTTGTATAAAACGTCGTGAAGGAAGCACTTCTTGCAGAAAGGGCATATTGTGAACTTCACAGTATGCTTTGCAGGAACCAGTCTTCAGGAATCCTACGTATTCTGTTATTTTATTTCAAACCAGTTTCATCAGGTAGAACTCCAGAGTCTAACTTCGTAGGAAAGCAGTAAAACTGTGTAGTACGTATCAGATACCTGATCACCTCAGGCATGTCAGACCGGAGAGGGTAGTTACTGAAGTGTTTGGAACAGCAAGAGGACTTGAATTTAAAGAAAACCATGCGGGCAAGTTCTAGTAATGACCTCGCCATTTTCAGCCACTTCTGTCTATAAGAAGGACTGATGCTGTAAATACTTACATCTGAGTGAACCTTGGCACATGGTACAAGTACATTGACTTTTGCATAAATTAAACACTCCAAATAGGAGAGATACTTCAGGATTTGTCTCATAAGCTGGATATTTTTATATATTTCCATGTCATAAAAGGTTGTAAAGTCATGCAGTGTTCTCAAGATGTAGAATGGTTACAAGAACAAATAAAATAAAAGCTGTATGCAGGCACAGGTTGTTTAGGCAGCATCGACTTTTCTTTTTCTATACCAAAACTGTCTTGGAAGTATGAGAAGACATAGCAGCAGCATAAATAATACGCGCCTTGTATATTCTGAAATATCTTGCAAGCCGTACCTTGAGAACTATAGAAAACAGATTCTTAAAGATATTTTTAATACCTGTTCAATTTTTTGGTAGATTGATATTCCTGATATAGTTTTCAAAGCATTTTTCATAGCTTTCTAATGTGCTGCATTTCTACTTCAACTAAAAGCGTTCATCGTGTTCAGATTTCTTTTTCAATTCAATTAATTTTTAGAGTGGACCGATAAGCGATTTTGTCATTTGAACTTTTTAGAACACTGTAAGTAGAGCTTACACTTCGGTAATCACTTCCCGCGTTATTTTGTTAGCATTTGTTATGCTTAAGCCGTAAGATTATACGTGTTTAGACAAAGGTACTGAACAAATGACATTTAGTGTTGTCTTTTGCATCCAGAAAAAGCAGGCATGGGAAAACTCAGGTAAATAATTAATTGAATAACATTAAAAAAAAAATTACCAGAGTTGCGTACATTAATTATTTAGATACGTTCCGTTAATGTTTTGATTTTGCATTCTAGATTTGCAGAACACATTTTCTTAAAGCAGCTAGCTGAACTCTATTTTCTTAATGAGGAAGAAAGTCTGTGAAAATTACCTAGGCTTTGTACAGGTCAAAGATCATTAAAAATTTATTTATGTCTTATTTATTCATTCAGTCAAAAGTGGTTTCACTCTTACAATATCTGAATGAAATCATAGGTACTTATCCATTACTGGTAAATGTAACCTTAATGTAGAAAACAAAAACCTTAATATAATTTCTTCTTTGGGTTTAGAAATCTTGATTTCAAAAACTAAGCCAATTCAATCTATTTTCCTAGCAATGACCTTGATGCTGCTGTGGAATACCTTGAGCCTCTGCTTATCTCTGGTGCACAGAATCCTGATCAAGCTGTCAAAAATATTTCCTATTTGTTAAGAAAGGTGTCAGAGGAAGGATTAGAACCAGCTTTGGAAAAATGTGAGTTAATTGCAATGATATTTAAATATTCTGACTAGACAGAGGTGTTATGAAAGAGCTATTACATGTAAAACCTGCTCAGTCAGCATAAATCATGCCTGTGAAGTTAACAAAGGGGCTTTTCAATCAAAGATTTTTCCCTCTGTGCTGATCATTTTGCAGTTGGTGCGATGGCAGAACGACTGGCCAGTCAGTTTGGAATTTACAGACCTGTCACAGATCTTTTCCTTCAATATGTCACTGCAGACAGAGTGGATGATGCCAGATTGCTGATACAGGTAATAACACAACAAGAGAGGTACAGAAATGCTTAGAGCTCTTCAGAGGTTAGCTGTGAAATTGTCAAAAAGAGGTGGTGTATAGCATAAGCTAGTACCAGTGTGCTTTTGAATTACAGTGTGAGTAGCTGTAGCACAGTTCAGACTATTCCAAACCAAGAGCTAATGCTTTAGTACTTATAGGAGTAGTGGCTACCAGAGTCAGAAGGGGGTTTATCTTCTAACAACTTGAAGAAAATAAAGGAAGGCTTGTATATTGCTTGAAATTCCATCCAAAGCAATTATTCTTTTACAAGTTTCCTGATAGACAGCAGTTGCTTCTTGCAAACCATTTCCTTGTAGCTTCTTGCATAATTTCTTAAATGCCGCAAACACAATAATAATATCCTTAAGCTGTACAGTTTGCAAACAAGAAATGCAGTTGTTGCTTTTTGTGGACCTTGTTCCACTTGGTTGCTACACTATCGTATATGCTGCATGTATGTGCTTTATGAAGAGCTGCATGTGCTTTCTATTCACCTGAGTGTCACAGATGCATTAAAGGATGAATGCTACTCTTCTGGGCCACAGTCTCAGCTGAGTTTAGTGATCTTCAAGGAACGAAGCAGCTGCATTCATCCAAGCCAGAGGTGGGATGAACTGTTGGATGAAGCAACCACTGGCAGCACGCACAAACAGGCTCCGTGAGGGAGGCTCATCCCAGCAGGTGGCAGTCCAGCAGTCATGCTGATTCTGCAGATTGTTCTGTGCGTGTAGTCTCCTGCCTCAAACTGAGGCCTCTTTGCCATCTCCTGGTAGCGCATGCTACTCATTTACCAGTTCCTGAGTGTTTGAAGGAAGTATGTTAAAGAAAAAGCTCTGCTTCATCCGTCAGGTGTTTTATGATATTTCAGGACAATTTTTTAAGAAGAATACATACCAACAAACATGTTCCGTTATTTCTGTTGCTGTGAGAGGTGGATTATTTCCATATTCCTTGCTCTGCAATATTATTTTTTTATTGCTTTGCCTAACTGATCATCTGAGTATTAAATTAGAAGGATCAAACATCAAAATGAAAAAAATCTCAAGTTATTTTACTCTCCTCTTTTTTTTCTTAATTGCTCTTTGATTGAAAAGAATTAAATTGAACGAGTGAATGAAGATCTGTTAGAATTTCTTGCCTTTGTGAAGATGGGGGGGTTCATTTTTAAGTAAAATCTCATTCTTAAAATTTTTCTAAAGGGGGAATAATTTCCATTCGTATATTCCTTAAACTTACTACAGCAGCATCCAAATATTGGCAGTAAATTCATGGCTCTATAGCATTGAAGTAACATATATATATATATACAAGTATATAGCTTGAAGTAACATTCTATACCTTATATCTTGGAGGAGAATTTCATATTAAGTGTACATTCACAGATGTGCTTGAGTTGGAGCTTCTATGTATATGAGAAAATTTGTTTTTTATGTAGTGCAGGAAAAACTTTCATTTCTGTTAAACATTCTTGACTGATATTGTGGGTCAAATATTCTACTAATAGGTAACTAGAAGCTAGTAATGAACACTGTCCATTGTTTGTTACTTTTGTAAAAAGTAAACCACAATATAAATGAATTATTTTGCATGTAATAATATGAAATATTAGTATGCATGTGAAGAATCCTTGCTTTCAAAAAATGCAGTTTATTTAAAAGTTCGAGAAACAGCACAGTGTCTTTTGCACTGTCTGGAGGGGAGAGTGCTTTTGCTGATGAAAGTCAAAAGTGGGTTGATATTTCATCAAGAAGGGGACTGTGGAAAGCAGCTTTCTCAGGCTATCTTGATTTCTTATATTGACAGTAGGTGAGAATGGCTAGAATTGATAAATAAGTTTCTGCCATGAATATTTTGCTTCTGCTTATCACCATAAAGCAAGTTTTTGTCAGAATGCCTCAGGTGCATTTTTGTCTTAGTTTACCTGATGGAATGAGTCTTCACACCTTTTCACTTGGATCTTAAAGAGCCTGTCAAACCATATTATACATAATCTACATTCATAGTAGCATAAACCAAAATTTATTGCTTGCCTATGTCTAAAATACTGATTGAATGTAGTAAATTTATGGTATGTGGTTTTTTATATGCACAATATTCTCTTCTTTCTTTGCATTTTGGTACTGCTAAAATATTTTAGAACTGGTAAAAAGCGCTTTGTATTCTAAGAATTTGAAGACTGACACCTTTGAGGAGCAGAGACTAAAATATTGTCTTATATATTTTACTTTGCCCTTGTTTCTAACGTAAGATAGTTTTTTTTGATTTATCTGGTCTGTCTCAAACTTTTTTTAAGTTCAACTTCTCTCTCTCTCTCTCTCAAACACTGTCTATTGCAGTGAAAGCCTTTTATAAAATAGAGAGATTGAAATCAGTCCTTTGTATGCATAAGTGTGGGTAATTATACTTTAAAGAGAACTTGCTTTGTACATTTTAATTTTTATAAAGAAACGAGCAGTTATCTCCCTGACACCTTATTAAATGTATAATTAACCTTATGATCCCTAGCTCACTTGTGAATGCTTGGCAGTATAATTGGAGAGGAATAGTGTTTCTCTTTTTCATTCTTTTGCAGTCCTAAACCTTGTTTTTGTGGTATGTTGAAGTATTAGTTTAATTCATTCCCCTTTTGTTTTAAACAAACTTTGTTTTTAAAAATGTAGGTACTAATGAACTTGTTTCCTATGTTCATTGGTTGGGGGATTTTTGGTTTTTTTTTCAAACTAATGTTCAATTTTTACCTTGTAAAAAGATAATATATTAATTTATTACTTTAAACATCTGTAATGAGAAATTTTCAACTTAGTCATTTTATTTACCACTAACCTCCTTGTGACTGCTACATTGATTATTTCTTTTTCTTTAGAAATCTGGTGTACTGCTTGATAAGAGGGCTTTACTGATTTTTATGGCTAGATCAGCATCTAAACCTGGACAGGTATAGTGGTTTTTCCTGTATACCATTGTATATGTAGCAAAATTCTCTTTCATCAACCATTGTTGAAGTGTTTGGGGTCTTGGAACTTCACAGTTGACGGCTTTATTGTGTTTCTTGGGGAGAGGGAGGTTAATGTGCAGAGTTCGTTGCCTTTAAAGAAACAGTTCACTTCTTGGAGCATGGTAGAAAGGAGGATGTAGTTAATATTTTCCTATTGTTTCAGTAATCTCCTGCATTTTTAATGTTATCCTTTATATCCTACAAACAGTAGTGTTCTACTGCACTGTCCAGTTCAGTATCACTACCTGAAAGTACTGACTTTGTTGGTTATATTGTGTGAACACAAATGCAAGTTTAAAAACCTCAGGCTCTCTCTAATGATAAAATGCCTCTGTGTTTAGATTAAAAGACAGATTTCGTATTACTTATTATGGTGAGTTAGAAATATATCTAGTTTTGAGCATCTAGTTTTGTGCTGATTCTCCATAATTTGAAATGCTCTCTTTTGCGTGCATGTTCTTCTCCATCCCTCACTCCTTATATGCCCCCTTCAAAATAAGAAAAAAACTACAAACAAAAAAACCCAAACCAGAAAAAAAAACCACAAACAAGAAACGTCCCAGAAAACCAACCAAAAGAAAGACCCCAGAACAACCAAACAAAGCAACAAAAAAAAAAAAACACAAAAAAACTGCAAACAACCCCCATCAAAACTCAACCAAACAACAACAACAAAAACCCAAAAACGCGCACAGTTTAAACACAAACTAGAATAAATACTTTTCAAATGATGGAAGATTACATGTTTGTTCTGTGGAAATTGCTGTTAAATACTCCTAGATTAGCAGTTCTGTTGAAATGATAATGATAAATGTGATGATGGTAAGCAATCTTTTGGTACCTGTTGAAGAAATTTAAAAATTTGAAATTTTCTTGCTTTTCAAGCTGAAATTTTAATCACTCATAGGAGTTAGTCATATAGGATAAAGATGTTATTAATTTCAGTAAACTTTTTTAATTTAAGACCTGAGAGGTTTTGAAACTGAAATCGGAAGTTGATGGAGGAAGTTTCAAAATTTAAGCACGTTAGTTAGTGATCTGAGTTCTTTTAAGCACTGATCATAGGTACCATTGACCTCTAGGTCAGTGAATGCTGCTGAGTGGTTTGCATTTTTTTTTAAATGGGTTGAAATCCTGACATATTCTCATTAACACATGAATTACTTCCTTCAAAAAAAAAATTTGAGAAACTAATGTTTAGGCTTCTGAAGCATGTCTTTTAGTCCTGTATTTTGTTTGTTTTATTTTGTACCTGATTGTTTCTTATCTGCATATGAAATTTTGGGAAGCAAGCTACTCTGTTTTCGGTTGCACAGTCAGTTCCCTGTTACTGGTACAGTATGTTCAACTTAAAAGATCTGCAATAATTATTGTAACTTTGGCAACTTTATTTTGTTCTCTGAGCTTTGAAGTTAATGCTTTTTTATCTGTGCATTAAATTTCACAGGCAAAGAACATCGAGAGACTTCTAGAACTGATTCCTGAGCATCTAGATGAGCAAGCTGCGCACTGTTACCTCATGAGATGTTATGGTAATTTACTCTCCTTGGAATAGTTTTTTTAGTAAGGGCTCTTGAGACATTCAGAAATCCCATCGTGGAAACCCTTAGAAAGGGGAGTAGGAGCTGCACTGTGTAACTTACTTTTCAGTTTGAGCCATAAGGAGATGAGGAGTTTGTCTCAAGGGTCTGTTTTTAAATCTGTTGGGGCTGTAAAATATACTCGTTGTTGGGTTGGAAAAGTAACTAACTGACCCGAGCCTTGAACCCTTAACAGAAGGAAGTGTATTAAAGGATACTGTTATCATAGAGGCTAAGTAGGGGCTTCGTGGAACAAAAAAAAATCCATCCTAACCTGTGGAGAGAAATACTGTAGAAATGAGTGGCTTTTAAATTGAATATAGCTTTTTTCCCCAAAAAACATTGTAATAAGTATATTGGTTCCTTATATGTGTGTGTTTCAAAATCTTAAGTGATTAGCTCTGTTAGTAATGTGCAAGGACCTGAGTGTTGTTAGTGTAAATTGGTTTTACTTGTTTAACTTTGGCTAAATTAAATATTCCAGATGCCTTCGTTTGGATTTACCCAAACAGTTGAAGTGCTAGTCAGGCCTCTTAATAGTTGAAGTCAGAAAGGAACAGCTCAAAAAAAAAAAAAAAAAAAAATTAAGTTGCTTGTTTAAACACATTTGATTGCAACACTCAGTCTTGAAATACCAGGGCATGTAGCCCCTATGACAACACTCCTCTGGAAGCTTGTGTCTGTGTTGTTGTGTCCTTTGCCTTGTGTGTTCTGAAATGATTCTCCAGTTTCATTACAGGGAGTAAATACTCTTCACAAGTGCATTACAAGCGAAAAGATAGAATGACAGAAACCCTTGTGTTCCCATATATCACAGAGGAGATAGGCAGGAATGATTAAGTAAAACAATTCAAGCCCAAATCCAAGACGTTGTTTTAAAAAATAGAAGCTTTGCTGTATTTGAATCAACTTCTGGAACTTCTCATGATATGGCATCTAAATTACAAAATTAACTTGCTTAGCAGCGTTCAAAACAGCAGTCACTACCAGAATGGTTTAGCCCCATAGTTTCATTCACAGCAGGGTAAGTTTTCAAACATGTTTTTATAAAACAAAAAAACGCCCTTTTGTCACCAGCACTGTACTTACAGTTCCCCACTGTCATTAGACCTTTACGGCTTTTACCTCAGTAAAAATTCCGTAAGTAGGCTAATTAATTTTTTCAGTATCTTTTTCCAACAATATCATAGTACAATGATTTCATATAGAGCTTGGAGAGAATCAATCACTTGCTCTGTTGTACCTAAAACAGTAGTTAGAGTGTATTCAAAATGTGAAGCCACACAGTATGTGAAGAAACGGTTGCTGTAGTTTCTTCAGGCAGGGGTATGGCTGGCTTATAGCAAGTTCTAGAAGAGACATTCAGTACCAGCATGAAGAGTTCCCAAGTTATTCTGTACAAATGTCTCACTTTTATAAGACATTTATTTCACTCCTCTATGGGTTGGAAGAGTGCATATCGGTTACTTGACCCACATTACCAAGGCAAGGCTGGACGAGTTATACTAGCATAACTTTGCATTTTCCATGGCGTCTTCCTGTTTTCAGGACCCATTGTTGTTTTTCATTAAAAAAAAAAGATAAGAGTACTATACTGCAATTGGTTACTGTTGCTAGTTTATCAAGATGAATGGACAAATAAAATTATAATTGTGTTTAGCAAAGATAAAGTAGACTATAGATCACAGCTGAAAGAAGTCTGATTTCAGACATCCATAACTGAACAAATAAAGTAACACTCCTTTCCTTGTCTTGAGATGTGATCCACTGCCAGACTGCCAGGACTAGATTTCCTCCATCTGGGGAAATGCATAACGCTTTACTGTATACATTCTAGAAAAAGGAAATATATAAAAGCACATTTGTTCAGTCCTTTAAATGCAATCTAAGTATTAGTGCTTCCCCCCCTCCTACAGTAAATACATCTATTTTTAAGAAATAGAACGTGAACAATTTCTATTAGGCTTTCATTAAACCATCACTTCATGCAGTTTCTGCAATAGCCTCCCACAATCAAAAAGGAGTTCTGCCGCTTGCCAGATGTGAGTGGGAAGCTTTTTCTCATGAGAAAGGGACACAGGCTATCCATATCTGCATAATTAAAGCTTTTTTATCTTTCAAGAGCCATCAGGTTTGTAGGTTGTGAAGATGGTACTTCCAAATGTGAAGAAGCACGAATGTGAGACAGCTCCAGTACTGCAGGTGTTTGCATTTTCTGAAGCAACAAAATTAATTTAGCTGGACATGATGTCTTCCTTACTGTTCACAGGGTGCTAGGAACTATTGTGCTGCTGCTAGGAGCCTGAGATCAGTGAAAATGTCAGAGGTCACTTTAATTTCATCCTGATGCTTCTGAAGCAAATGTCTGAGCAGCAGAAATGTTTGTGGTTAAGCGTGACTCATTGTGGGAGGGGGAGTTTCTGCCCTCTCCCCCTTTAAATGAAGGAGAAATACACTCAGCTCTTCTACAGCTAGAAGTGAATAGTGCTCTAAATAAACAAAGAATTGGATTAGTTAGAATCTGTTGTAGAGGATATCCAACAAAATGCTGTTGGTTACCTAAACAGTTAAGGTTTGCAGTAGTGTTAGTGGGTCAGCAAAAATTTTCTTCTACTCGATAGGATGAAGTGGGTTTTCCTTTCTAAAATGAGCATCTGAACTTTTTGTTTGTTCCTAGGCTATAGTTTTCATGTAGCCAGCACCTGTAACCATAACAATATTCTGTACTTAAGGGAATTTAATTCTGTTCTGTAGTTATCATACCTTAAAGAACATCCAATTCCAACCCCCCCTACCATGAGCAGGGACACTTCCCACTACATAAGGCAGCTCGAGGCCCTATCCAGCCTGGCCTCGAACAGTTCTAGGGATGGAGCATCCACATCTTCCCTGGGCAGCCTGTGCCAGTGCCTCACCACCCTCATGGTGAAGAATTTCTTTCTAATATCTAATCTGAATCTTCCCCTCTCCATCTTATAGCCATTCTCCCTTGTGGTATCACTACCTCCCCTTGTAAAAAGTCCCTCCCCAGCTTTCTTGTAGCGCCCTTCAGGTACTAGAAGGCCACTATAAGGTCTCCCTGGAGCCTTGTCTTCTCCAGGGTGAACAGCCCCAACTCTGTCTGTTCTCAGATGGGAAATGCCCCAATCCTCTGATCATCTTTGTAGCCCTCCTCTGGACCCATTCCAGCATTTCTGTATTCTTTTTATGTTAGACATTCCAGAACTGGAGACAGTACTCCAGATAGAGTCTCCTGAGAGGAGAATAGAGGGAGTAAATCACTTCCCTCGACCTGCTGGCCACACTTCTTTTGATGCAGCCCAGGGTACGGTTGGCTTGTGACCTGCAAGCATGCATTGCCAGCTCATGTCAAGCTTCTCGTCTGCCAGTACCCCCAAGTCCTTCTCTGCAGGGCTGCTCTCAGTCATATTATCCCTATCCTGTACTGAAACTGCAGATTACCCTGACCTCAGTCTAGAACCTTGCACTTTGCCTTGTTGAACCTCTTGAGATTCACACAGGCCCACTTCTCCAGCCTGTCCAGGTCCCTCTGAATGACATCCTGTCCTTCGGGTGTGGCAACTGCACCACTTGGCGTGGTGTAATCTGCAAATTTCCTGAGGGTGCACTCAATCTCACTGTCTCTATACTGATGAAGATATTAAAGGGTACTGGTCCCAGTACGGACCCCTGAGGGATCATGCTGAATTTGGGTGGCTTTTGTTTATAGTTTGCTTAAGAAAGAGACATGTAGCTCTGTATCTCATGTCCTAGAGTGGTGTGTTCTTACTGTGCAGCTCCTATTCCTTTGGGGTTCCAGCACGTCCTTGAAGGAATTGATCATCCAGCTTCAAGTGAAAAGGAAAGCCACAATGTCTGTTCTGTTCCCTTATGTGAATTGTCAGTAGGATATGAAGAATATCCATAACATTTGGAATATTGTGTATTAAAATATTTAGAATATGTTTTATCAAGTAAGTAGGAATGTATGATGTGGAAATAGGTGGAAAGAGGAACAGTTAACCGCTGGGTTTTTTGGCTTTTGTTTTTTTCCTCAGAATTGGATGGGGATGTTGCTTCTGTAAAGGCTTTGTATGAGAAAACAAAAGCGAAGAACATACAGCTGCATGACCTATCTCTGAAATCTTTAGCAGCTTTTCTGAAGAAAGTAGGAGAGCCTGTTCCTTTTACAGAACCCCCTGTGAGTATTTCCTAATTAAAAAATAGATCTGCAGAACTGTGTATGTTCCATGTTAATAAAACAAATTGCATTAATAATTACAGAGTGATTAGATCTCTGCAGAGACTCCTCAAAGGAAGTAATGTATGAAGTACTGAGTGTTGTAGGAGCTGTAGTAATCTTGCGTTGGATTTGACTTGAAATAAAACCTCTTGGGGCTTATGATATTTAAACTACCTGGTCCTTATCAGGCACTCATCTACAGGTGTACCTTTATCAAATGTCCGTGGGGCATTTATCTAAGCAATTGAACTTTAAAAGGCTCATAGAATGTATATTTCATTAGCAATTAATGGACTTAAGCTTTCATTAATTACTTGTTTTGTATCTAATGCAAGTTGCTGCTTTAGGAGGATGGAGTTTTAGAAATGTAGGAATTATTTTTCCATTGCAGCTTTGCTTCTGGCTGCCTGGCCAACAGATATGTGCAACTGTGCAAATCTAACTTATTTGAAGGTGACAAGTGGCATGACACTAAATTTGTAAAGACTAAATTCTTCCTTCATATTATTCCTTTGACTAATACTCTACTAGTACCCTTTTAGCAAAGCAGACTTGTGACTTACTATAGGTTCCCTCTGTAAGCAGACTTTTTATTGCCACTTTCTATGTTCTAAAATCAGTGTTTTTCTATAGTTCTGTAAAGACATGATTATTATGCAATTTCTCTGTATTGCTGCATGATAAATGTGATTTTTCGTTTCTCATTTTGCAAAGAATTGGAGAAAATTTTGGCGTATATTTTTTGGTTTAGCCTTTTAACAGCTGTGGAACTTTTTCTGCAACCTCAACATAATTTATAATGGAATTTTTATTTGGACTGTGTAAATCTAAAACCTGGAATGTATGTTTCTTACATATAGCTAGTAAAAATAAGAGTTTTTTCAAAGTCACTGAAATTACTTCTTTTTCCTGTTCAATTTTTCTCTAACACAGCTTGATCTTTAAAAGCGTCTCATAACTTTTTTGACACAATTGGAGATTGCAGTTAAAAAGTATTTTCATTTTTAAAATTAAATGGATTATATTATTGCATTTTGTAATAGAAGCTTTATTATGCATTTTTGGGAAGGTTTTCCTTTTTCCTTTCATTCTCTCTCTCTGGTATTTCTCTTAATTATACAGACTTCAATACAGATCTAGTTTTGCATGACAGAGAATAGTAGATTTTGCTTTTGTCAGGACATAAGACTTTGTTCAGACTTAGTAACTTTTCAGTTGAAACAATGTTGAACTTGTTTATTCCACTCTATTTATAGGAGACATTCAAGTTCTATGCGGAAAAATGGAGGAAAAGAGGATTGGAAGCATCATGATCGGACAGTCTTCTATGCTATAGTTGTTTTTGAAATTGATTAAATATTACATTCAATAAAAAAATATAAAAGCATGATGTTCTGTGTAATTTTTAACATAAATACTGTGTTCAAGCAGCACTTTCCATAGCTGTAGAAACATTCATTTATAGAAATGCTGTGAAAATTGCTAATGAAATACAAAGATGCAGCTTTTTAGGCTATTTCTGTTTGATGTATGACGTGCTATAGCCTGAACTGTATTTGGCTCTTGTTAATTCAACAAGTGTATGTATATTGAGTTGCTAAAGGAGTATGTAACTGTAACTGAAGCACACTGTATCATCCGTTGGTGTTCTTTGTCTGGTCAGTGTACTTTAAGGGGAAAGTATTAGAGTAAAGAACATCATCTTGAAGGTTCATCTGTATCTACACAGAAAATAAACACATCTTTTTTAGATTTCTACTAATTGTACTTCTCTTGTGTTAAGCATCACATATGGGCAGTGGACTTTATAAAGACAAAATACTTCTAAATTTTACACTACCTTCTGTATTGTATAGCATCTTTAATTCATTCTCAGAGCTGTTTGTCCAGTTAATTTTATGGATACAAGAACGGCATATCCCTGAAAACATGCCTTTTAAACAAAGGAGTGCCTGTTACTTGCAGAAGTAGCGGTGGTTTAATTGTTGGGGGAGTAGTGGGCTTGTTTTATTTGTATCCAGAGTAAATAAATTGTTTTATTTTACCAGGGTAAACCCATTCTGGTGTAGAGTTTTCCAGTCCAGAGTTGCGGGATCAGGAAAAGAAGACACTTATAAATTACTAATTGAAATGATACATAGAAAATACATCCCTTTTCTCTGTGAATAATGATAGAAACTTGTACAATAATCTGAATGTATCAAAGCTGGGAATAAATTGAGACCTAATTTTTGAAAGTACAATTTCCAATTCATTAACTAGCTGGTATATTTATAAATAGAAAATTCTCACTATACTCAAAAAATGAGACATAACTAATTCAGGGGCTGGAGTGGTTATTAATTTATTTTTTATTCCAAACAAACCTTGGTTACTTCGCAAGCATAGGCTCGCCAAGCATATGCTGCACCTATGTGGCTCTAACCGTCTGGTACCCTTTCTTCCTAGGTTGTCATGATAAGGAATTAACGTTGGAAATTGCATTTGTTGCTTAATGGTTGTGTGCCCTATCTGAAAGCAAGCAGTGCTTGGTTTATTTCGTTTCACAAATGGAGGTGTTTCTTTTTTCTAAAGCTGGCAGCTACATTACATGTGTTTCAGTGTAATAGCAGCTTAATTGAAGACTGTGTCAACTAGTTGGCAACCCCTTCTCTAGTGCCACAGCTCTTGTTTTTAGAGGTCATCTTGTGAATTTCTCTTTCACAGCAGTAGCCATGTTCCAGTAAGTGGAGTCGCATCTGAGCGTAATAGCACACAGGCCCATTACCTCCTTTTTGAGCGAAGCTTGCACATAGGATAAGGAAGAGAATTAATATTACTTGAAGCGAATGCCAGGTCATCACAGAGGAAGTGAACAGCAGAGCTGAACTAACTTTTTGACAGAAAGGTGGAACCCTGCGTGATTGTGGACCAGGTACAATTGACTGGTGGGTGCTGCATCCATCATTAGTCTGTGCTGTGATACTGGCAGCTTGTGTTTGATGGCTGCTGCCTTCTGAGGCAAAAAAGGAGCATGCAGTGCCACAGCCAGGTGCATGTTTGCCTGTTGCTAGTGTCCATACACGAGGTCTGATCATACGGGATTAGTACTGGTTAGCATCCACACCTTTGTCTTCTAGCTTGCTTGCTTTGAACTCTGACAGAATAATGGCCTATGATTTAATAGTTGCAGTTGTGGAAATGGAGAGTAAATTTGATAGCCTGTAACTGAAGATTATGAATTAAATTGTTTTCAGCTCTGAAATTGCATTTTGAGTGACCTCATGGAAAGTTATGGTCCGGATGAGCTGGCTGCTGAGCCGGTGTAACATCGGTGAGGCACTGCAGGAGCACGAGACCAAACAGTACCAGGGTTTTGTGGCAGCAGGAACAGGGTAATGGGCAAAAGTGCACTCTGACCACGTTGCAATATCCTTGGCCCATGGAACCTTGTGGCAGAGATAGAAAAGTAGAGGTTGTTCAAAGGATAAGCTAAGGCTGTTATTGTGTGATAATGTTTCTCATTTTTTCTTCCAGTAAATGCTTCATGTACAATTAAGGAGCGATTACACAGAAGAGGGCAGTCTCTCCTGTCTTTAAAATGTGGGACAGTGAGGGATTTGTGCCACTCTGGGACACAATCATCTCAGTCTGAAACAAGGTTGTACTGGAAAGGTTTTGCAGAATTGGCATTTGTGCCGACTCGTCTAGAATACGCTTGAGATGATAATATTTCTTCTGCATTGTGTGCTGAGACTCAGGCATTTCAAGCATGAAGAAAAATGCAGTTTTGAAGGTTAGCATTTCTTCACCAAATAAGTAGGCAGCTCCACTATTTCCTACTTCATATTCAAAGAAACACACCTTGTAAGATGACAAAATGCGGAATGGCAGTCTTGCGAACTTGTCATAGTGATTTATTAGTTCAGATACCAAATGTACCCTCGCATACTGACCATAGCACTTATCCCTTTAAAGCAGAAAAGAATTATTTGCCACTGGCTAGTGGATAACTGGGATTGTGCAAGATCCAGACCAGGTACGGTGTCTGTGAGATACGAGTGTGCTTTTCCAGAGGCCTCGGTGGGAAGCTGAAAGTGTGCCGAGATAAAATGACCTAACACAGTACTGTAAAAAGCAAATTGTGTGAGCGTGTATGTGTTTGCATAATAGTATGTCTTGATGGGGTTTGAGAGGACTGGGGAAAGCTTGCTACTCGAATTGAAATGATTTGATCTCACTTCTGTGCCCTGCACCACATTATGGACTTGCCTCTTTTCCCCCTCCCCTGGAGGTAGGGGCAGGAGGAGAGTGCTTTGGGGGTTTTGAGCTCAACATGGATGAAGTTTCCTTGTTAACTACCAATATAGTCATTTTGCGGCATGATAATTACATGCTGTAGTTCTACCCTTATCAGCTAAAACAGTTAATTCAACTCATTGTCTCCTGAGACCCTTTTCTATAACAAGGAATGTAGCTTGGTAGGTTAGTAGCTGTCTTTAGACTTCCTTAATATATACCCTCTGCTGAAAATGGAGTAACTGAACGGATCGTGTCTTTGGCACTGACAGCTCGGAAGGTTTTTATAGACTGAATGCCTGAGTCAGCAGGATTCCAGCTGCAGTTTACAGTAACGAGGGAGGATCATAACAGCGAAGGTAGGATCATGAGCCCGCATATTGACAGAGAAATAAACCAGAAGTGTGTTCACCACTGCATTACTGTATTTATTGCTTTTCTCAAAAGTGTGGTGCTTCTGGACTCTCCGGGAACACAGCAGAGGAGGAAGTGGCAGAAATGATGGTTGTAACAGGAAGGTTTTGCTGTTCCATGTGAGAAATCTGTCAGCATCTAGAAGGAATGTCCACTTTCCTGCACCAGTATATTGTTCCTGTAAAGGTGAAAAAAAAGTAAGCATATAAGAAAAAGTTGAGACTGTAGTTGAATTTAGCCTTTCTTAGCAAAGACTTCTCTGCATTTCTTAAATTTAGTCTCATAATATTATTTCTGCATAAAGTCAACTGCAAAAATACATTTCTTTTCCAGAATGGTTGCAGTCCCTGGTCTGCAGTTTGCTGGTAGTTCTGTGAATCGATAATCAGAGGAAACCAAATATGCTTTTAGGTTAGTGGCTCCATCTGATACTCTCATGTAATCCAAGGGCATCTTTCTGAATATGAGTGTGCAGATCCTCAGCTCAGTATTGAGTTCTCCATTAGGTATGGAAATAAGAGCAGATATGGAAGTTTGAGGTTTCTCTACTGTTTCCTGTAATTAAGAAAATGAGATAATAGGAACTGTCTTATGCAGTGCCTGCTATAGACGGGGCTTCCACATTGATCTGCTTGGAGATAAAACTGTTAATGCAAGGCTTCTCTCTGAAACTCTTAAACCTCTATATTACAATTGGTGAATGCTTCAGAATTTCTCATGTGATTACCATTATAACACCACGATAAAGCAGTGGTAGCTATAGAATTGCTATTGTGTGCAATGGTAGCTCCAAACCCCTCTGTAGTTCTGTGTTTCTTGTAGTTATTTCACTCAGCTGTAAGTGACTGTGAACTCGAGGTTCAGCAAGCAGCGAACCTCAGTGTCTCACGGGGAAAGTGACGAGTCTTGAAAACCAGCAGCAAAATGATTCTTGGCTTTGCAAGTAGTTTGGCTCTGCTGTTCACATAGTCCGTCACACCAGGGCAAATCTGCAAAGTGGAGTTATAGGAAGAGTTGTCGATAAGTGGAGATGAATCTTCGGGGGAGGAGAGGAGGGACTTCTAGTTAGAAAACAGTTTGGTGTGG
Source organism: Cuculus canorus (assembly GCF_017976375.1). Classification (NCBI taxonomy): domain Eukaryota; kingdom Metazoa; phylum Chordata; class Aves; order Cuculiformes; family Cuculidae; genus Cuculus; species Cuculus canorus. The sequence goes on along the minus strand of NC_071403.1, from coordinate 99,456,458 downwards.
AGAGAAAGTAAAGGGGTGTGACCGGGACAAGGCTGGCTTGGTTAACCTACTTTAAGGTTGTCAAGGAAAGCTTTTGAGAGGCCATTTTGCCGAGTGCTGGATTTTTATTTATAGGAGAAGGCCTATGGAGAGTGATTGCCGCAATACAGGATTACCCCAGGAAACTCTGGAGAGGTCAGAAGTATTGGGAAAATACCTACTTGGGAAAGATGAGAGCTGGTATTGTGGGTGACAAGAAGACGACAAAGCTATTATTCTGTTTTATTCTATACTCTATTTTACTCTATATTATTATTCTAGTGGGAGATGTCCCTGCCCATGGCAGGGGAGTTGGAACTAGATAATCTTTAAGGTCCCGTCCAACCCAAACTACTCTATGATTCTATGATTCTCCTGTCTTCAGCACGATGCCTTAGGCCTGATTTGGTTGGAAGTGAATGGCTGTGAGGGGAATGAGCAGCCCTCAGCTCGCTGGATTGATGACACCCTACTGTGGATCTTTGCCTTTCTCATGGCTCCCACTGTCTCTTCCTCAGCCACTTCTTAAGGTTCACTGGAGAAGAAAGCAGTGGCAGCAGCAAGGGCTGCTGAGGGTGAGATGGCTGTTAAACCAAACTCTGTGAAAGAAGAGGCTGTAAGGGACTGATCTGGGCTGCTGAGCCAAGCCTGGTCCTCTTGTACCTTTCCACCATGGGGAGTTATAACGGCACTGGTCCTGTAATTACATCTGCATAACCGAGGAAACAGGAGCATCATCATGTGCCAAAAATCCCGAATGAAGTCTGTTCAGCAGCAGCCTCTTAAACCTTGCATTTCTCAAATTTGAAGGCAGCTGTAGGAACAAATATTGTTAATGTAATTTAGGGTGGATCTAAAGATGGGTCGGAATATGGGACAGTGCTTAGCACTGAGGCTGTTACGATTTCTTTACGTGTTCCGGCACTGAAGATGCAGCCTGAGGTGGGGCTGTAACCAAAGCGACTGTGCGAGGCTGCTGAGCCTGCTGCCTAGCCATACTCAGAAAAACTTTCTGCTTAAATTAAAAACAAATCAACCAATTGCCCTTGTTACTTGCTGGGTTCCTTGGGATTTCCCCTCTGATTAGTTTAGTGGCTTGAACACTTCATGTCTGGAGGTTAGCTGAAATGTAAATCTTGATGATCATCTCTAGCAACTGTCCTTTTTTAAGGCCCTTGGAACCCTTCGTAACTAAAATTACACTCTAAAAATTGGAAGAACAATAGAAAGTGTACACTCACTGGAAAATCCGTTAGAAGCCATATTTTATAGTCTTTGCTTAAACAAATTTTTAGCTTTCCTTCTCAATTTTGTTGACTCAGTCTATATTTCATATATTAATGTTCATAGTGAGCTAGTAATATCACGTTAACCACAGTTATATCACCACAGTTAACCACAGTTAACCACAGCTGGTTAACTGTTCAGCATTCCAGGGAGGAGGAAAGAACCCTGATCAAATGTGATAGCTGAAAATAAATGTGCATATGTAATGTTGAATTATTTTTTAAAAAAAATAATTCATTTTCCATCTTTCTTTAACATTTTAATGGCAGCCATATTTTTTATCTTCTGTAGTACACATAAAATACTGTGCTCCAATATTTTTTTGTGCCCAGGAATACAATTTCTGCATTTGTGTGTCTTTCTCACTGTCATCAATAACATTATAAATTTGTATAAATTCAGCAAGTAAAAACAAGGTTGAAAACTATGTTTTATACCACTAGCTGCAGGGGGGCATAAAATTACGGTAATTTGTGGCTTTACTATTGTCAGTCATGTAATGAGTTTTTTCCAGTGGAAATTTATCGTGCGTCTACAACTGAACATACTACAAAGCTGCAAGGCGTTTTTCTAATACAAAAGCACTGAGAAATTCCTTGTGAAGCACATAAGGCTAAAAATATTCTTTCACCTTTCTTTTGTTTTGCTTTTACAAGGGACAAACCTGAAGGAAATGTGTGCAAAGCATTTGGCAGCGCTGAGCTCTGCTGTGATCGGGCAGCACGCTTTTTCTAGGTGACAATATTACTTGGACAAAATGCTTTTTTACGTGATTACTGGTGGGAGTTGTGAGTACACAGGAAAGGCAAAGAAGTGGGTGCAGCGTGTGATGTGAACAGCCCTGAGCCACTGTGTGCAGAATTAGTGTGGGACTGGTGGGAGGGTGCCGGGTTTTCACTGCTCCCACTGGCCTGAAATGCCTCTGTGACTCCACAGGGGGTGGCAACTCATGCCTGTATTGCTAGGAATTATAAGCAAAAAAGTTTCTTACATTACTGTATTATGGGGATGCTAAAAGAGCAAAAAAAGGTGTTGGTGCTCTGCTTTTCTCAGGTGAGATCTGACTCTCGTGGAGTGATGGTTACCACAGGTCTGACCTCTCTTACCCACCTGGAAATCCAAGGGCTGCCCTATGTAAGGTAACATCCTGCAGCTGGAGGCAAGGCAGAACACATCCCATTTTTCCACGTTTTCTGTTAGTGCAGCATATTTTGTTGTTGCCTGGTTTGGAACTCGATTTTTTGGCTTTGTGCCTTTCTACAATTAGTTGAAGCGCTGCCACAAGGTGATTAGCTATTTTTAACTAAGAGTAGTAGAAGATTTGGGTGTTTGTTGAAAAGCGACCATTAAGATAATACTCGGTTATTTTGGGACACTCTTCTCGTTATCGTGACTTGCATCACGAGAAGAAAGATGTTTACTTGTGTCAGGGATGAGCTGCTGCTGGAGGCTAGACTGGCATAGCAGTGGGGCTGCATGTTTTTTTACTCTTCTGACTTTCTCAGTGAAATAGGAAGTCTTTTTTTATTCTAAAAAAAATTTCTGTTGTTTTTTTCTAAACTCTACCCCTGGCTCCCAGTAAACGAAAGTGAGCAAAGGTACTGTCTTGAAGAATGATAATGTTAAGCCTTAACAAGTACAGTTGTATTATGTGTCATCAAAAGGCTCCGTACATTTTGACTATTTGGGAATGTTCATAGATTTCCAATTGCTATGCACTTGTTTGAAAATTAAGTACTGAAGTAGTAGATCTTGTGGGCTAATTTGCTTGTGTATGAAACAAATGGCATTGTTTGCTTACTCATGGTATGCATTCTGGCTGATACTATAACATTTATGCCTCTAAACCCGCCTGTTAAACATGAAGAATTAAGATGAGGCAGAAACAGTACTGAGATACGCTAAGAATCTTAGAAAAATCTGATTAGATGCTTAAAACGGAGGAAAAGATACAAATGTGGTGTTGAGTGGAGGTGCTGGTTATGGAGCTATGAGGTGAAGGCTGAGGAGTCCTATTAAATTGCAGTTTATTAGCACTGGAAACATTACACGTATGTAATTTTGACCACAAAAGCAAAATAATGCCAACAAAATTTGCAATTCAAATAACCAGAATTTTGATTTAATAACAAAATAAACATCAACAAACAGTTTTATAATTGATTCTATAAATTGGCAATAGCACTTTTATAGAACCCAAAGATTTTAGATCTAAATTGCTTTTTAAATATTCTCTACAAAATATTACCTATCATAGGTATTACAGTTGTCTGTATATTTTTATGTATATATATATAAATACATATAAAATCTATTCATGCCGATACCTCTACATATACCTATTAGTATGAACACATGCACATCTATACATATGCTTTTTAAAGCTTGTCGGTTCTTAAAAGGGTTAAGTGGTTTTAAAATTACCTCAACCAACTGCTTAAACATTGTTGCCTTAATTAGTAGCTGCTAACATATGAAGGGCTTGTCTTGGCTCTCAGAGTATAAGAAAAAAAAAAGCAGCATGTCACAGAGCTCCATGTGCACTGTTTCTTGTCTACTGCCATTAAAATTAATAGTTGTGGCTAAAACCTGGATGGTCTGTTATTTCTCATCCAGGTGGACACACCAACACCTGTAACTTCTTACCAATAATGTCTCCGTGTGTGATGTATTTTCCGTGCCTGTGGGGTTTTTTTTAAAGGAATTTTGTGGGGTTTTTGTGTTTTTTCCTTAAATAAAAAGGAACAGCTGTCGGTACTTGTTACTGATTTAGCATTTCCGAATGCATTTTGCAATGAACAAATATGGGACGAAACTTTAAACATCTACTTATTAACGTAGCTTAGCCAGGGTGAATGCTGGTCCTTTCCATATGACAAGTTCAAAGTATTTTGGAGAACTGCCACTACCCACAAGCCAATATGCAAAGCAGGGATTCTATAATCCATTTTCCAATGCTTAAAATGCTTGTCCCTTTTGCTGCGTGGAGAGACTACATAAACTTGGAGTGGAGGCTGGGAGAGAACTTACCACCTCTCCCTGTGTTAAAATTTTTAAGTAATAAAGACAAGTTTTCCTCATCCCTTTCTTTACAGATAAGGCAACGCCTCTAGTACATGGAGGTGTTTTAACAATAAAGGATTCTATTCTCCACACTTTTCTTTATATTTACAGTATCCAGGTAACCAACACGGGTTTGTTTGTTTGTTTGTTTACTTTTGCATTTGTTGAATTTTCCTTGCAAATATCATTATTGCTTATATTTGATGTTTCCATTCACCAGTTTGATGTGTATGCAGACTGAAACCCCATAGCCTGTTGCATAGAGGTCGTGCACCGGGCAGTTCAGACAGCAGCTGAGAGAATCGGCTCAGCAGCTCTGCAACCAATTAATTGTGGTGCCGTTCAAAACCAGTTTTCCACTGCCTTGGTTAACTGCAGTAGCACGGGACCATGGTTACAGCTGTGATGTTTTCCAAACCTGACCAAGGAGGCTACGGAAGAGCAAAGGCAGTAGTGGGTGAATCCGTGGGATGATGGTGTTTTCAGACTGGCAGGCAGTGCTCTGCTCAAATGGCAGATCTGCCTTACCACAGGGCTTAAGTCTGTAACAAACTAAAAGTTGTCATGTGTGGAGTGGACAATACATGAGTTTTGTGCAGTGTCTTGCTTGTGATCTTTAGTTTCTGTGTTGTGGTTGTTGCAGATTGCTGCAACTCTGGTTATACTGGTAATGGGCAGCGCAGGCAGGAGGGCACACTGAGTGGGCGCTGACATGGGGGAGTTGAAGGAAAAGTAATGACTGCTCTAAAGTTGAGAAAGCAAAGCTGTGCTGAAATTGAATCATAGAGTCATAGAATCATAGAATCACTACGTTGGAAAGGACCCACTGGATCATTGAGTCCAACCATTCCTAACAATCCCTAAACCATGCCCCTTAGCACCTCATCCACCTGTCCCTTAAATACCTCCAGGGAAGGTGACTCAACCACCTCCCTGGGCAGCCTCTGCCAGTACCCAATGACCCTTTCTGTGAAAATTTTTTTCCTGATGTCCAGCCTGAACTTCCCCTGGCGGAGCTTGAGGCCATTCCCTCTTGTCCTGTCCCCTGTCACGTAGGAGAAGAGGCCAGCACCCTCCTCTCCACAACCTCCTTTCAGGCAGTTGTAGAAAGCAATAAGGTCTCCCCCTCAGCCTCCTCTTCTCCAGGCTAAACAACCCCAGCTCTCTCAGCCGCTCCTCATAAGACTTGTTCTCCAGCTCCTTCACCAGCCTTGTTGCTCTTCTCTGGACACGCTCCAGAACCTCAAGATCCTTCTTGTGGTGAGGGGCCCAGAACTGAACACAGTACTCAAGGTGCGGTCTCACCAGTGCCGAGTATAGAGGGAGAATCACCTCCCTGGACCTGCTGGTCACGCCGTTTCTGATCCAAGCCAAGATGCCATTGGCCTTCTTGGCCACCTGGGCACACTGCTGGCTCATGTTCAGTCGGCTGTCAACCAACACCCCCAGGTCCTTCTCCTCCAGGCAGCTTTCTACCCAGACTTTTCCTAGTCTGTAGCGCTGCTGAGTTATGACATTTACCATTAGTTAGAACTCCTGGGAAGACCTCCCTTCCCTCACTAACCATTCATTTTTGCAGCAGCAGTAACAGCTCCGCTGTGGAAGTGTGGAACCTTTCCTGCACACAACTGACATGAAACAGGACATGAATGTAGAGGCCAAAGAGTGCAGCGTGACCTTCACAAGGTGAGAGGTGCATCATTCCCCCTAAACTTGTGCTATTCTTTCAACTCCTGGTAGCGCAAGTGGAGCAGGTTGTGTGTCATCCACCCACTCTTCCCTGTGCTCTTCTCTGTACACAGCCCCAAGGCGTGCTATTGTTAGCCACGAACGCTAATTGCTGGTATTTCAAGGCTCCTATCTTATTGCTAAAGCCTGTAACAATAATCACAGCCTATATTCCCCATCTCTAGGCATCAAGGAAACAAGATATGATCATAGGCAGTGTGCTAATGTAATTGTAGTATATAGAATATGAGCTTTTTCTATGTAAACACAGGCCTGGCCGTATCCTATGATAGTGCTTCCTACACTCCGTACAATGGCTTTTCCTAGGCTCACTGCTCAAGTCTCCATTATGTATACATCTACCCCTGTCATAACCACCTTTGAAGCACACCGTTTGGTCCTGCTGCATAATGTTCAGAGGGTGGAATTTTAAATTGAAAAAGGCTGTTTAAGTAATGTCAGCAGCCTGACTAATTTCACAAAAGGAAGGAAATTCAAAGTTAAGGCTTCGGTATATTCTTACCTGGACGCCTAAAGATTTCTGTGCGTGACAATATGCCTCTAACATTCAGAGCTGTCCCTTATATCTTTAATTTCTCCCATTGCGTCTCTCCTTTTTTTTTATTAAACATCAAAGTGAACTCACAACAGAGAGTCAGCCTAGAATTTAATCCTCTAAATACCTTGAAAATAGAGGTTTAGACTAGAAGTACCAATATATACCCTTAAAACTTCAATGTAATATAAAAGAGATTCTAATCACAACAGATCATTAGAAAGAAGAGTAAACCACTCTAAAAAAAATTAAGTGTCTTAAATATAATAAAAAGGAATAATTAAGAATCAAACAGGAAGCTGCTATTCTGACAATTTAATGATGCTGAATTGGACTGAAAGAATTGGCTTTGCCATTACAAGGCTATGAAAATCTGATAATTTCAAAATGGCACTAAGATCAGATCAAGTGGGGATTTTTTTTTCAAAATCATGTGCAGCAGAACCAGAAAGAAATGGTAGAATTCACTGTACAAAAACCTTGGAGTGTTTTGGTTTCCTACTGCTGCCCGGGGCTGAAGCTGTTGTTTTATCAGACCTGCTGAACACCTTTAGCTAACTAAGGTCTTCCTGGGAAATTATTACCACATGGAACTTGTGGAGAGTAACTTGGCAGCGCTATTTGCCAAATAGAATAATAAAATATTGATGTTCTTACATTCTTATTTCTTTAAAAAACAGCAAAACCAAAAAGATTTGTGTAACAGTATCCAGGGCATTATAGCAGATGACACTAGGAGTTTTCCACTGTGTGCAACGTGTAAATGAAAGCAGAGTAGGTGATGTGCTTTTGGTCTCTGTGTATAAGCACAGAGATATGCATTCCAACATTTAAAATGCTCACAACAACTGTACACCTAACTTGCACATGAACGTAGCATGACCATGTGTGAGTTACGGCCATTTATTTGCTGTTATTCATTTTCTGACTGAGCATTTCATTTTCATGGCTGAGCGTAACCAGGTGCACACTTGTAAGCGTTTCACAGATTGCATTATTAGATTTCAAATTACTGGAGGGGCAGGTTGGTATTTTCTACCTGAGAATCTTAGGAACCAAACTTGGCCAATTGCTGTGATTTGTAATTACCATGGAGGAAGATGTGGTTAATAACAATCAATTGGGTTTATTTCTACAGCATAAATACATACGAAGAAGGGGAGATAAAGCTATCCATTACAAGAAATCATCTGTACAGAGAGGAAAATACCCATTTTGGGCATCAGTAGGATCTAAGTGGAACACAAAGGCAAAGCCTTAAAAGACATGAGCAAGAAGAAAGGACGCAGAATCACTAAAAACTGTGTTTTCTATCCTTCCATGTTCTCCTGAAGCATCAGTGAAATCTTCAGCGTCTCATTCCTCTACACTGTTCTTATGAATGTTATACGTGCTGTAGAAAGGTAGCTTTGTGTGTGCCAATCCCACTTCTCTCAGCACTCTCTGAATTAGGTACTTCAAACATCATGGACTTAAAACATTATCTATTACAAAGTGTGATGAGTCCTCTTAAATCAGCGGTGAGTGGCTTAGAATATTTTGAGGTGCATGGAACTCGTAAGCGTCCCGTCGCCTATGAAACCCATATGTCAAGCAAACAAACAAACAAACAAAACAACTAACAAAAACCCCAAACCCCCATCCCTCCAGCTTGCATCCCTCCGACTCCTGGTGTTCTGCTGCCATCCCGTGGTGAGCCGAGCTGGAAGCTCCCGGCTCTCCCCCTGCAGAGCTGAGCTTTGCAAACCGGGCTCCTGGGCTTCCCCTGATGTCTTGCAAGGGATGCTGTAACCTGCTGCCTTCTCTGCCTGGTTTGCTGTTACCAGTCTTGGTTTGGTTTCTGCTTGATGAACCTCAGAGATAAGTAGTACAAGAGCAGGAAGCTGCAAACGACACCAGCGAGGATGAGGTAGCTCACGTAGAGAGGGTGGGAGTCCAGGTCCAGAGATTGAGGGACCTGTAGCCACAAATAATGCAAAATTAGGAATGGATGTAGGGTTTTCCTGCTGGATCTGTGGTGTGTGTTTTATGTGGGAGCTTCTCTCGCCCCTGGGTTTCCAGCTGGATGTAACTTTGAGAGTGACTTGATAGCTGGTTACAGCCGTGTCTAGTGGCTGCGGTATTTCCAAGGAATACAGTCCAGCTCCTGAACAATTTCAGTAAGCCTATAGTTCGGGCTTGTGTAGAAAATAGTTGCCCTTTATTTTTTCCTTTTCTTTTTTTTTGTTCCATTGAAAGAAAAAAGAAAGAGATAAAAGGAGTGACTGCTCTCTGGATGCACCAATCCAACACCACACACCCCATCTTTCTTTACCAACAAGCTGTGAAGCATTGGAACAAGCTGCCCAGGGAAGTAGTGGAGTCACCATCCCCGGAGGGGTTCAAAAAGCACGTAGAAATGGCACTTCAGGACATGGTATCATGGGCCTGTGGTGTTGTTCTGATGGCTGGACTTGATCTTAGAGGTCTTTCCAACATGTACTTAGATATGATGGGCAAATAAATAGCATTCTAATTAGCTACCAAATGTTTGTAACAATTTTTGTCAATGACTTACAAGTTCCCCTGGTATGTGAACTGTAATATTCCCAACAGTTACTTCATATGTGAGGTCATTGAACTGAATTTGCATCATGCCTTGAAAATTCCATCTGAGAAAAGAGACTTTAGAAATCCAAAGTGGAACTGGAAAACAAATGGCAGAAAGGAAAGAATTTATATACATACATAAGACTTTCTGGAGAACTCAAAACCTGCTGTGTTGCTGCTAAATACAGCAGGTTTGTCTAATTCTTTTGAAAGCAAGAGGCTGTGAACACAACAGTTTATTGTTACACAAAATGGCAGATACATTTTATATTATTATGTGGAGATGGAAAATTCAGAGCGCGCTAATACCCATATCAATCTCCCACTGACAACTAAGTCTCCCTGGAGCTCAATATTCATCTACTGGATATAATTCTTTTTACTGAAAAATTTAATAACCATGTACAGATTGAGCCTTTTACTGATGCTTTTATTTTTGGCCAGACTTATTATGGTCTCGTTTTCAGATGGAGAAACTGGTGTAAAACAAACTGGCTGACTCAACTATCACTGCCTAAGAAGATAATTGTAAAGATAGGAATGAAGGTGAGTCTTTCTGCACAGGACTTAACTCAGCCTCTCAACAACTCATGAAAAGTCGCCAGTGTTTCAGTTCAAAGGGACGGTGGGAGCTTTGTCTTACCTGTCCAGAGGTTTTCCAGGCTTATCACAAAACCACCGCTCAGGTAGAACGATGTGAAAAGGACGTTGCCAAAGAAGGCTGAGAGCTGTAATGTTGGCAGAAGTGCTGCCACCCAAAGTGCCATCGAGCGGGCACTATACACAGCCAGCCACACCAGAAGGAAGTTCAGCAGGAAATGTTCTGCCTCAGGAACGAGGTTTGCCAGCCAGTATGTGGGAACCCCATAAATTGCAACAAAAGCACAGTGCTCTGGGAGCTCTCCCAAAATCTATTCAGGAATTAAACAAAAGAAACAAACAACAACAACAAAAAAAAAAAAAAAACCAAAAAAAAACAAAGACAGAGAGAAGAATAATTTGGATGATAATCACAAAACCTTCTGAGACGCACCTCAAAGTTGTTATGGACTCTTTATAAAGGCTAAAGGAAATACCCACTGAGAATGCAATCACCTCCCTGTTAGGTATTTCCAGTGACATGCAAAACCAATCCACAACAGAAGTTGAAATCCTCACTAATTTTTTCTCCAATTGTGACAATCCCTATAACTAATGTTAAACTGAGAGGAATCTTGTTACAGATTAGATGTCTTGTTTTGTTACAGTTTTGGCAGCTTCTAAGAATTTAAGGCACTTTCCCTGAGAACTGGTGCACTTGATAACAATAATACTGTTACTGACTCACAACTGTATGTTTTGTCTAAACTTCATTGAACCGAGGGTGAGATCTGGTTTGAGGCAAGTTTGGCTGCTGGTCACTTCCTTGCTTTGCCCCACAGGCAGTCCAGTTAGTAACCACTTAACTCATTGTAAAACAAAAGCATGCTTAGGATTTTCTCAAATATCAAAGGTTTATAGGGAGAGTGTTATGATTATTCCTTCCGAAGATGGATGCTACTATCCTCTAATGCTAAAGTTGTAACAAATTACTTCAATTTCTCTATGAGTAATGTGGAATCTTTGTGACATGACGCAAGGAATATTTTTCTCTGGCAACCACTAATAAGCATTTAAAATCTTGTGCAGAAATGGAAACCTAAATTACAGATGCCATGGCAGGCAGAACTCATCTAGCAGTGGCAATGATGTCACAAAGAAGGGATTATTCTAAACACTTGTGGAAAATAGAATGTAATTTTTTAAGAGTTCTAATTTATTCTCGGAAACTCTCTCTTTCTGCCCTTAATACAATTGTTTGTTTCCGACCAGCACAGGCCCAAATAACTGCTGGAAATACCACAGTTAGGATTTTGTCATTTCTGTTTTACCTTTGTGTTAGCATTTGATATGAATATTTTGTTTTACAGATAAAATCACCTAATCAAACTTTCAAGGATGCTTCAGCTAATCAAATTTGCAGGTATGTAAAACTCTCTAAACCCTAAAATTTGAGTTTGAGATTCTCAAATTTTAGACAAATGACCCAGTGAAACGTTCTTCTTTGGCTTTTGTGGGGTGGGATCTCAGCTGTGACTTATGGCAACAGATCTAAAGTAATGTGAGGTTTAATCCAGTAATGCTAAGGAAGCAAGAACAGCAGCCTTCGCTGGCGGACACAAATGAACAGTCTGATATGAATGTGACCATTTTATACAACAAGGCTTTGTTTGTGGGGTTTTTTTTAATGTTAAAGCCAGATATTTGTACTTCCTGGCAATAGAACAAGTTACCTTAGCAAAGAAATATGGGGTAACAGAGTACATTCCATCTTCCAAGTCATGATAAAGCATAGCTCTTTCCGAATGACCTGCAGGGTAGGAACAAACAGGTTGGTTTTGTCCTGTGGTTGCATTAACGGATATAATTTTTTCATTGATTTAGGAATTTCCTGATTTTGATTACTTATAACATTTACAAAGAAACTGACACTTACATTTGGCAATAACATCCAAAATCACTGTGAATGGGATTAGTGCACCACTCATGTACAACAGGGCTGTTATGTCACGAATAGAAAGCCTGATTTTCCCATGGCCATAGTACAAAAATCCAATTAACAATGACATGACAAGGGCCTCAAATCCATGGATTAATAATGTCGAAAGATCTCTGAAGTCATTGGAGACTTGACGACTAGGAAAACAGCAACATTGACCGTAAGGTATTGTACATTCTAATGCCAGTTATTGTTAGATATATCGCCCAAATGCTCTGCTAACATCAATTTGTTGAACTGTATGACTTTGAGTAGGATAAAAGTTGGGCTTTCTGGTTCTGTAAATGATTTTACCTAATCAAAGCTATTGTCTCTAGTCACCTAGAATTTTGGGTCTGAAATGCTGAAAGCTCGAAGGAAGGCAAAGGGGGCAGGAAGATCTGTTTTTCAGAGATGCAGAAGCAATTACATCAGTTATGCAACTCTCTCTGTTAAGGACCTGTAGCATACACTAACAACATCTCATACTGGTAGTGATGTTCTGAATGTATTAGACCACTTGATCATGTTTCTTTTGACTACACAAGCATGAGACCCAACTACACTGCCCATCTACGCTTGGTATAATTAGTGAACTCTCCTGACTTCAAATCCGAGGTAGAGGTGTGAGGATGGCAATGCCTGAGCTTACCATGCAACTGCCTGAGCTTGCTGAAGGCTAAGTCACCACGCTTTGGCATGGAAATCAGGATGGCAGTACTCAAAACTGGAATGTGTATTCTTGAGCCTAAAGTTTCCTGGAGCTGCTTAAAACCATGGGCTCCTAGCAATGGGGGCTGGAGCCAAACTGCTGTCTGGAAGGCACCCTGCTGCAGAGAGGTGAGGCCGTACACCTGGCTGCCGTCCTGTGCAGGGGCTGGGGAGGAGCCAATATAACAACACCTCCGCTCTAGGCTCGCGCAGGCCTAGTGCCTGCTGTACACTTTCAGCATGAGCTTAGTTCTCATTTTGTGCTTCTTTGTCATGCTTTAAAATACAAATGGGTGTGATATGTAACTGTTTAAGCTGGAAGTAAGGTTACCTTAATAATATAGCGAACTGCTTTAAGACTCCTGGTAACTGATCACTTGAATGATGAGGCATATTGATAGCCTCTTCTGATTTTAAATGGGATCTGCCCAAGTGAAAAGAGAAAAAAAACATTGCAGTTATCACAGGCTGTAGCTGTTATCCCAGATCTGCTGTATGACACACTTTTCTTTACCTTTGCTTGCTGAACGTGGTTGCAACACTGTCTCCTTCAGTAGCTTTCCATAAGAAATCATCAAAATCTTTGACTTTTTCTAGGAACAAGTTGGCAAGAGTATTTGCTCTTTTCCGGCTTTCCATCTCCTTTTCTGCGGTCCGCTTATCAATACTGGTCAAATCAACTGCAAGAAATTATTTGATATGAGTCCATATGCTACAGATGTGATAACTTTATGATGTGTTTAAAATCAGAGACTTCATTGTGAACAACAATGTGAACAAACCTGCATGCAGGCATTCAGCTACAGTGGTTAAATATTTATCAGTTACTTTAAGTAATAAGAGAAGAACGGATTGTTAATGAGTATTTTGTCTTGGGAGGTGTTTCTTATCTAGTTATTCAATAAATCACTGAAATATTTCAAAATACATTAATATAACATTGTAAACTACTATTTCAGATTTTTTTTTAATTTAATAGTGGCATGAGAGGGATGCTGAGAAAGAACAGCTTGAATCTCCTTTCTGGCATGTAGGCATTTACGACCTGTTATGTGGCTTTGACTTAAATCACGTGTATTTTTCTCTATCTGCATCATGATAGTTATCATCTTTTTTTGTGTCTTACAGACATGCTATAAACTTTGCCTGATACTGAGAAAGCCCAAGAAGAGCATTACCCAAGGACAAGGTAGTAGAAGCAACAATAGTTGACTTAGCACAATTTTTTATTTAGCAAAATGAGTTCTTTTAGAAAAATCTAAATTTACAAAAGTATTTTCCAATGCTGACCTTCAGTCTAGAGTGACAATACCTGACATATTGCCAATGCTTTCTGAAAGAACTGTCACTGCTCATTTCATAACTCCTTACATTGGGCTGATCATCTCTATTCAGCCACTCTTCAGCAGTAGTCTGTCAGAAATTAGTTGCAATCTACTTTTCTCCTTCTGCCATGATCTCCTGTTTCTCTAAGACACATAGCCAGCATTTATTTATGTATTTCCCTTAATTATTCCTTCATGCTATAGCATCTTCTACCATCCTGTCCCATTTCCACTTTTCTGCTGCCTGTATTTCTGTGCTCTTTCTATGGGTTATAGCTCTGTGCCTATCAATGTTCTTCCACCTCCATTTCTCATTTCTTTCCACCTCCATGTCATAGGGATTTCTCTCTGCAGCCACAGGTTCTAGTTAAAAGTTTCCCCAGGACAGCCTCACATTCTCCATTCCTGTGTGGGGATGCTGCAAGCTTTCCTCAAGGCTGTGTTTGGCTGAGAATTGCTATGAACTATAGTAGTCACAAAGGTCTTTTTGCAGGGCTTGACACTGAGGTCAACTTCTGTTTATCTCTGCACAGCTGATACCAGCTGACACTGCCTGCCACATAGGCACAGCCAAAGAGGTTACTCCAGAGCATTGCAGTTGGTGTTCGTAGAAGGTTTCTTAGCTAATGTGAGTGCAAAGACCTAAGGACTGGAACTGGACCAACCTCTGTGGTAAGAGACTACTGCTATTAGATTAACAGGACCAGATTCCCATTGCAAAACAAAAAGAAAACAAAAAACAAACCCAGAAAATAAATGAATTTGGAACCATATAGTTAAATCTCTTTGCAAGGGGGAATAAAAGGATTTCTCTTCTGGGTTTGTTTTTTCTCCCATCCAGCACTCTTCTTTCCCATTTACTGTTCCATGTATGTATTGTTCCTCGCTCGGAGAAACCAGCTTTCCACATGTCTTGGTTGAACAGGCTACAAAAGGCAATTGATCAGTTCATACATGTCTTTATCACTAAGGGTAGAAGTTTTAACCAGTTAAAACACAGGAATAAATGTGTTAAGCATGTGGAAGTATTGCTACTCCGAGCAGAGTTGGAAGGAGGATTATTTAAAATTAGTTTTGTCTGTACTGACAAAGAGAGACCTTATTAAAAACTGAACTTGCCCCACTATTGATTTCAGTCAGTTATAAGGCATTTCTGAGACAGTTACAGTCAATAAAAATCAATCTTAGCTTATACGCTTGTGAAGTTAAATGATTTCCAGTAACCTTTTTTATGGCACTGCTTGATACTAACCATAGAAATCTGCAGGATTGCTGTACCTCGGGCAGGGATAGCCTAGTTCAGTGAAATATTGGACCATGTCTCTAGCTGTTCCAGAATAGATAGTGACTCCAGAAGTCATCAGAAGAACTAAATCAAACAGTTGGAAGATATCTGACCGAGGCTGATGAAGTGAAAGAAGAACTAATCTGTTTCCTCTGGCCAGTCTGGATAATGTTATCACAAGGTTATGTGCAGTAAAACTGTCCAGTCCAGATGTGGGTTCATCAAGTATGAGTATTCCTGCCAAAGACAATAAGTTTAGCTGTGGAAAGCAGCATGTTTGGTTCGGAAAACATGTTCTAAGCAAAATGGTGCGAGTGCGTGAAATCTCACGAATACATTACTTTTTTTCGTAAAGTCCAAAGTATGTTTCATATCAGCATCACACAATGTTCAAAAATGGCAAATTCTTCCCCTATCTTACTAAATAGGATGACCAAGAATAATTATTTTAAATCTTATCTTGCTCCCACTGGAAACAATATTTTTAATTTTTCATTGGGATGAAGATTTAGGTTTCTCATTAAATTTACTTTATTCCCTGCAGCTTTGCACTGCCTGTACAAATATTGGATACATTAATATTAATTAATACAATAGTACAAGTTTTGTACCCTGCCTCCTGAAATATGCTCTTGCAGTATCGTATGTAAATACTCACACAGTATTAATTTAACTCCTTCTCCCAACCTCTTCTTTATATATCTGCAGGAATGTATGAAGAGGTATGCATATTCTTAGATTTGTTTGTTTTTATTTTGCAATTGGTTGTCACAAACTTGCAAGTCTTACTTTGCAGTGCTTATATTACCATAGAACTTAATGGCCTTAATCAGCGCAAGGCAATGTCTGTGCACAGATGTGGTTTCTATGCTAAGAGGGTCCTAGTTTGAAATGTAAAGAAAGCTTTACTTATTTTTCCTAGAACTAAGGATTTTTTCACTTCAGTACCATCTCTTCCTGAGCATCTCTTCTTACACAAAAAAGACTTCTGCATTCCCCATAATTACAAAAATGTAACTTTATAGAAGCAAAAAATTTTCAGACCCGTTTTCCGGTGGAAGAGCTGGTGGGAAACCTTGCTTAACAAGAGGCTCAGCCAAGATTATTCATGCTTTTTATATATATTAGAGCGGATAGGGGATTCAGTCTTGCAAAATCCACTGAGGATTTAGCCTCGTGTTTTGCTTCTGCTGAAGACAATGGAAATTTCTAGTTCACCTGCAGCATGAGCCAGCCACACCAGTGAGTTGCACAAGACCACAATGACTGACTATGCAGCAAGAACATGACCTTCCCTGTTAATGCTGCAGATGTAAATGGGCAGGGTTGTAGGAAAGGAAAATAATCTTGATGTTGTAATAGGCCAGCAGCCTTCCAAAGTAACTTGTGACATGTGTTCAGATAAATAACAAACCTCATACTCATATGCACAAACCAGAGAACTGCTCTCAGGCAACAGCTCTGTGTGGTGGTGGTTTCAGAGAGCGGTGGGTGAAGGCTTCCAGGGAGCTCTGCTTGGCTCTGTCACCACTTTTCCATTTTTTTTTTTTTTTTTGGCAAAGGTGACAAAAGCAAAAGTGATTTGGCTGCTGAAATACTCCATTCATAGAATTATTATTGTAATTATTACAGTATTATCTATAATCAGCACTGATTTCAATTTAAGCAAAAGGACTAGCATGAAGTCATTGTGTCTGACTTTGCTATGGAGAGGCAACCTCTGGCAGAGGGAGGTGCAAGACCTGTTGAGTGTCCCAAGTATGAACTCCTCCAGTTGCCCCAAGGGCAACTGTATGTATGACTCTTCCCCGAAAGCTCTTGTTTTCATTTCCTGCCCCATTTTCCCCATGTGGTCCGTGGTGGGCACAAAGAAGGTGTCAGGGTATTGCTTACCTGGATTCCAGAGCAGCTGCACACCAATGCTCACTCTTCGTCTTTCACCTCCAGAAACCCCACGGAGGTATTCATTCCCTACTCTGGTGTTTGCACACTGACGCAAGCGTAGTTCTGCTATAACATCATCTACCTGGGGGGATCCAAAAGGAAACAGAGAGAAAGCAAGACTTTATTTGCAAAATTGTGCATACGTAAAGCTAAAAATATGATTAATGTGGTTAAAATTCATCTAGATATTTCAGTGCTATCTGATCAAGCGACACTTGTAAACAAATCTTGATTTTAGAAATAACATTAAAAAAGACTTAGCAATCAGCAGTTTAGTTCTTCTTTCAGCCTCTCTAATGCTTTCTCTAGATTGTCATTTTTTATGAGCTTTGGAACAATTGCTGGTTTCTATCTTGAAAGAAGAAAAAAGGTTCATAATTCATAATCTACATAAAAAAACCGCCAGATTAGCTGTTCTGACTCCAAATACACAGGATCTTTTGGATAATTCCTGTCAGACACATTTTTGACAACTTTATTTTTTTTTAACAGCTTAATTACCCTTTTTTTCCTTTGCGAGTCTGAAAAAAACTTTGGAAGGCGCAGTTTGGCAACGAACAATAGTGTTTCTCTGACAGTCAGGTGGGGGAGCAGTCGGTCATCCTGCCGCACATGTGCTATGCAGTTCTTTACAAGCTGAGGAGTGCTGGGTTTGTTATTGATCATGATTTGACCGGACTTGATTTTGCCTCCATGATCCCGGCAGGTTATCACATCAAGCAAGGATGTCTTTCCACCAGCTAGAAAAATCAAATTTGAAAAATTAAATAAAATATTCCAGAGGATCATTTTGAAAAGTTATTTAGTCGCAGACAGAGGAGTTTTCATTCCTTAACTCAAGAAACACGATCTCTTTGTCCTCTTGTTACCTCTCTTTCACTTTTGAAACAGGTGAAAAATGGTGATCTGTACTGGGTGCAGGGCTGGCACCTAAATGCTTGGCAAGAGTTTGCTTTGTGGAGGGAATTGTGTATTCAGAAATGGCAGCTGGAACAGCTGAATGACTAAGGTGCTGAATGATTATACAGACAATAAGAAGCTTAATCGTGATTGAAATTAAAATTATTATGATTTAAATAAGACAAAAAGCCATTTAAATAATTAACAAAGGCTGGCTCGTATTCAGAGGTAAGAAAAGTAAAACAATGAAAACAACACCTGATTTGGAATTAAACAGCAAATGAATTTTTCCTTTTTGCTGTATGATACTGTATGTAAACACACAGAGCTCTCTTATTATTATTAGGTGTCATTTATATCTAGTCTCCCTGTTGAAAGATTAACTCCACACTCATTTCTTCATATATAAATTTAAAAAAAAAAGAAACTCATCCATCTGTAAACCACACATTGCTCTAAGAGTGACATATTGATTGCCATTGACAATGTGAAACCCATCAGCAGTTTAATCCATTTTCCTAAGGCATTTGATGAAATAGATGATAAAAAGCTTTTAAAAATAGTTTGACTAGTTTGTTAAAAGGGGTTTGTGCTCACTGTATGTTACCTTACAAAGGTGCTATATCTATAACTCAATATATTACTTAATCACAAGCTTTTCCTTTTATTATCTGGAGAATCTCTAAGGTACAATTTCAGTTACATCAAGGATATGTGCTAAGAGAAAAAAATCCCATGGCAATGGGGAAGAAAGACCTCTTTTGTGGAAGTAAAGTTAAAATTTCTTTGGCAAATATGCCTTGCCTTTGAAAGAGAGCATCTTCACTGGGTCGTTGAGCTAATCTTATGTAAGGGGAGACACAGCATGGGGACTTTTACCTCCAAAGTATAGATACTTTTTACTTCAGTTTAACAGGCCAACTTTCTACCTCTTATCCTCCTAGATGAGATTAGACTCAATTAACCACACGGGGTAAAAACCATCTTTCCATTAGTCAACCTCACCCTGGAGAAGATTATATCAATCCTACCACCAGAAAATGAAAGGAAAGGAAAAAAAGATGTAAGAAAGCAGAGATCCATTTTAAAGCCAAACAGAAGAGGCACTATGTTTTCTTCTCTGTAAGTTTCTCTTAATCCAAATGTGTATTTTTATCCTGTTAGAATTGTTTCAATCTGTAGGGAATTCCTGCTTATGGCTATGCAGGTTGCCACTGATTTTTCTTACAAGATCTGGTCTCATTTATCTGCGATGTTACTGGATAAAGTCGGCAATTGGCCTGGTTTGACTCTAAGCCATGAAGCTGATTCATGTCCAGGAGAGCTGAGAAACAAAGAGCAAATGTGTACAAGTCATAATAAAGTTGGACTTGAAAACAAATTTTAATATTCACCACCCCCCACTATCATTCTTTGTTTCCTTATACTTTCTGTCCTAATGCATTTTAAAGAACATATTCGTGACACATTTCCTATAGGGTTAAGATAAGGGTTACTTCTTGTCTGAGAGTTGGTCAAATCATGACATTTGGTTGCTCTTACCAGTGCTTCCTATAACAGCCAGCATCTGACCACTGCGAACTTTTAAATTCAGGTTCTGGATTATTGACACATGTGAACGGGGATCTGATTTCCAGGTCCATGGCATTTTCATCTGTGCAAGGTTTTCATACCAGGGAATCTGGGATGCCATGTTAACCTATCAAAGAAAGAAGCAGGTCCCTTCAATTCAAACCATAAAGTACTTAGCAATAAATAGCTTCAAAGTTATGATGTTACAGGCAGAGAATATATTAAAATAACATCATTAATCTTTAGAAATTCATGGAAGAAAGTTCCTTTATAGCAAAATATGTTTTTCATGTTTTGCTTATTATTCTGTTAATCACTGAAGCTGTTTCTGTTCTGTTACTTTTGCATTTTATTGCTATTGTAAATTTCAAATGTTTAATTTTTTAATATAATTAAAAATTACACAAAACTGAAAATTATGACATGTACTTCAGATGCCATTATGGCACAAAAGGAGATAAAAAATTTCATTGGTTCCCTAAAATCCTTCCTGTTTGTTATGCTTTCTTTGTGTCCTTCCACATACTCATTCCTGCCAGCAAGAGCTCCTTCCATCCCTAGCTGGACAGAGTCAGTCTGCCCAGACCATGAGAGGAATAATTTGCCTCAGGACTGAGGAAAAACAGAGCCTAGAAACAGACCTCTTTTCCTGTCTTATCTACTGGCTTTACTAGATATCTTTACAGTGGAGGATTTAGCCTGCTGTCAATGTTGCAGCCAAGAGCACGATTCTGCTCACAAAACTTCTGGGTATTTATGCAACAGTCGTGAACTTTGTATTGTGAACTCCAGTTTTGTTTGGCTTTTGAAATGGCTTGCACATAGAAACAGGCGTTGCTGGGTGTACTCCCTGCTGAAGGGAAGTATACAAATTACAACTTTTACCTGGTAGTTGAGTTCTTTCACCTCGAGAACATTTGATTTTCCGCTGTATGTGAAATACAGACTGTTATCTTCTTCAGAGCAAAAAATAGTATCCTGGGCCTTGGTCTGGAAAAGTTATTACGTTAATTACAATAATTAATTACAATACTTTAAGTGTTGTTAGAATTTTAGTTCAGAAAAGGTGAAGCACAAAGGGAAATATATTCCATGGGATATAACAGTGCTGATGAGTTCCTATAGTGCAGAAATCTGAAGGGCTGAAATAAGTTCTCTCTTTATCAGTGTGAAACGTACTTTGTTCTAGCACCATGTGTGCCATGCTCTTGTTTGTTTTCAGTTTAAATGGGATCACTTTCAAAATGGAGATCACTTTCAAATGGGATCACTTTTCAAAATTCATTCCACTATAAAGAGATTGATCTGTTTCTGGTTTTCAGGAACAAAATGTACTGCTTCAGCAATCTTAGTCTACTGGATCAAAATGTTGCATATTGAAATTAAAAGTGCAGCTAAAAATTAAGGTTCATTTGAACTACCTTTATTATTGAGGTCATTATTATTAGACTCATTAACTCATTATTGGACTTGTTAACTAGGAGGCTTTATGAACAAATAGGTTTGCAAGTTTGAGTTCAGTCTATTTATCTTTCTTTTTTGTCAACTGAAACTTGGTGTTCTGAGATATGAAAATAAAGAGACTCTATGTGGCTTGGTTAACCTTTTGCACATAACAGCAATTAAGATGTCTTTGCTGAGGCAGATTTCTGGCTTTGGGTTGAATCTTGTGTGCATGCCTGTACTATTGTGATGACCGCAATATTTGTGTGCACCTCTTAGCCTCTCAGCAAATGAGGCTGATGAGTCTTTTCAGCTTACACACACAGCAGAAAGCAGCATGACACCAAGCAGCCTGAAAAGCCGTGTTAAAGCACGGCACCAAGCAGTCCAAAAAGCCATGTTAAAGCCTTCCAAGCTCCTCCAGCTGCCAAAGCACTCTGTGCTCTTGGGTACATTGAACTTAATTTTAAAAAAAACAAACGTGATCCCCAGCAGATGTGGGAAGCTGGTTTTACAGCCCAAAGTCATGTC
This sequence comes from Cuculus canorus, assembly GCF_017976375.1. NCBI lineage: Eukaryota > Metazoa > Chordata > Aves > Cuculiformes > Cuculidae > Cuculus > Cuculus canorus. The sequence goes on along the minus strand of NC_071403.1, from coordinate 99,434,949 downwards.
CTGGAAAAGCCGGTCCAGGCCATGCTCAGGGACTTTCTGCTCCATCCACATATTTGAAGATCCCCTCCCTCAGCCCTGCCTTTACAACATTTGAGTGCGGCTTGCATGGCTCTGACTTTGTTACCAGTGGGCTCTTGTGGGGGATGACGATGCTTTACGGCTCTGTTTTCTGAGCTGGAGGAGGGAAGGTCTTGTTTCTTGCAAAAGCCTGGTTGGCACTCTGGCCAGCCACCTCTCCCAGCCCCCCAGCAAGCGCTGTAGCTGCAGGATGGCCAAGCCCATCGTGTCCCTCCCCACTCTCCACAGGTCTCACTCACTGGAAAGCCTCCACATGACATCTGGCTCCAGCCGGCATCATCCAGAGAGACATTTTCAGTGGCTTCTCTCATGTTGGCAGTGAAAGGTCGCACTCCTTGCAGTTGCTTGACTGTTGGCTCTTTGAAAGCTGTGGAAATCCTCTTAGTTTCAAGCTCAGCTCTTTCCACGCGCCTTCACCAGAGCGCCATTTCTCCTGGCGTGCTGCGTCTCTGCAGCTGATGTGACCCCGTGGACAGGGAAATAGTCCCCTCCTCTGGGACCGTAATAGCTCAGGCTAAAGGTACATCAGATAGTGGCTTCAGCTAATTGCCTATCATTTGTCCTGAGGAAAAAGAATGAACTGAGAGCCCTTCTCTTTTCTTTTAGACTCTTCCCTGCGTGGCAATCTCCGGGGACAACAACCTACTGTCCCCTTGGGGAGGTATGGTGGCTGCCTCAGGCACCTGGCCAGCAGCGTGAGGGAGGGAGCCCGCGGAGCCCCAGCACTGGAAGATGTCGGGCAGCAGGTTTTCCACGCTGGAGAGGAGCAGCAGCGGTGGGCAGACAGGAGAGGCAAAGGCTGTGTGGCAGCCCTCTGACAGCATCAGTGTCCGAGGCGTCGATTATACCATCAGGTAGGGCCAGCAAGGTGGCATGGACAGGCCCTGCTTGACAGGAGCTGCTTCAGCCCCAGGGACCGAGGGGAGAGGGGTTGGAACTGGTGGGTTGTGAGTTCAGCTTAACCCCAGCAAAAAAGGAGGGACTTTGCCGGGACTCCCGCCTTATGGTGCTGGGCTGCCTGCCACGGGGTTAGAGTACACGACGCGAGGGAGGCAGAGCTGATCCTCTCTGGGGTTTCATCATTTCTTCTTCACATGTCTCTGAAGGAGATACTTTAGATATTTCTAAAGATTGTGCCCTTTTGCCCTGCTTTTCTTACTGCTGCCAGAAGGATAACGTCAAGCCCTAAAAAAAGGGTCAGGTGGACTAATAGCTGGCAAATCTTGTCAACAAATAAAGCCCCAGTTCAAGTACCCTCTTTTGGTTGTAGTTGGAAAGCCTCCCAGCAGTCATTCTGAAAAATCTGTTCAGACTTTGTTTTATCTTCCAGATAATCCTGAAGTTCAAAACTTAATGCTGGGGAATCAAGGAGGCAGGGGGCGAGAGGGGAAATATTTTCTTCATCCACCACAACATTTAAAAATCCTTGCAGGCTCCCATCCCACATGCAAGTAGCTATAAACTGTTCACTTGCTTTACACAAAATTTTTAAATCTTCTCTATTTTTTTTTTTTTTTTGATGTTTGCTTTCCAAGAGAACGTGTTGGCCCATGGTGGAAAGCTTCATTATGTCATAAAAAATGGACCCGGCAAATACTTAAGGATGTTTCATTTCACTTAGAGAGTGGCCAGATTATGGGAATTTTAGGAAATTCTGGTAAGCTGTTACAATACTTCAAAAGAAATAAGATCAGAGTTAATACTGGTGACTTCCACAGTGATATGAATGTGACTGAGGTCTGTGTTTTAAATGATGAAATTGAAGCTGTTTTTAACGCCTACATTGTAAAATGGTGGTGCTTGTTTTTTCAGAGCTCAGTCTTCTGTCATCTAACAGAAAATTGTGACTTCAATAAAAGATATGGTGTATATCTATATATACCGAAACATACATTATAAAGTGTGAATTTGCATGAATTAAATGCTAATTTACAGACGTTCTGGTTTTCCCATTTACTTCTCCTTAACTACCTGTATTTTCTGGACCTATTATTTAAATGTTATTGAGAACAAAACTCCAATACTTCTTTTCATACATCTGCATCCAAGTGAGGCTACCACTCCTGAAATCATAAAATTAACCTGTGATATTTAACTTCTTGTGTTTCAAAGGATCTGGGAAAACAACACTTCTGGATGCAATATCAGGAAGACTGGGACATAAAGGCAACTTCTTTGGTGAAGTGTATGTGAATGGGCATCAGCTGAAGAAGGAACAATTTAGAGATTGCTTCTCTTATGTGCCACAGGTTGTTTTCCACATTTCTTTCTGTGCACTGGGCTTCCTCTCGTGCAAAGAAAGTAAAGTTGCTGTTATAATGGACTAATGTAATCTGACTGTGATTTTACTAGTAAATGTGGTACAAAGCAGTTAATAAATTGTATGAATGAATAAAGGTTGTGGGGGCAGAGGCAAGATCTTAATTACTACAGGACTAAGTGCCTCTTCCTCTTCACATTTTTTTCCAGAGTGCCACTTTGTTAAGTTTCCTCACCATACAAGAGTCTCTGACCTACACTGCCTTACTAACTCTTCAGAAATGCTCCAACGACTTCATCAAAAAGAAGGTCTGTATTTTATCATCTTCCACCAGAAAAGCAGACATGATGTCATGTAATGCTTTCACCAGGAGAGCTTTCCATCCATGACTGTGCTTTATGTTTATAAGGTTTTGTAATCCTTATTCTGCAAATGGGGAGAAATACCCAGCTGAGGAGTACGACACAAGCTCTCTGGTGCTCCCTGCTCTGCAAGGGGCTCGTGCTGATGCTCCAGGGAATCACCATTATGCTGGGACAAAACTCTTCCACTCAAAGCTACGGCAGTTGCTGCTGCGGGAGATGCTGCTGTTGGTATCTAAGTCAGCTCCCATTCCCCAGGTGGGAAACCCAGTGTTTAGGGCCATGTGTGCTGGCAAGTCTCATGGACAGCAGGGGTGACTTTGATAGTACCCTGGCTCCTGTACAATGTCTCTCACTAACTAAAATAGCTCTGAAAAACAGTGGGCTAATAAGCTCCCTATAAGCTACGTCCTTGATAAAATAGGTGTGTTTCAGATCTACTAAAGGACTCTTTTTGACCTCTGTTGAGAGTGAAGATTGGATATTCCTGACTAAAGGCTCTTGCTCTCTGTCTTCTCGCATATCTTCCACTCAGTATTTTATATATTCTTAGTGCTGATGTGCCTTTCTTCTCCCTTATTTGGAAGCCAGACCAGCGCATTATGCTTCATACCTTAACTACTAGGCCCTCCTTTGATCTCTCCATCTCTTAATGTCAAATGAAGGTAAAATTCTACTCATTTCAGAATAAATGACAATAAAATTTAAAAAACAGTAATTGAAATAATATCTTTACAATAATCAAATAGAAATAAGGCCAGACACCTTTCAATTAGAATGGATGCAAGCAGCATACTGCGGAAGCCATAGCTTAAATGTCATTTTTTTCTTTCATTTTCTTTTTATTTTGCACACAGGTATCCGAGCTGGACATGTTTAGTCTTTCTAAATTTTAATTATTTTTCAGGTAGATGCAGTTATGGCTGAGCTGAGTCTCAGCCACATTGCTGACAAAATAATTGGAAGCCATATTTTGGCAGGAATTTCTGGGGGTGAGAGGCGTCGTGTTTCAATTGCAGCTCAGCTATTACAAGATCCCAGTAAGTACCACTGCATGGATTTTCAAAATAAAACAAAGCAGTGTCACTTTGTCCTCCCACCATTGACCTCCATAAACCACTTTAAAATACAAAAACATCTATGTTCTGTAATTCAACAAAAGCTAGCTTAGTAATGACAGAAAAGGATGAGCAATAAATCAGGTCTGTCACTAATCTATTAGTTGATCTTGGCAAGTAGACAATTTTAAAATCTTAAGGAGTAAACAAAGATTTAGACTCGCATTCATCCATTTTAAGTCTTTCTGGGCTCACCATCTCCGTGTATGAAACATCAGTTGTGGCACATTCGTTTGTATTTTTTTGAAGTGCATTAGAGCCATAGATATATGGATGAATTTTTTTTATGCTGAGGATAGTGAAACACTGGAACAGGTTGCCCAGAGAGATGGTAGGTGCCCCATCCCTGGAAACGTTCAAGGTCAGGTTGGATGGGGCTCTGAGGAATCTGGTACGGTTGAAGGTTTCCCTGCACACTGCAGGGGAATTGGACTAGAAGACCTTCACGGTCACCTCCCAATCCAAACCATTCTGTGATTCTCTGATACACAAACATTGAGCTTTGCAGCGGAGTAGTTACCTTTAAGCCATGTACATGTGAGCACCATGTACATTCGAGAGCCAAAAATATTCCCATGAATTAAAATCAAAGCAGAGAAATTAAAAGGATCAGCCACAGGAAGCAGCACTGCAAATGTTGTCACTTTTGAGAAAATTTATTAAAGATGCCAGAATCCTATAGAGTGAATGTATACCAGGCGTTTATTGGATTCTGAAGTCCTCGTAGCGGTGAAATGTATGACTTGTATTAGGCAGGAAGGAGCATTTCAATAGGAAAGTGAGGTGTATCACAGGTACTGTGTGCTACTGGCAACTCCCAGAGAGTTCACTGAGTGCAGTTATCACTCCGTAAGTTCACTAACCTCTGTAGTAAACACTGTAGTAATTTGTAGAAAAACCTATAGAGAAAGCTCTCTTAACCTGAAAAAGGTTGAACTGCCCTCTTCTGTGCTAAGTCTCATGTCTGTAAAACTAGTGGATTTGGCTGCAACTCTTACCCTTCCAATAAATTCAGTGAAAATGTAGTAAAAAATCCCCTATCTAATCTATGGAATTGCATATGTTGTATTTTAACAACTCATAATGTGTTTATAACGAATCCTGTGTGCGTACATAGATTTAATTCAAACTTCTGGCTAACAATGTCAGTTATATTACATTTGAATACATGCTGAAATTTATCTGTTTTGTTCTTAGAAGCAGATGTATACATCAAATCTATTTTGGTAATGTTTAAGACTTGACCTGGACTTAGAAAAAAATATTATGCTCTGATCGGCAGTAGTTTTTTATGTCCTTATTCCTAATCACTAGAACAGAACCACTGAGGCTAAATAAAACTGAAAAGATCACATTATGGCAATGTCTATGCACACTCAGCTTTACACACAGAACTTCACATGTAGAGTAATTTCTATATCGTTTACTGAATTAGCTTCAAAGGCAGAAGCTATAATGTTTAATCCCCTTTTACCTGAGTTTTAATGCGATTTCTTGTAATTTCTCAGAGGTCATGCTACTTGATGAACCAACAACAGGGCTAGACTGCCTGACAGCAAATCAGATTGTCTCACTGCTCTCAGAGCTTGCACACAGAGACAGGATTGTGATTATTACGATTCATCAGCCTCGCTCAGAACTCTTCAGGGTAAATAATATCTACTCTCTATTGGCTTTTTTCTTTTTTTTTTTAACTAGGATTTTTAATACCTAGGTTCTCTTCAGGATAAAAGTATAAGATCCAGCGTAGTTGTCTTCAAAGCCTCTTCCTTCCCCCTCTAGCCAAGCTTGTTTTGAACTAGCCCTGGCCTTCCGCTCGTCATGGGCAGATACTTCCCTGTGAAAACACTATGGACACTGACTGCATGCCTAACCTTTGTGTTATGCAGCTACCCAAATGAAAACCACTGGGAGAAGCCATGTAAATCCCCCATGTGTACAAGCACTCTGAAAATTAGGACTTCATTTGTCTTTAAGTATTTATATTTCAGTAGCCCTTGCAACTTGAGACAGATAAAGCCATGATTTGAAATGGAAATGAAAGAAAACACAACTGTTTCTTTCCTCTTTGTGTCAAGTTGTGATACTTTGGTCATGTGGCGGGGCAGGCCTGCCTTACAGGGCTCTGCTAGCAAAAGCATTTTTCCCTTCCCATCACTATTTCGCACTTTGTTCTTCTGACACATCCACCACCCACCATGTGAATGCAAGGCGTCTTCTCCCTGGCTGACTGAATTGAGTGTAAGTGGTCGTGAAACCAGAGGGGAGTGACAGTGGTTTTCTGGACTGAAAGCAGTCCTGGCGCCTTGGGAGTATGGATTGATAATAGCTGATGGAAACCCTGCCCTGGCAAATGTTCACCCGAAAAGCAGTGCTATTGAAGTCCTTAAGCACTTCAAGATAATCTTCCCAACAATTTGCGGATTTTACAGACTGGGGCTATTAGGTGCCAAAGGATGTCAGTCGATAAGTGAAGGTGCATTAGAAGTGAAGTCCTAAGTCCACAGCTCCCATTCCTGTTTGTGAATTACTTCTGAATGCTGCTGTCACTGATAGTTTCAAGAATCACTAGTTTTAAGAGCTTATAAAGGTTTCGTCTTATATAAGCACCGAGAGATACAACAGAAAGGACAAACTTCCTTTGACAGAAATGAACTAAGGAAGTCTGAATGTGTCAAAACTATTCTTCCTGTCAAAGCAATTTTATTATCAAGATAGTAGCTGTACTCAAGAATTAATGTCCTGCTTCTTAGTATGTATTGTTAATGTATTAATTTGCTCTCCACAGTTATTCGACAAAATAGCCATCATGAGCTTTGGAGAAATGGTTTTCTGTGGCAACCCAATGGAAATGATAACTTTTTTTAGTGAATGCGGCTATTCTTGTCCTGAGCAATCCAACCCTTTTGACTTCTATGGTAAGATTGTCTAAATTATTTTGGTAAAAATATGGGATTCCTTTAGACAAAAAAGTTGTTTTTCTTTCCCAAATTAAAGTTTTTTCCAGAGATAGAAATGTGTTTGAATTTTTCCCCAACTTTGTAATCATTCTCAGCTAGGAGAATAGTGAGGACTGGGACCATGTAACTTCCACTGAGTCCATAAAACAGCAAATGTTTGCAGTATGTCTGATACACATCAGAAAGGAGTAAGCTACCAACAGTAAAAGAATCTCAGCTTCATGGAACCTGTGGATTCCTGAGGGCAACTCGCTATGGCTGTCCACTAGATATTGGAAAATCAATTTAATCCCAAAACTGTGGAAAGTTCCATGCCCTTAGGAGCTACATGATGCCAAGCAACTGAAGACAGTTGTTGCCTAGAGGGAAGGATTTAGAATGAATATGGGATGACTGAGGCATCAATTTCCAGAGATACTGGATTATAGATTTTCAAAGGTTTGGGCAGTAACTAGTATGGAGGTGAACTACTGGAGCAGAACATATGGATGCTTCAAGAGATGATGACAGCAAGCTGTCGGTAAAAGCTGAACAGCAGTTTTACAAATTCAGGATGAAAACAAAAGTGTTGGCATGAGATTTTTGAAATGAGACTTGGTTTCACTGCAGAGCATCCGTACCTGATCCATGCAGAGACATTTGAAGAATGTGTATATGCATGTGTGTGTACATACATACGTGTGTGTGTTTCAACCTAACTATCTTTAAAATCTCATATGTGGACTGATTTCTGATGATACTAGCTGAACACTAACAAGAGAACTTGACCAGTCCAAAAAGCTGTATTCAGAAACATAGCACGTTCAGAGAAGGCAGTGTTTTTCTGTTGTCTAGATGGCACCTAAATTCAGAGTGAAGAGAGGATAGTTGTTGACATGAAGCTGGAATGGGATGAAGCTGAAAATACTGGTGTGACAGTGAGGATAATTTTGCCTTCATGAGTTTGAATAGTCTTGAAAAGCGTAGATGAGTTGAAATTTAGACTCACTTTTAAAAAAGCTTAGTAAAGAGAGTACTGCATTCTTCAAATGTCAGCCTTTGAATGTGACAAGAAAAGGAAAAGATACAGTTTAGAGCAAAGAATCATCAGAATATTTAGTCTTTCGAAAATTGGTAGTTTATATTTTTTGTGTGATTTAATGATGTGAATGTAGGGATGGATTCTGCTATCATTTACACCAACAGCAGTGGAAAATAGATGATATGTATTGATAGTGGATTATATTATTGAAACGTCACGTTGTTTTTATAAGAAAAAGTACAAATGCCCCGTACTGCATTAGCTATCTGGTCTAGAGACTGGTCAGTGTTGCCATTTTTAGAAAACGCAGTTGCCATTTATTTCCTGTGTGACTTCCAGCAAGTCACAGTGGTCAAGTTTTAAAAGGTGTGTTTGCACTTCAAGTGTTCATATTTACAAAAGTGAAGACTTCATTTTGGATATGTTTACCATTAAAGACAGTTCTGCTAAATTCCACTTTTCAGAACACCAGGGAAGTATTCATAAGCTTAATTCAGATTTAAGGACACATTAAGAATTTTGGAGAAGGGCTCCTTTCCTCTTGATCAGTTTGTATTTTGAAGTTGAGCATAACACTGTAAAACTGAAATCTAAAGATGACAGAAACCTTAGGAATAAAGAAGTGATGAAGACATATTATCAGATGTAGATGAGTAATATAAAAATCTGTGAGAAGAGCTATTCCTGAGAATGACAATCTAGGTTTTTGAAACCTTAGATAATTCATTGCTGTTAGGGAAAAGGAAAATTTATAATGCATTTTATCATTATTGCTGAATCTTTATGTGCAAATCCTATTATACAAATAGCACACATAATGTTCCCCTATGCCAATAAAAGAATTGCTGGTCTCAGGAACAGTTATAGGCAGATTTTTTAGAAAGGAACTCTGTGAAGCGTTTATCTTTCATAAGTTCATAAGTTCCATGGCAGTAAGCAATATTTGGCCTGCTGAACATCCTCTAACTTCACTTTATTGCAAAAGTATGTCTGAGACAGAGGTGGATGAAACCCAGTACAACAATGCAGTAGAAGCTCAAGTAGAGAAAAGAGCAGTGTCTCTGCAGCATGAGCTCAGATTACCTGAAAAATAAAGCTCTATGGTTACGGAGAAGCAGGCAGAGGACAAAGGAGAATCAGGGAGCTGTGGTCCAAGTATTTCCGGAAAACCTGAGAAGTATATGACCAGAAAGTTGGCTCTTCATCCTCAGCTGGTGATCTGTCTTGCTCTCGGCAGCAGTAACACTTTGCCAGTGGCACAGCTCTGTAGTGTACAAGGAGAATACTACTGTCTGAGTAGCACAGCTTGCATTTCCAGACAAAAGACTCAAACTTCAGGGTCCTACAGAGACCACAAAACACAGATTTGTTGTGGCTGCATAGTTATTAATTCACACTGCTTCTAATGGAAGGGAGGAGTAAAATAAACATTGAGTACTTTCAGTCAACCTCCTCTTCTCCCAGATTTTAGAACAAAGAAAGGTTAGTTGCAAAGGAGGGGGAAGAATTAAGAGAGGAAAGTGATTGTATACATAATAAACGCCTTGCAAATTTGCAGTGGACCTGACATCAGTGGACACGCGAAGCAAGGAACGTGAACTCGAAACATACAGTAGGGTGCAGGTAATTGTAGCAGCCTACAAAAACTCGGAGATCTTTAGCAAAGTACTGGCAGCCATTGAAAGAACAAGGTGTATGAAAGACCTGCCGCCAATACCATTCAAAAACAAAGACTCTCCCAGTGCCTTTTACAAATTATGGATTCTTTTACGGTAAGACTTCTTTTTCCTTTTTTGTCTTTTTTTTTTTGAGAAAAATCTTTGTTCTCATCCACTGATTGTTTGGGTTCCACCCCACCCACCCGTATAAATGCAATTTCTTGGTTATTTTGGTCTACCACTGTACTTGTCCCTGTCTTTTTTAATATATTACCTTTTTGTGGACACTGTCCATGTATGATTCGTTCAAAGCTATATACCCTACATGTGGTACTACCCTACATGTGGCCAGTCATAACTAACAAGTATGTTATTATTGTTTGTTTCATTATTAGGAGGACAACAAGAAACTTCTCCAGAGATAAGATGGGCATCATCATGCGTCTCCTCCAGAATCTGTTATTTGGCTTGTTTGTAGCATTTTTCCTTCTTAGACTAAGGAACGACCTGATAAAAGGAGCGGTGCAGGATCGTGTGGGGCTTGTCTACCAGTGTGTGAGTGCCCCCCCCTACACAGGGATGCTCAATGCTGTTGCTCTTTGTGAGTTTCTGTCCTGTATTATGTGCAGCAGCACCTATTGCTGCCATCGTTTTGTAAATAGGAAAAAGTCTTTTCTGAAGAGAGGCGTTTAAAGGATCTCAACAGTTCAGGGCAATGGCAGAGCTGATAGAGAAACAAGAAATTTAAATGTGAAGCGACAGGAAATTTCGCACCACAGAAAAACATTCGTGCATCAGAGGGGCTCCAGGTTCACTGTTCTTAAGGAATACACCCTGATCCCTGCCTCTCCCTTTCACAACCGGCCTGTGCATGAAGGATTTATTCTCAGCTGTGCAAAAGCCCTTAACTGGCTTGCATGTAGCACTATAAAGGCAGGACAAAGTCTGGGTCTGTAGTTAACATCTTAAGTGAGATCAAACCCAAAGACATGGAAAGGATGGAAATACAAAATAGTTTTGACAGCAATTAAGGATAATAAGGTTTAAGAGTATTATGCGATGATAACATTTTTCTTAGAAGCTGTTTCTCTTACAGCTGCCATGCTAAGACCGGCAGTAGTTTCTATTTATAGCCCTGAAAACTGCTCTGCTTATGTAGGGAACGTATGCTGCTGTCAACGCCTTGAGATCTGAGCACCTCATGAAATGATCCAGACATGGCAGCTTTTTCGTATCTTTAATTTCTACCTGCAAAAAGAGAAAGCTGTCCTGCACGCTGCCTAGTTAAGCCTCTTTCATTAAGCTTACCAACTTTTGCCATCTGCAGGGAGCATGTTGTGTATTTATAGTGGGGGGGGGGAAAGTGAGCAAACTGATTCTGAATGTTTCCGATATATTCTCAAGGTTGTCTCTGCTCTTCAGGTTGTTTTTGCAACAAGTCTTGGTGTCTTTACTCAATGGTGACTTAATTTATTCCTTATTTATTCAATCCAGTCCCACCTTTACGTGCTATCAGTGACCAAGAAAGTAAAGATGGCTTATATAAGAAGTGGCAAATGCTTTTAGCTTATGTAGTACATTTCCTGCCCTTCAGTATTATCAGCGTGGCAATCTTCAGCATATTCATATATTGGTAAGCATTTGTACAGTCTTTTGGATGGTTATTTAATTTTTCTTACTAATTTCAGTTCCTGTGTCAGCAACAGGCCATCTGGCACAGTTTCCTGCTGTTGTCTCTCAGAATGATAACAGAGAAGTCTTATGGGAAGATGCCCTTCTCCTTCTTACAAGAGGTGCTAAATAAGATCACTCAAGAAGCTCCTAGTCTTGCCAAAGACCTGTTAAGCAATCTCATGGTATTTGTAAGAAGGCTTTTTATTTCTAGCAGGTCAAATCTTGCATGCACATGCGTGCACACACGAAAAAAAGGAAAAAAGAGTGGGTAAGACTGGCAAAACAAGTTCTCTCAGTAACTTGGGAAGTTCTAATGGGCCTGGGACATTCATCATTCTTGTGTCATACCAAAACTGGGATGTGTTAAATTACATTACATTTAGAAAGATAGGAAATAAGGAAAAATGTGAGGAAGACAACAGGAAGTACATGACAGTAACAAAGCTTCTTATTTCCTGCGATGTTGAGGCTTTAGCCACAGCCTATGGAAGCAATGAGACCTGTTTTCCTCTCTTCCAGTCTCCAGAGAAAGACACAAAAGTGAATGTCTGATAGCGGGAGAAAGGGTTTGGTTGTAAATCTTGTGGTTTTATCCCCAGTATGTTAATTTTCTTGCATCATTGTGAAGTATTAACTCAGAATCGGGTGATGAAATATTTCATCTGTTCATTGCCTTATCTATTATATAAGGTCTGATGCTGTTCATTTCTGTTCCCTTGATTTCCCACCTTCCACTTATTCTGAACTTAATACAGTCCACGGTTGCTGGCATAAGCTAATACCAAATAAGGACCAATTTCTGTCCCTCAAGCATTTTCTAGGACTTTTATTTTCCTAATTATGTAAAGGAGTGGTGTGTGGTGCACTGAAGTTTCGCTCAAGCAAGGCCATCTTTCTCTTTGTCTCCTTAGCTACCTGGGCTTTTATTTCTGCATGCTGTCAGTGCTGTCTGCTTCAGGCAGCGCTCCCTGAGAAGTCCTTTTTCACAGAAAAAGAGAAATTACTCCTCCTCCCAATGAGCGTTTAGAGGATGCACTTTGCTCACCAGAGCCCTTCCATTTCTGCCTGCGAGTCAGCTGGTTGCCAAGAGGGCAGCCGTTTGGAAAGCACCTTTTCAGGTTTGATGAGGGAAGGTTTGTGGAGCTCCTGAAGATCACGAGCCACTCTTGGTCACACTCATTCCTTAACGAACAGGAAATTTGTGTGGGTAGAGACTTTGCCCTTGTGCTTTAGTAGCTTCAAATGCAATCAAGAATAAGGACAGTGGTTCTAGTTAATATTTACAGATATTAGCCTCCACGTATCTTTGCTACCTTGTGGTTGTTCGGAAGCCATCAGTGATGTACCAGAGTGACTTCGTAGTGCCCTTAGACCTCTTAGGGCAAGCAGGTCCTCTATGAAATTTTGAAGATTTTGTCCGTGCAGAACTAAATCCTAAATGGAGGGACTACCTTCTGGAGAGGCTTTGATAGCCTCTGGTATGTGTTCTTACAAGCCATTTCTCTCAGAGTTTGTGTTTGGAATTCAGACAGACCAAAACTCTTACCTGACTGGACACAAGGCAGACCTGCCCAAGAACCAACACAGACAGTTTTGCAATTAAGTCAATGTACTCTGTTTATGCAGATTTGCTTAGCTAAAGATACCTCTGGGAAATGTCCTAACAGTTTATATTATCTTACCATTCTATTGCTGTGATATTCTCTCTTCCGAGTCGGGTTTTTTTTCTTCTCTCTTAGGCTTTCTTCTCTTCCTATTCCTACCACAGATTTGCTAGTCTGCATCTACATTTCTCTGTATGAATTATTAGAGCATTTCAGAGAAGGTGATACGTTTCTGCTAGGAGTTTGGAGAGCTGTTCCCTCCGTGCTAATCTGTGATTAAAGGCTGTTAAATACCTGCTAGTTTGGTGAATGTTTAATACTTGAAGAGTCAATGTTCAACCATCTATTTATAATAGAGATTATTTTGGTGTTACACACGAAAAACTCCTAGTGGAAAACCTGTGAGAAAATTAATACTTCTATTTTTAAGACCATGATCAAATATGGTAGATAAAAAAAAAAAAGAAAAAAGACACAGGGTCTAGTGTTGAGGAGTGAAAAAGAAAAAAACCATTGAATAGCTGCTTGTCAGCTTAGCAAAGCACGCTCTGTGTATGCAGAAGGAGGCAATTCTGGTATGAGGTATTTTGGAAAGAGTAATGGGTCACTACGTAATAAAAGTTTTCGTCATCTCTCATATTCACTGTAAGGCTGAATAAAGTTTGCCAGGCAGTTTCTGGCCTTTCTTAGCTTTTTAATCTTTAGTACAGATTGGAGGGGACACCTTTTTTTCCTTAGGTGAGCTAGGGAAAATCTTGGACTAGTGTGTTATGTTAAAAAATGCAGGATTATGGAGGAAATTGCATTTGGATTAATTAAATGGGTGGTGAAGTCAATTAGCCTTCCATTTAATTGAGTATATCCATTTTTACATTTGCATGCACAGTATCAGAAGTGCAAAATTCCACCTGTTAATTATCTGCATAATGACCTTCTTTAAATATGTGACATATAAATAACTCCCACTGCACAGACTCTAAAAGGAGGAGGATATTAGTTTATGGAATTGTAAAAGCCACAGTGGTTACCTTGAAACAACACGGATTTCTGCTACATCTTTACATAAACCTCTTCAACTTAGATGGAGGAAACCTAATATATTTGCACGTAGGTCATGATATGAAGTGGATGTCCATTACGTTAAGGCTCCAAACAACATGCTGAGAGTTAAGAGATCAACAATTCACTTAATGAGTAGTTAGCAAAAAAATAAAAACAAAAATGAAAGCTACATTCCAGGTTTTTCCACTGCTTTTTAAATGGTTGGTTGTTTTTTTTCTTTCTCATTTTTGTACAGGACTGTAGGGTTGTATCCTGATGCTTCCAGATTTGGAATTTTCTTTGCTGTTGTCTTAGCATCTCATATAATTGGTGAATTACTAACACTTGTTGTACTCGGCGTGGTTCAAAACCCAAATATAGTCCAAAGCGGAGTGGTGCTACTTAATTCAGTGGGTGTGGTAGTGGGAACAGGACTACTAAGGTAGGAAAAAACTTTATTTCATTATGGTGTTAATGTTAAACAATCTGCTTGTGAGAGAGTTTCATGCTGTGCTGCCAAAGCACAATAATGCAGTTAGCAATGGAAAGTAAGTGCAGCTGTTATCCTTCAGAGATAGAACTGCCTAATCATGTTAGAACTTGTACCAAACACACACAAAAAAAGACTTTAGAAATCAAGAAACATACTTTTTTTTTACTTTTTGCAAATAAATTGAAGATAGAACTGAGCAATTAGTATCTGTGAGCTCAGCTGAATTCTTCTACTTATGCTGGTGTCTTCACAAGAAATGCTGTCCTCAGTAGAGGACGCTACCCAAAAAAAAAAAAAATCTTAAAATTTTTAGTAACTGCTGGGACTTACCAGGTATTAAACACTAGGAATGATAGTTTTCAAAAACAGTTGTTCTCAACTGTTATATTAGTGTTTTTCTCCGGTTTAGTCATGAAACTTTCCAGACACTTTCTATTTGTGCAGACTGAAGTACATAAAAACAATGAAGTAGGTTAGTAAATATGCAGGAAAATTCTGATCCATTTATACTATTACTGTGCCAATAAATGTTTTTGCTGTGTAACTGTATGAACTTCAAGCAATTTTCCTCTTGTGTTTGTTAATACTGAAATCACTATTTTTTGATAAATATATCATGATAAACTATTGTCAAAAAGCTTTCTTGAGATGTTGAGAAAATACGATATGCTCACCTGAGATCTTTCCAAAGAAAATAAACTAAAGCTAAGAATGCATGATGTTGTCCTCAAGAAAAGCATGAGTTTTCGCAAATCCAATGGTGCTTTATCTCTTCAAAGTGATCATCTCAGCTAATGCATACTTACCAAATAAAACTAGGTTAATGTCTAATTACTTGGTCCCTGTTTTCAGGAAGAGGTATTAATGTTTTTACAGTGATGAGACAGTTATTCCTGCTACCACAGACTAATGCCATAATGATAACTTTTAAAAAGTATTAGAGTGGTTTTTAACTTTATTTCACAGTAGAGACGTTCCTAGTTAATGTTTTGAATCTCTTGCATTAAACATCATGGGCAAAGAAGGATATTAAAAATAGCATTGAGAATTGGGTTGTTGGGTCTTCTATTCATTTGTTTAATAATAAAGCCTTGCAGTATTTTAGGTGCAGAGCAGTATTTTAGGTGCAGAAATTGACCCATCTTGTTGAATAAGGTTATTTCAAAATTTTTCATACACTGTTTCTCATTATTATTTTTTCATTTTTGTATTTTTATTACCGTTCCAGTGAATTACTTTGCTATTCAGTCCTTTTTGGTTTTGAAGATGGAGCGAGGAGGTGGTAGTTTCTTACTTTGGAAGCAACACATTTTTGCAACTGAGGTTTATACTGGGCCTTGTAATTTTCAGTTTATTGCTGTGAATAGCCAACAACTTCACAGAATTATTTGTGACTGTGCATAAACAAGTCAGGGCATAAGGTTATGTCACTGCACCAAAGTCAAAGGTAGCCTTCATGCTTGTCTCCTCATTTAGTGCTAAAATGGACTTTATGTTTGCAAACCCTACATGTATAGCCAAGAACTGTTTCTGTAACAGGCTACAACAGAATATGAGAGCTTGTTTTCATTTGGGGTAGAGCTGCCTCTTGGGATGTAGCAAAAGCCAGTTCAATTTCTCTGTTTCTTTAAGGACCACGGAGGAAATGCCGACACCTTTTAAAATACTCAGTTATCTTACCTTTCAAAAATACAGCAGTGAACTTCTTATAGCCAATGAATTTTATGGCTTAAACTTCACATGTGGTAGGTGTTCAAAACCCTCTCACAGACTTTAAGTCCATTGTGAAGAATTTTAATGAGATGTTGGTGCTTATAGTCCTTCTACATACAATAAAAATATCCTGATAAAATAAAGATAACTTGAAAGTGATTTAAAAATATCTTATTAATCAGTAACGATGATAACACCGTATCAACAAGCTAAACTAAAGTTTGATTTGTTTCTTCAACCATTTCTCATTCTTTCATTCTATCTTTCTCTTCTTCACCTTTTCTTCTATTCTCCCTTTGGGGCACTTTGGGAGGTAAACTTTGCAGCCTGTTATGAGCTTATTGGAGTAGTGTTACACGAATATAAGATCAATAGAATTGCACTATACAAGATCAAACACCAGTGCAGGGAGCACTGACAGGTAACGCCTGACTAGATGTTCCCTCTCATACTAGTGAGGCTTCAGTTGAAATATGTTACCATGGCATATATTGAGCAGCTTCGATCTGTCAGGCTGTGCTTTGCTGGTTGTGAGCCAGGTAACTGGCAACACATTAGAATCAATCAGGTTGGCAGGGTTAATAGCTTATATCCACCAATGGCGGTAAAACTTAGAGCTTTGGACCTACCCCAAGATATTTTGTGCTTTGTAGCCAGGTGTCTGTTCTCCTCTCCAAGGCTGCCTATTCTTTATCCATTAATCTCTCCTGTTTCTTTTTATTACATGAGCATAGATGGCAAATGTTTGAAAATCAGTCCTTGACTTTGGTAGTAATCATAAACAGCTGATTTTTAATGTGCCCTTCAGACACTTTTCTTTAATTTTGGAAGCATTCAACAAACGGGAACACTGCAAGCGTACCACATGGGGCAACTTGCTTCTTGAGGCTCCTCTAGATAATGTCTTTTAAAAGCCATAGATCTTCTTTTTTCTGGCATGAACAAAACAGAAGGCTCCTAATGACTCTTTATTCTTCCCTTAAAAAACGTGGCATAGATTAACCGCAGAAACACATGGCTTTGTCTGCTCTTATTCCAAAGTTATGAGAAATGCTGCTGTGGGTGTAGTTCATCATTAAAATAATGTTAGGGCTGGGTATATAGAATGTATGGGCTAACTACTAAGGCTTGAGTTTTAATTTTACTGATTCACCTACTAAAGAAATTAATTTTTTTTCTTTTCACAGGTGGTGCCAACAGTTCCATTGCAATTAATGCTGCGTGTACTTTCTCTAACGGCATTCAGTTCATTGAAAAAACCTTTCCTAGTGCACTGCCCCACTTCACAATCAATTTCCTAATACTCTATGCTTTTCTACCAGTACTTGCCATTATAGCAGTTCTGAGCTTCAAAATGAGAGAGAGAGTTATTGGCAGGCAATAAAAAAGTAGCAGTTCTAACAATGTCTAATACTACACTTTTATTATAGTTGAAGGCTTGAATAGTTGGATTTTAGATAGAATGTAAGCGATAACAGATACAGAAACACATTCATCTTATCTCTGTTTCTAACTGGATGTTTTCCATCTTGAGAAACAATGTTCTCTTGAGTTTCAATGGCTTCCCGGTATTGGTATTAACTCCCCACTGCCAAATCTGTCGTAATCAACAGCATTACATGTTCTAAAGAACTTTTGGAATTTAATTTAGTCAGCTGTTGTTGTCAATGCTTAACAATGTAGCAACAGTGCTCTAATTCCACCACCTCCCATTTTGGTTTTCATGCATTACTGATAAGCAGAGGGGTACAACTGCTAGTAAATCACATTTATCAAATTGTATTTTAAGTCCTATGCTTAGTTTTGATATGATTTTGGGGATTTGTTGAAAGGGAACGAACCAAATATGTAAATAAAGAGAGAATCAAGAAATCGCTCCACTTCAATCTTATGCATACTGTACAGCCAGTGAGTGAGCACATGATCTCTAAGCAATAGAAAAGTCACCTGAGATGGTTTTGTCTTGTTAATGATGGTAAATCGGAGAAGACAGCTGTGTTATTTATATCTGTTCCTTCTTTTCATTATCAAGTTCTAAATCTTGTTTTGGATGCAGTTTGTAACTTACTAGAACAAATTTTTGTTTGTTCATAAAATGTCAATTTAACTAGGAAAAGAAATAAAAATTATTTTGCCAGTTCTTGGAAGTGATGTCATTTTCATATTTGGAATTTATTCTCATGGGCTCACTAACATCCCAAAGAGTCTAATTTATCCATTTAACAAATACAGGTACCTCTCAAAACTGAAAGCCGAACAGACAGAATTCCTAAACTCTGTTACTCACTTTCCATGTTCAGTGAAGAAATTAGTTATTACAGAGAGACAGACAGAGGAGGTAAATATCTTCGTATCTTGAAATTCCATAATAATATAATTAGTTTAATTTGATGCTCTTGAGGTAATGTACTTTGTAACAAAGAATTTGAAACCCTGGAGTTAATGCAAATTCTCCGCTTATGTGTGAGGCCAAGATTTTTTTTTTAAGATCTTTAAGTATAACATCTTGAGATACAAATATTACATAAGAAAAATGTTTGGTGAACAAATATGTTAAAAATAACAAATAGCTTTAAAGACCTGGAAGGATACATTAGTTTGTCTCACCCATTTTTATGTCCACAGACATCAGGGAACATTCTTACAATCCAGTCTGCCAAGTGCCTGTCAGACATTTACTCTCCAACAAGACATCTTAGCTCTCAACAAACACCTCTAGCTTTAATCTAGATCTTGTCTTGCATATTCTTAAAACACTCAGTCCATCTCATACTAGAGAAGATGATCATGGACAAAACCCCAAATCTATTTTAGGCTGGCATTTCACCAGCTTAGGCTGAATGTGAATCAATCATACCTCCACCATTAATGAGATATCTGTCAAATTGATTAGACTGACTTCCTAACGTTTGAATATTTGACAGAAATGTCATCATCTGAATCCTTAGTGAAGTTATAATATCATAAATTGCAAGAAATAAATCCTGTATTAAACTGTATGACACTGAAACAGAGATAAAGTAAATTTCTGAATATTAGATCTGGTCAAACATGGCTTTCATTCCAATTTATTTTGCCAGTTTTGTGGAATTATCCTACTCAAAACCAAACAACGACGCTAATATATTCTTAAGCATTGCTTTTGAATTATAGATGCAAGAAACTAGGAAAACATGCCTAACACACTTTACTATGCAGTTTCATATTTTGGAAGTGAAAACTTTATATTTAAATACATGTTTAGGAAAGAAGCATACAAAATAATGTGTTATAAGTTATAAAATAGGTAGACCTGGCTAATGCCAATCTTCATATTCAAAACCACCTCTGAATAATCTAGAATTCCTTTCTCCCCACTTTTTACAACTCTGTGTCAGTACCAGCATATACTTATATTCGGACTGAATGAATAAGCAGCTGAATGAATAAACAAGAACACTGAATAAACATTATAGATTGCTGCTGTATATTTTCCACTGCATCAGATTAATTTTAATATTACACTAGAAATTTGAAGTAATGCTGTAAAATTCAAACTGAAGACTTCTATAGCAGTTCATCAAGCAAAGTCAAACTCCATTTCCTTCCAGGATTTAGAGGCATTTCTTTTGTATTGTTCAAGTTCCTAAAACAGAAACAAATATATATATTAATATGATTCTCTCATTACTGAAAGTTATAAAAGATGCATACTTTATTCATCTGACCATTTAAAGCATGTACAAACAATTTTCACTGTAGAAAAAATGTATTCTCTCTCTATATATATTTAACAACATTAGAGTAAACCACATTTGCTGCCATACAAGGAGCTAATTTTATTTATTTATTTATTTAGCCTGGTACTTTCTAGGTGAAAAGAAATTTTTGTATCTTTTCTTGAACATTCAGTTTGAGAAACCAGGCTCCCTAGGAACCTAGAGAAATAATACTGTTTCACAAACATGAAGCCAGGGCCTTTCAAAACGCACCCGGAATTCCTTAAGATTATGGAAAAGAAACTAGAGGAACAAGGCCTACTCTATCTATCTATCTATCTAATCTATCTATTAGGACTGAAATGAACTTCTGTAAGCTTATACATCACCAGTGGTGATAACTAAGAGAGCTTCCAGTGGACCTTAGAAACCCCTACTGAATATAGGCTTGTCCAGAAAGCAGTAAGCAGAAATATATTTTAGATTAATGCAATGGGTGCTTAGGAATATCTATTCAATCTAGGCTACTCGATGTTTCTGGAAATATTCATTATTGCGTGAGGTTTTTCTGGAAGTGTATTACTCATGGCAGACAAGGATGCCATGCTTTTACTTTTGTTTAAAAATAATCTTTCATGTGCTACTGTTTAGTAGACTGAAAAGCTAGGATCTGCGTATAAAAATAATAAGCAAACCCAATGTGGTAATTAAAATTATGCACCTACTAGATAGTAATTAGATTATTAAAAGCAAAGAGAGGCTCAAATTGTGGAGGTATAAAGAAAGCAAATTAGAGGCGAAAGATGAAGCAATCTATGTTAGGCTATGCTGAGTACTAGCAAGGTAGACAAATGACCTTCTTTCGGTCGAAAATGCTACTGGAACTTTGAAGCCTATAATAAAAGGTTCTAGCAACATTACTAAACAACAATTTAATCTTCTGAATTTGACATAGTGGTCATACTGTCAGGTATAATTTCCCGAGAGTCTTTCAGCAAAAATTAATTGAGATATCACTATGATTGCTTTCTATTCATTTGAGACTAAGAATTTGCAGGAAGATAATACTCTAAAGTGGTACCGTTAGGCCTAACCCTGTACTGCTTGCAATACAAAAAAAAGTCATCGTATCTTATTTTGATGAGGAAAAGCCATGGACGTAAACTAGCCATTAGTATAAATGCAGCAGACTCTCAAAAGTGGGCATGTGGTTTATATGGTTGCTATTCTGATTTTAATAGCATGGACTTCTTAACAGAGTAAGGGAGGTTTCACTGTAGGTATAAAGACACCAGAACTGACAAAAATAACAAAATGCACACTTGCTGAATTTGACAGAAGTGTTAATTCTCAATCCAGAGCATGGAGGGAGGAAAAAGTAAATAAAGGGCAAAGCAACAATGAAATCATCATCAGAAAAGTTCATTATTTCCATACAATTTCTACTGTCTCAGCAAAATCTTGGGCAAAATTTTCAGAGAGTACCACTGATTTGAGGTGTAAGAGGATTTTTAATTAGTGCATATTCTTGATGATGCCTGCAGGAGTCTAGTTTTACAGTTAAATACCTTATAGATGACTGACACAGAACATATCGTGTTTAGCCTAAATCTATTAAGTTGCATTATTAAATATAACTCCAGTACTACAGAACTGTTCCATATTTAAGCCAGTCATTACTCAGTATTTTCACTCCCTCATCACTAATACAAAGTAATTATGATCTTGGAACATAACAAACTGTTGGAAAGATTCCTGCAGTTAGGAATAGAAAGAATACTGCAATACATGAAGGATCATATGTAACCTGATTTATGCGAAGTAGATAATTTCAAGTCTAAAAACTTTCTCAAAGGCTGTAAGAGGGGGGAAAATCAGACAACAGTTTTACATATTACAAAAATGCTATCTGGGCTCACGTCTACAGGTGTTGCCTAAATAATTTGCTTGAAAGATTTATCATCTGACTAAACCATTTCAAGAAAGAGGCAGATAATTCAGGAGAATTTAGTTTGCTCTCATTTTATCTAGCTAGAAAGCAACTCAGTATAGAGGCAATTCAAAACAATACAGAAATGAAAAGGATCCACACCACAGCATATACTAAAATGGTATAGCTGTTCCACTAATTATGGAACTACAGAATAAAATGATAAATATTTATTTTTAAGGTATTTCTAGGTAAGACTAACAAATATTTAAACAATTTTACATTTTAAGGTGCCTGTTCATGCTTCTCTGCCCAGTATCACTGCTCTGACCAAGGAGGTTCATCGCACAATACGCAACATTCTATTTTGTTGAATGAGACTGACTTTGTCTCCTGGTTCTGCAGTATGGTCACGTCAATGAAGCTTAAAAACTATGGCACACATTCTGTCAGCCAAGAGTCTCCAACTCAAACAGAGAGTTGTAGATCTGTCAAAGAAATGACTTTTAGTTGGGAATGACACAGTTAATTAGGTCACTTCTGTTTTGGGGGAAACAGGAATATGCTTCCTTGCAAGATGTTCTAGAGCCTCCCCTTCTTCTGTTTATGACTATAGGCTATAGTTATAGCCCTATTCCTTGAGATCTGCTTTCTTTAACTCTTGTTAGCAGACCCCAAATGGCAACAGACAGCTAATTTGTTTGGTTTTTTTTTTTAGTATACTTTATGGCATCAGACTTCATCTAAAACAGGGACCAATCCCTAAAGTAATACCCTTGTGTAACAAGGTCCAGTCAGCATGAACTTTGGCACCGTGTGACAGTGACTTCTCAAGTACCTGACTGGGAGGCTATCCAATCCTTTGAGCTCAAGGTTAGCTTTATCATTTCCTTCAATAAATGGTGCTCCCGTCACCTGTCCAGATGAAAAAGGTTCAAGCACCTATTCCAAGTATTAGCAGTACAAGGCATAACAAGATAGCTAAAATACCTGGAACAAACAAAAACCTTCGAAAAGACATCTTAGAGTGCTTAACTCTGTGGTAAGAGAGCATTTCTAAAGGAAATGGAGCGGACGCCCGCATGTGCCAGCTCACTGCTATAAGCATTTAGAAGGAACTAAGGAACAGGAGGAGTTCCATGCACTCATAAATGCTGAGTGATGCAAGTGGTATACGTGCAGCTCTAACTGACAATATTATTTCAACAATCTCACTCTTATTTAAGACACGTGTGTACCTAAAATGAAATTAAGGGGATCTTAAAGCATCAAAAGCCAAAAAGCTATCAGAGAATGGAGATAAATGGATGACATATTTGCCATGGTTTTTTTTTTTTATACTTTAGATGGACTGTATGAAGAGTTAACAGCAAGGTACACATTTAAGGCCTAATAAACAGGAAAAATGAATGCTTTTCTT
The DNA here is from genome assembly GCF_017976375.1 of Cuculus canorus. Classification (NCBI taxonomy): domain Eukaryota; kingdom Metazoa; phylum Chordata; class Aves; order Cuculiformes; family Cuculidae; genus Cuculus; species Cuculus canorus. The sequence continues at coordinate 99,411,919 of NC_071403.1, read as the reverse complement.
AAATCTTTATAGCCCTGCAAAGAGCACAAAATTCCAGTAATTCCAAGAGAGAATCTGTTAGTTAAGAAATGCATTAAAAATGCCAATTCCAAAAGGTCCCCAGTGCTGTATTCTCTCTCTCTTGGAGCCCAACTCCAGAATAAGACCAGCAAAACAATTGCAACAGCACTATTTGAAATAAACCTGCATGTTGAATGTGTTTGAGGTAAGAACTAGGAAGAGAACTCTGAAAAGACATAGTTGAGAAAAAGAGCTGTGCTCGATCTTTAACAAAGGCGCAGGGAGGAAAACACAGGCTCAGAGAGTCTAGAAAATGGTCTAGAAATAAAACAGTATGTTTCTCAGTTAACTCTGAAAATAAAGTGGTCTAAATGAAAACACTCTTGTGGCAGAATGCTGATGAGCTGCACTCTTAGCTTCTATAGCCAAAATGTGTCTCAGATAAACACTAGCTGAAAGCTAACACATGGGATTGAGCGAGGTACTCTGTTCTTTCCGTACTTCTATTTTGTCTTTAAACTATTTTCTAATTTTATATTGAGAACTTAACCTTTTACTCAGCTGGAGCATGCAAACCCTAGCTGCAGACAAACCCTTCAACCCAGGTTACAAAGTTGGCATTGATTTAATTAAACTTTGTATTGCCGCAGTTACCTACTACTCTCTTGCAATATTACTGACAGTTCTGACCAAGACTGAGTCACTCAGGTATGCTAGTTTGTCTATCAGACTCAGGGACAGGAGCTATACTTTGTTTCTGTTGCTGTGCTTTTGTTTTTCCTGCAAAGCCTATCTTCGAGATAAACTAGCAAGCTGGTAATCACCTAGAGTCCAAAGTGTCATATTAATTAACCGAAAGTAACCGAGAAAAATTATAATGTGTACTTAAACGATTTTAAAATCTACACTGTCATCATACGAAACTTTCATTCTGCATTATGTCCCATGATTTCAGTAGCAACATGTTGAATATTAAACTTCTTAATATATTGTTCTTCCCACACAATAGATTCCATAAGACTAAAGAATGTCAGACTTGTGATGCATTTAAAATGGGGCTTTTTGTGCTACTTTTCATATAACTGGAAAATCCAAAGGCACTTCAAGAATCGCTGCAAACACAGAGTTCTTTTCTTTTAGATGTATATTGCTATCTTGGTGCATTTCAAATCGAATTAAATCCTTCGCATATAAAACATTTTAATAACGTGCAAATAATCTTGCAATAATTGAACTTCATGATACAAAAGTTTAGGAAAGAGCTGCAGATAACAAAAGTAATTTTCTCTTTAATGCTCAAATTACTTGTAGAAGTCCAACTAAAAGAAGCTACACTGGCTTGCAATGTCCTTGAACAGATTAAGTCTCTAAAAGCCTGTTTCTTTTGTTTAAAAGTGGAAAATTAATAATTTCCTGTGTGATTTAATCAAAGCATACCAGTATCTTCTTTTGCAAGACATAAGTATTATCTAAAAATAACAAACCTAGTACACTATACAGTTATTTTGAGATATATAGATATATTGAGTATGAGATTACATTATAAATTCCAAAAGCAATGTGCTTTACAAATTTTAATGATTTCTAAGACTGCTCTTGATGTAACGGAAATTCAGAACTGATGCCTACATTAACAGGATATTACAGGTAATGTGCAAGTTCAAAGACTGTGGGGGATTCTTGAAATTGCTTTATTCTTTTACGTTATTGATATATTTCTTTGGATCAGGTAACTACAAGTTTACTGCCTTATGCAATCTAACTAAACTCTACAAAACCGTGATAGCAGTAATAATCTAATCCTTTGGCTTTCTTTTACAGGCACGCAAACAGATTAAATAAAACTGCCTTTCTTCTTAAGAGTGCAGGTCTGTAAAAGCGTAAGAGACCTAGATTGGTACAATCCATCAGTTTAAAGCACTGTTGGGAAAACCTCCTTTAACCACACTAACTTAGAAGTTAACTGGCATACAAACAGCCCACATATTGCTGTAAGAATGGGGTGGAATGTTTCTCAGTCATTCTAGCAAAGAATATCCCATGTGTGAAACAAATATATCTGTCTGAAGTAGAGAGTTTGCAGAGTAAGTATGTGATACTTTTCCCAAACAAAGAAAAATACACAAATCTTGGATTAACAAAACCATGCCTATGATATTAATGAAGACTACACAGTATTTCTACTTACGCGATGTTATACACCGGTATCTACAGGACAATGTTCTAACCTTCATCTAGTTTGCCACAGAATTTTTCAATAAAATTAATTCACCACAAATGCAGGGAAATGCAGAAACACTTCAAAATGAGTAAGAAAAAACAGAAGACCCTTTCCCCACTAAAAGCTTTTCCTGGAATTCTGGGTTTAAGTCAAATTTCACTAAGTGGAATAATTTTGTTCACTCTTTTTGAGATAAAACGTACATAGCCTGCAAACCTGAGTCATAAATGTCATCATCTCAGTACCTTTCCAGTTTAAATAAAAAGTTTTGAAGGAGGAAGACAAAACTAACAGAAGTAAATAGACCCCACCTCAAATCTTGATCCTGCTTCCTAGATTCTGATAGTCAACACCCAAATGAGAGTACAAGGTAGAGAAACAAAGCCATTACTGCCAAGAAAGCTTCACAGCTTTGCTTCAATATTATTTTAGTGAAATAATTCTGGGAAAGAGCTGGAGGGAAAATCTGAATCAATTTTTTAAAGCAACAACAGGGCCAAAACTCTGAGATCCAACAATGTGCTACTGGCTTAATGTCTACCAATGGAAAAAAAAACAACTAACCAACTACTAAGCTGAAAACTAAAGCTGAAGTTACTTAAAGGTAAAAAGGGGACTACAAAAATGGGATTATTCCAGCAATGCTGGTGGTTCTGGAATACCTGACTGTGAACAGCAACTGGAAAACAACCACACACCTGGTTTTTCTGAGCTCTCATGAAATCGACTTCATACTCGGCATACTGTAAATCCTGTGCAGGATCCTTGGTATCTTCTAAGTCACAGAAACTCTGAAAGAAGAATTACAAATACCAAAGGATAAACTTTACCCTCTGTTCTTTTAACAAGAAAATGCCACGCTATCAGTCTAATGAAGTATTTGCTTTTAACATAAATGTATCAAAATTCCACATTTATGGAAGAATTTTGTCCTACAGGACACAGATTAGATTTTAAAGAAAAGAAAATATTCTTACTTGGTAGCTGTTTATTATTCTCTCCTCACAATGAAAATATCCCTTCTGGCCCATAACATTCAGGCATAGTTAAGACTGCTCTTGCTGGAGCATTTCATACTAGAATTCAGTTCTGGTTACCAGAAGCATTACTTCATTAGCTATGAAACTGATTACTATCTTTTTGCAACTCACCTGAAATTTCATTTACTATCCTTGAGGAAACTAGAACTTTAAGTTTAATTCCAAAGAAGCAAATAAATTAATAGAAAGAAACACTATCAAATAATTATTTTTTTTAACACGTTGTCCTGCACATATCTCCTTATTCATGAAAAAAGGGAAGTAGCAAGGAGGCCATCATACAAATGATGGAATAAACTAAAGCAGAATTCTAATTATTATTAAAGCGAATCTGCTTAGCAAATCTTCCTTACTGAGACTGATACCTTAAAACACTGACGCAGTTTACCAAATGGGAAATGTATTCATTTCTCAAACTGTTTAAGGTTGAGTTTGGGAGTTATTGGCTGGGGGATGGAAAATGCGTTTACTACGTTTTAAAGGGCTATGAGTAAAAATAACATGAAAAATAACAGTACTGCATAGTTATTGAAAAGTAAAGTTTAGTCTTTATCATGCTGGAGCATACTGTTCTGAGAACAGTATGTTCATCTCAGTCATAACTGATTCTGGTCACAAACCAAAGCCTACACTGAAATAATGTGTAGGCTTTGAGATATAGCAGCCAAACGAGCAGGAAAGGGTGAATTCATACTGCTCCTCACCAAGAACAGAGACCCATAGACTGAAAACCAGAAAAAGCCCAGTTTGTGCACCATAATTTCAAGGACAGTTCCAGAGCCTTGACCAACTTCCTTGCCTGCCCAAGTAAGCCATAAAGCAGGAAATAGATAGTGATAAAGAACTGTGATGCAGGCAGTACACAAGGAGAAAGAGGAGAAAGCAGCAGCCTGTGCTTGCTCAGGTCAAACAAGAATTTGGATTTCCTAACAACAGCAATTACTTCTATTGAAAAAAACTATTTGGGGGTTCCTCTCTTGAGACTGTAAACTTCTGAAATATGTACAAGATTTAAAAATACATGGATGCGAAGAGATTCTAATTACCTTGCAAACCCAAACACTTCCCATGGCAAAATGACAGAAAGAGCTCTAACATGCTCGCCTCACTCAAAGCCTCATGCCCTAGCAGAACAAGGATCAGCGCCTTGCTGCAGCCATGAAGAGCTCTCCTCTTGCAACATCACTGTCATTTGGTTTAGGCATTAGAGGATATTTCACCTTTAAAAATTAAAAAAAACAACACTGAATATAACTTGCCCCTCAATCTAACAAAAGGCAATGGTATAATTTGGGAAAAAAATGAGGATCACATCACTACTTCCACTAATGCTAAATGTAGGAAGGGGACTGAAGATGTAGAAGCTAATAATCAAAGCATCACTGAACATAAATCTGTACTTTTTAAAATGTACGAATTAAAGAGGTTGGAAGAAACCGGACTGTTAACTAAGACTGAAATTCCAGCTGCTGGACTTGAAAGATAAAAATTAGTAGTGATATTACTGCTATTCTATGAGAAAATAAGATATGCAGCAGACATGCAAAAACCTACCTTGGGAGGAAATGTTTTCTCAAATACTTTTTTCCACAGTTCCAATGGTGTGTTTGCACGCATCTTTCCAATATCACTATTGGAGGCAGGTGGTGGTCCTACGGATTACAGCACAGCACAAAGTACTACAAGTATGTTGTCAGAACAACATAGATTATCAAATCATTTTGGATAATGATCAGTTTAATTTAGTATTTTATCTTCTACAGTGACAAGCTGCAACAAGTTTGAAAGAACATTGATCTTCCACCATGAAACGGGCTGAGTGGTATTATATTTTCTTTTAGATCTAAGCCTGTTGGTACTCTACTATTTGAAGAAGTCCCAATACTTTATTAAACTACCTAACAAAACTGCACAAGTATTTCTCATAATATAAATACTGAACTGCAATTTTAAACTTTCTAAGCCATCTCCTTCAATGATCTGTTAAAAATGATGCTGATGTGCTACAATTTAATTTTCTTTTTTATTCACTTAATTTTTTTTCTCTTTTCAAAAACAATTAAGCAGCAAATATGATGAACAGGAAACATCCTAACCTATTTGGGTCAGCGAATCCAGGCCTGCTGGTATAAATAGAGGTTTGCTGTGATCCACTGATATAGACTTGCTAGACAGAAAAAAAAAATATCAAGTGAGCATTTAACAATCAATAAAAAATGAAATTATTCTAGCCAAGACTAGACTTCTAATGGGCTTTACATACAAATACATGTAAATAAGAATCTACTCAATTCTAGTGGTGACCACGTCTCTAATCCATCAGTTTTGGAATAAAAATCGAAGAGTTGTCACTGTCTTGTGCAGAGACAGGCAGCTGAGATACAGCAGTACAAGTGCACGAACAAGAATCTTTCTGAGATCAAATTTAAGAAAATAAAAAAAAATTGGTGATGAAAATATTTTTTTTCACTACTTTTAGACTCTGGGCAAAACATTCAATAGCTGCAATAATTATGTTACCTTTTATCATAGCCAAATGCCAAGTGATTAATAAGAACACGGGCTTTCAGCAGGAGAGGCTCAGATTTACTGGTAAACTAAATGAATCAGAAACCAAAATACACATTATATTCTTCCATCATGGAAATATTACATTATATCATCTGCATAGGGTATTTCAAATAGAACCTGGATAGTTCCTGACCTCAATACATTTGGTATACAGTCACTAAATTTACTAGAATAAAATCCTCACCCTTTCTTTCCAAAATATGAATGTATTTGTCACTGAATATACTGATTGAGAATATTAAATTTAGTATAAAGGTTAAATAATATAGTATAAAGTTTAAGAATAAGTTTTGAAATACTGACTCACAACTTTTGAAGTATGTACATTAGAAGACAATTTTTTTGCCCAAGACTAATGAATTACTAAGATTTTAAATTACATTAAAAATTAGCCAGAATACCACAAACATTCAGAAATGTAATGAATAACTAAAATTGCTCACACATCATAAAGGAAGCTTTATAATGGTAGAACTGGTACAGAAAGCAGTTCCCAGAATATCTTCTCAAACTGCACCCTTATTCCTAAGGGCTTTTGTATCCTAACAGATTAATGGGTTTGAGAAAGCAGTCAGATCCCTACTGTGGGAAATGAACTTTCTCCCACTTATTTCAGTGGGAATCAGGATTTAGCAGCCAAAGGGTTTTAGGTTGCTAGTTCTTCATTTTTAATTACATTAATGCTTAAATACTTGTTTAAAAAAAAATCATGATAATTGATTCTCAGTTAACAAAAGATTAATTCATTTGTCAAAGTACAAAGCTGTACAGTTTTACATGGATGCAAAAGGACATGCTGTGATTATAGCAATTTAAAGCGAATGTACATTGTCTGGTAATCAAAATTATGTAATAAATAATATTCAATAGTGGCTAAATGATGGCTGATAGAATTAGAACCATCTTCTGATGTATAGAGCACCCAAGAGGCAGCTTTTTTGGATTGCGAACCTGAGCATGCTTGTTTGTGCCTTTACTTGGGAGATGCTCTGCCAAACTCAAAAGCAATTTGTGAACCCACATAAATACTTCATTGTCCTCATGGCCGGCAGTTACTACTTATTACTGTAAAAAAAATCCCTGCCTTTATTCTTCAACACCATGAGTGTGGTAAGATGGTATGCTTAAACTGCTGTGAAGACAAGCCCTTGGATTCAAGTTTTACATCTGCCAAAGCCAGGTCACTAGATAAAAGTTCACACTTCAAGCAAAGCAGAGTTCTCTAATTCTATCTAGGGCAATTTTTGCCAGCTATGCAGTAAACTCAATATGGGAACCGAGTTGGCTAACAGGTAACTCGTTTCATTTAGTTTTTGCTGACACTGAGAATTGTGTTGTTTGTTTGTTCATAAAGTATATCCATCCATCTCCTGCCAACACCTGCAACTTTTCTGACAGATTAGTTCATGAAGAAAGTTAGTGTAAACCTGATTAAATCCTATTTTCTTTAGGAGTTTTACATTTCTATTTTTTAAATATTGTTTTGTAACACAAATATTGCTCATCTTCTCTACCTTTAGTTGGAAAGTAAATATACACACCACTAATGATGCTCCATAATAATGTGAAACAAATCGAAGTGTCTTGCTTATTATTTTCCTCACTTCAGAGTCAAACTCCTGAAAAAGTTGATATTGGAACACATACATAAGAAACAAAAAAACAAATATTGCAGATAGAACTTTTCATTTTTTGTATAAACTGCCATGCATTTAGGCTACATTATATGAGGCTTTCAGCTGTCAGCATAATTATATCTTAAGACAGAATCAGTAACAGCCTACTTTGAAAAGAAGTGTCACAATTTCCCTTTGTTCTTTTTTACAGAGGGAGCCTAATTCAAGCAATACGTTAGTTCAGAAAAAGTTTCATAATTAAGAATGTATGTTCACTTTTCAATTAATTCGTTCCATTTTGTTAAAAATTTTTAGAAGCAGAAATACTACCTACTGGTATGAGTACTGGTATAAGGATTTTTTCTTTTTGTATAAATACTTGACTTTCAGTAAACCTTTGGGTATATGCTCTCTAAACTCTAACACCTGCAAGATTTGAAAGGTACATAAAACCACATTTTCATCAATGTTTCTTTAGTATAATACCATAAAGATGGCCTTCCCTGGATAAAGTCGGAGAAAACCTGGTCCCAGTGAAGACTGCAGGAGTCTGTCCATAGACCCCAAAGGAACTAGGCTGTTATTCTGTGCTTATTACATGAGAATCACTGATTATCAAAGGGGTCACAGCTCAGCATAAAATTTCAGTATCAAAGAAGTAACTTATTAATAAAGTATTAAGCAACTCAGTCAGCAAAGTATCAATGTACTATGCAGTCATCCAGAGAGCCACAAGCTGTCATCACGAAGCTGAAAATCAGACTCTCTGTTCTACTCTCATGACCCAGTGCTGCTTGAAAACTGAGCGTGCACTTGTTTGGATTTTTAACGTCCTGGGAGAGAATCCAGCAGTAATATAACATTTCTTTCCTCTCTTCCCTAAAGGATGTAATTGCTTACTTGTCTCTAAAAACTTCTGAGGTACTTCCAGATTGAAATATTAGTTTACTGTTCCTGCTGCCACAGCTCCCAGAAAATCTGACCAGCTGACAGGAGAGATGCCCCTCTTTCACTGCCATAAACTTACAGCTGCTGTAAGAAGGACGCATGGAACTGGATTTCTCTCATTAAAAAAGGAAGTCATAAACATGATGTTTTCTTGCTTCCCTCTCTGGTGTGCAGCAACTTTATATCTAAAAAATTATCAGTTTCGGAGTATTTTGTGAAAGAATGACAGTGTGCCTTCTATAATGCTGTTGGATGGAAAGATTTTTCTTTATGGTAGAGGGCTGACTGGCCATACTTCTGTTCAAATGACTCCTATTATATTATGAAGATTTTAGTATATAGGATCTTTATCAGAAATCTTTTAATTATTAAAACAATATTAATTATTACTTACATGAAATATATCATATTTGCTTCCAATGATCACCAAGGGTACTGGAAAAGGGTCAACCAACTCATAATCCTATCAAATAGATAGATGACAGTTAAGCAGTGAAAACAAACTGTAGAAGATTCCAACTGTTAAAACATCTGAAAGGCGTTAAAGTTAATTCACAGAAGATAAGCCTGTTTTTTTCCAAAATTTAAGTTAGATGAATACACTTTAATGCAATATCCATATACCATATTCTACAATATTCTCATTTTCTTCATAAAAGGTCAAGAAATAATTCCTCTGAGCAGTCAGAATGCTTACTGGTGTAACTTCTTACACCATACACTACGTAGCTCCAACATTAGATGGGAAGGGAAGAGAAGAAAAACCCCATATATTCACAGAACAACTGCCAGACTGGATTAGTAGAACTGGCTTTTCAACACACTCCCTCCTCCTTGCATCATATCCAAAATAATAGACAAAAAGCTCAAGAAAATTAAGCTGAATTATTTACTCATCTCACATATTTTCCCTCTCCACATCACATTTTCTAAACTCTTAAATAATATTTTATGTGACTTTCAAACGTTTGACATCAGCAGAAAGGGGAAACACCACTTAACAACCATGAAAAAGCAAATCAATACCAACAGACGAAAACAGTTTTGTGGATGTAGATTTGTTAAATAGTTAACTTCTGATAAAAGTTTTAATGAGTAGATTACAATAATTCTGAGTTATCTGGAAGATTTTCCTGTAGTCAATATGAAATAAGAAAATCCCATTATATTCATGCAATTATTTAGTCAAACTGCTTTGGTTGCAGCAGAGTGGAAAAGAGATGTTTTTTAGCAGAGGCTGACCTAACTGCTGCCTTCTAAAACTGGTTATTTCACATACAGGTTAAATGGCAGTCAATATACTAGCAAAAAGCTATACCGAAGAACCACATACTGAAACGAAGTTATACTGAGGAAGCACATACTAAAAATCTTCTTCTTTGAGAGGAAAAATAATAGCTTCACTCACACACTGTCAACACAAAAGCTTTGAGCAAAATTATCATAACTTAAAACTGGGTGCATAGAATATAGAACTGAAAAAAATAGTTTCTTAACTAAAAAAAAATGGGAGAACCTCAGAAACATAAAAGCTGGTATACTGACCCTAATAATCTTTTGACTATGGAATTAGTTTTTTACTATGGACTACGGTAAACAAGCCTTCTCAAACAAGGTCTGCAATTGATACACTTTATCATGATAGACAATAATTCTTTATCCAGGCCAATGGAACATATCTAATGTTTAAAAAAAGCCTCTAAGAATCAATTCCTGTTTATGATAAAAAATATGCTTAGCTATAAAAAGGCAAATAAACATCTGGGTAAACCATCATTTATACTGTCTATAATAGATATTATTCCCTCCCACAAAAACTGATATAATTTTTTTCTTGAACAACGATGAACGTAAAAAGAGAACTAGGGAGTAACAAAACATTTTGTTTACATCCTTCCTGGTTTTGATACTGAAGGCTGTGTAGAAATTCTAGTCTCAAAGGTATAACTGTGTTCCCTACACAGCAAATGTAACAAGTCTTCTCTTCTTTGCAATTACGGGCATTACTCTTTTTACTTATTAAAAAAAGCTTGCAGTTTTCTGATATGCGAGTCTCTATACGTAAACGTGATGCTGCAGCTACAATTTATTGCCAAGTGTGCATTTTCTCTTTGTGAACTACCTTCTCTAAAAGTAAAAACCAAAATCATAATTCAGCAGATCTCAAACCTTATTTTCTAAATTTGCTGAGTGCTGCATAGGTTGCTTTCTCAAAAACTTTACATTATTTTTAAATTTTTGAGCTATATAAGCATTTGCTATACTGCAGCATTTCACAGAAGTTACAGTAACCAGATTTATGTGCCAAGTCTTTGAACTGTTGAATACTTATTTGCACATTATATACACACAACATTTGCAGAGGTTTAATGCACAATGACTTTTCATTTCTATTGCGCATAATCAAGTTTAGCTTTTCCAGAGATTTAGTTAGCAATTATGTTTAAAGGACTGATGTTAACATTTCTGAAACTTTATAATTTAATTAGTTGTCAGATTATCAAAAGGCATTGAGTTTGTGATAGACATTTAAATAAATGCAAAGTATATAGTCATGTTGATGGCTGTTATAACTATATTCTTTGCTTAAATTTGTACCTTCAGCTAGTCTCTTGCTAGATGACTTTTGTACATTTGAGTTTTCATCTTCATTTTAAAAAGATGAGGGGGGGAAAAAGCAAACTGCTACTCTAAAACTATTTCTTTTGATTGGTGTAACATGCCATAACAATCACATTAGATATCTAACAAAAAGATATAAGGAACCTTCTTTCCTTGTTTCTGCTCTTATTGAATTTTTATTAAATTGCTATAATTTTCCAGTGAGCAGGTTCATCTACATCAAATGGATTTTCAGTCATGCAGAAAAATCTAAAAGAGTTGTTTATGATTTTCAAAAGCATTATCTTTAACTGTATAAAGGCCTGTGACATCTGGAGAAAATATTAGACGTAACTTACTGGATGATCCCTCTGCAGATTGTTCTGCATCCTCTGTTTAATTTCCGCAGCTACTTCAGGATTTGTCTTTTCTAGTTTGGTCAAAATTTTGTTCACGTGGTTTCTGGTGACCTGCAGAAGTTTCTCCATAGTAATCCAGAGTTCATTAGGTTTGGACAGATCCAATACAAGAACTACAGAAAATGACCTATTAAAAAGGCATTATTTGGTCAAATCTTTGGCACATGAGACAATTAATATTTTCATAAACAACCATACCTGCACCTGCAGTACTAATGCTGAAAGCAACAAATGTGAAAATATAAATGCTAAGTATTAATTGTGAAGCAAAGGAAAGTGGCTTTTAAGGACACTCTGAGCTCTGAAGAGACCTTCTCCTTGTCTCTTGTTCAAAACTATTACTTTGGCAAATTTTCCATAAGAGGTTTTGGGGGGAGACTGTATATATCAAACTTTCTTTCTGCAGATGTTGCTGCAAAACAGTAAAATAAGCAACTATCCTGAACCCATTTAGCTCCTTCCTGAACGATTGGGCACTTCTACTATCATGTATCCCTGCCATCTTGTAACCCTACAATCCCAGATAAAGCAGTGTTAGCAAACAGTGAGGATCTCTTCTAATTATTAATATATCCAAAAGTTCCATATGTTTATTATTATACTGTAATATGAAATGGAAAAAACTGGTCAGGGGCAATATTCCGTGCCAAGGATTGTGCCAATTAGCTGGAAACTCAGATGGGCATATGAGAAAGTCTCCTAAAAGATAAACGGAGAAGTCACCGTACTCAAGATATACTTAGCAATTATGGGGCTTTTAAAGGATGGATTATGATGAGAAATGCTTTACATACTAACATAGTAAATAGAGCCATTTGAACAGATGTAGTCATTCTTTCATATTCCATCCTTACTCAAAAAACGGGATCCCAGATCAGAATGGTATTAGAAAGACAAGGCAGAATGAATGTCCAACTTTGATTTAAAATGCTGTGTGGAAAAAAATCTGGTGAAAAGTCTTTTGGTGAAACTAGATATAGTTCACAGAACTTTTAAATAAGCCAATTGCTTGAGGTACGGTCAGATGAGAAAAACTGGGAAAAGCATGGTAGACTATTTGCCTACCACATCAAAATACTGCCTTAAGAACACAAGTAGTCTTACAGAACAATGTTGCTATCCCACCGAAGAATCTTAAGATCATCCACATCAGAATATTCCTTATCAGGAAAAAAAGGAAGAAAAGACTGATGGAGGTGAAGTTCAGTTAAGTTCATTTAGACAACAGCTGAAAAACAATAGCCGATTTTTTTTCACCCCAAGCACTTCTAGAAAAAAAACCTTAACATGCCAGAAGTGCTTTCAAAAAACCCTACGTTCCTTCTGCCTTAGTCTCTTACTAAATAATGGCATTATCTCAATAGCCAAACAGTAGCAAAAGTACATGATAAAAACTGTATCTGTCCTGGATTATTTCTTTCTTTTCACAGAAATTAAAGCTCACTACCAAAGAAATAATGCAATGTGTAATAACACAGAATGTATCTTTCAATCATTTTCTCCTCCTTCACTTCCAACTGCATCTTCGCTAATCAGAAAAAAAACCCCAGAAAATGCATCCCCTATTGCCTTCTCATTTCTTCATGCAACCCTTCATACATTTCTTCTTCCTGTGCTATTCCATTGCTTCTATGGATTTTTCTCACTACATTCTCTTAATTCTCTCCAAATTCCTGTTTCCTTTTGTCTTCGAATAATTTGAATAGTTTCAGTCCCTCTCAGAATGATCTTCTCAGCATCAGTTGGTCACTTCACTTCCCAGAAATTCAGAGAATTTTTTTTTGTCACAATTTTTTTTGCTTTATTTTTCACCCTAAAGTATCGCCCCTCACGAAGACAGCACCTATGTCTGCATACGGAAGTGGAAGCAAGATTTTATTTTTCACATGCTTCCAAGTTGCTTTTTCTGCTTTTTCACTAAGCATAAATATACTATATTTCTTCTGTATTTCTTGTTCCATCTACTTAGGGCAAACCTATTTCCTCCATGTTAATGCTTTCTCTTGTTGCTGGAGACTGCCAAGAACTTGGCTTACTAAGGGAGAACCATGAAAATGAAAGTCAAAGCCAAGTATCAGTGGTATTACAATGACTTTTGGAAAAAAAACATAAACATTCTATGCTACATTTTGAAAGTGTTTTACATAATAAAAGGCCTGGAGATTTCCTTGTGTTTGAAGGAAAGCTGAAATTAACTTTAGTATTATAATACTATTCACTTACCTTATGTTGTTGTTAGTGATTGGTATTCGAATCAGTTCCAATAATGAGGTTCCACCACCTAGTTCCCAAAAATGAGCTACATCTTTAGGCTGTAAAAGAGTTTCTTTTACATGCAGTTCCATGAAACACCAAGAGAAGGTCAAGAGAAGATCTTTATCTGACAAACTGGCTTTTCATGCAAACGACTCAAAACAAAAACTTAAATTACTTCACTAGTATTTTCTGAAAAACAAAACCAAATAAAAAACTCCCCATGTTAAAGAAACACCAAGCAACACTTACAAAAGACCCCTGGCATACATATGACTGTCTTGATAAAAAGTAAAAACATTAGGAAGCAGCACAATTAATGACAAACAACAAAAAATCAGTTCTATTCCGTTTCTTTTTGTTCATTGCAGCTCAAGACTATTGCTTTTTGACGATTTCGCAACTGAAAAAGTGATGAATCTCTACCTTCATGTTTAGTTTCTGGGAAATGTTTTACATTATTTTTATTTTTCAGAATCAGATTTTACACTCTGCTTCAGTAACAGAAACAGCTACTACCTGCAGCAATAGTTACCGCTGCTGGGTAGTGTTCTGCTGTGACGAATGGGTTCAATATACCTGTTAACATAACAAGAACATAGCAATATGGACACATAACCAAAAAATATAATTATCATTTAACATCGTCTAAGATGACTGCTTCTCTCCTAACACTTGCATAGTCAGGTTGTACTCATTTTGCATTTCAAAGAGAAAGTAAATGCATTACAATGGGAACATAAAAGCACTCAAATACGACAAACAAGGTAGTTTTCATAGATTAATTGCTTTGCGTTATACTTTGGTCTCTGACCTGCCGTGTTCTAGTGAGAGGGGAAAACGTGTTACAGATTAAAATACAAAATTAAGCTAGCTGTTTTAAACTTAAGTAAGTTTCATTAACTTTGCTAAGCTATTTTAATTATATTAAAAACCTTTTTGTTTCACAAATATTAAGCTAAACTCCTTAAGACTCTTATGAATAAAAATAAAACATATAAATTATTTTTATATATGTGTGCATCCATAATGAGATGGTAAACTACAGTTTTTGAGTACTCACTGCATTGTGTCTCCTTGCCCTTCTTCCAAAAGTATATTCCAAGGCTAATGTTGGCTTTGGAATCTCTTCCCTATGCAAGGAAAAATGAAGTTAACTCTACAGTTACTAAATTATATTTATCAGTCAGTTCAGAATTTGGCTTAGAAACAGCTGCACAAAGGCACTTTAAGACAACATGTCTCAGTTGTTGAAGACGAGAAATAGCAGCATCAACCTGAACAAATAGCCATGTAAGCTTTCTAGTACTGGAGAAGAAGGACTGAAGGAGTTAGATGGCAGCTAGTAATGAAGGGAAATGAGTTTACCTATAAGCGATCAACCAATTACAGAATATATAATCTGTATACATATATTATGAATTATCACACAATATAACTGTTCACATAGAATTTTAATCCAGAGTTGAAAACTGCTTTTAAAAATTTAACACATACCTCTCCAGACACCTCAGTATAATAGTGGTCTTTCCCTGGAAAGTAATAACAAAAAAGAACCCTACTGTACTGTCATTAAAGCAAAAACTCTGTATCACTAAATGAAACTCACTCATTAACACTCCAATAATAAAGTACCTGAAAAGTGTAAACTCATGCAATTATTTGTAGCCTTATACTGGAAACTTAACTGCCAACTTTCTGTCAGAATCAAGTTACACTACCATTATTATAATTACAAATCAATAGAGATGACAAATACAGTAACAGGAATAATATGCTTCAAATTAGACATTAGTGATCAAGCTAGCCAATTCTGTTAAATTGTTTAACAGTTTTTAATTTTAATAGTACATTTATTTAATGTCTAGTTTACACTGGAATTAAGTTATTACTGATGAGATGAAACTATAAAGAATACTTAAAATATAAATAAATATAATAAATATAGAGAAGAACATGTTGAAATTCAGACACCGAGTACCTTGCCACACTGAAGGGGCTAGCACTTCTAAAACTCACGCCTGTGTCATTTCCCATCTCAAAACCCAGTGAATTTCAGCTAAAGAAACTGTATTTTCTCTGAAAAAAAAGGTACTTTAAAAATTACCAATCCTTCTAAAATAAAAACAGCATTCTTAAAAATATGACTCACGCAAAAAGGCAAATATTGCCTTATTTCCGTTACAGATAAATGCTAACAGAAGAAAAATATGAAATTACTAATGACCAAATTTATGGGACAATGAGTTAAAACAACCTTAGGCATGTGAAATCATGAGTTTGCAATCACTGAGAAGGCTTATTCAAAGAGGTCTCGCATAGATACATACACAATTCACAGCAGGGTGCCAAGACCTCTATTGATAACAAAAATGGTAACACTGCACTTGGATTGTTACCAGTTAAAGCTTTATAAGGGGGAAATCTGACATGCCAAAGTGAATAGCCTTATCTCTGGCAGCTAGTCTTAAAAAACTAATGAAGCCAAACCCCAGAGAATCAGCACATTGCTGATAACAATGGTTGAAGTTTTGATTCTCCAGACAATAAACTTCAACTTCTGAACTGTAATAACGTCTAACTGGTCCATACCCTGTGGAATGCCCAGTCTCTGCAGAATCAGAACACAACATATTTCATTTTAGAAGAATCTAAGTGGGCCACATAGTTATCATCTATTTTACCTGACACAAACTGTGTTCAAAGAAAGCAGAGAATCATACAGTATTTAGCATTACCCCATTTTTATTTCCCATGAATAGTACTGATTTTTCCCAAACTTCCACATGCTTGCCATCGTCATCAGAGTTTTCTCTCTTCTCCACTTCAGCTATAGCAAGATCCCATAGAGTATCGCTAGTTGAAAAAAACAGTCATTAGAGAAAAACAATGGAGCTTTGACCATAACTCCTGAAAATATCTAAATGGATAAACGACAGGAATTGCTATGATTTGATGATGGTTATTATTATTTATCACACCACACACTCTCTGCTTATCACAGATTCATAAAATGAAGGGACCAACCATCACGCACTTCCACCCTCCCGCCATGGGCAAGGACACCTCCTACCAGACCAGGCTGCTCAGAGCCCCATCCAACCTGGCCTTGGATGGGGCTCCACCACTTCCCTGGACAACCTGTCCCAGTGCCCCTCCACTCTCACAGTAAAAACCTTCTTCCTAGTATCTAACCCAAATCTCCCCTTTTTCAGTTTAAATCTCTTCCCCCTCATCCTATCTCTGCATTCCCTGATAAAGAGCCCCTACCCAGCTTTGCTGCAGGCTCCCTTTAAGCACTGGAAATACTGTAGTACTTGGAATTATAAAATGGTTTGAGCTGGAAGAGACCTTAAAGATCATCTAATTCCAACCCCCCTGCCATAGGCAGGGACACCTCCCACCAGGTCAGGCTGCTCAAGGCCGCATCCAACCTGGCCTTGAACACTTCCAGCGATGAGGCATCCATGACTTTCCTGGGCAACCTGTGCCAGTGCCTCACCATCTTCATTGTGAAGAATTTCTTCCCAATATCCCATCTAAATCTCCCCTCTTTCAGCTTAAATGTGTTCCCCCTCATCCTATCTCTGTATTGCCTGATAAAAAGCCCCTCCCTAGTTTTCCTGTAGGCTCCCTTTAAGTATTGGAAGTATTATAGTACTTAGAATCATAGAATGGTTTGAGTTGCAAGAGACTTTAAAGATAATTTAATTCCAACCCCTTGCTGTGGGCAGGGACATCCAAATAGACCAGGCTGCCCAAGGGATGGGGCATCCACGACGTCTCTGGGCGACCTGTTGAAGTGCCTCACAACCCTCACAGTCAATAATTTCTTCCTAACATCTAATCTAAATCTCCCCTCTTTTAGCTTAAATCTGTTCCTCCTCATCCTATCTCTGCACTCCCTGATAAAAAGACCCTCTCCGGCTTTCCTGTGGGCTCCCTTTAAGTATCGGAAGCATCGTAGTACTTAGAATCACAGAATGGTTTGGGCTGGAAGGGGCCTTAAAGATCTTGTAGTTGTAACGAGATGGGTTGGGACACGTCCCACTAGGGGGGTCAAAGCTCCACCACCCAGCCCGCCCTTGAACACCTCCAGGGATGGGGTATCCACAACCTCCCTGGGCAACCTGTGCCAGTGCCTCACCGCCCTCACGGTGAAGAAATTCTTCCTTATATCTAGTCTAAATCTGCCCCTGTCCAGTTTATACCCATTGCCCCTAGTCCTATCGCTACCTGCCTTTGTAACCAGTGCCTCCCCATCCCTCTCTCACTCCTAGCAGAGCTGGTTTGACTAACCCCCCTCGGGTCCCACACGCAGCGCCGCCCCACACACGCTCCGTGCCCGGCTTTGCCCGCCACGCTCCGAGCTACCCGGCGGGTCCGGGCTCCCGGCGCTCCTCGGGCCCCGCACGAGCCGACCCGGCACCGCGTGCTGTCGGCGGCTGAGGCCGGAATGGCGCGTTCGACATCGCGCTCCCTCCTTCTCTCCCTCCCTCTCTCTTCCAGGCCGCGGAGGAGAGCTGCCGGGAGAAGGCAGGGGCGGCTGCCGAGCGCTCCTCGCCGAGCCCAGGGAGCTCCCCGTTACCTGGCCTTGGCCATCGCTCCGCAGGGCCCGAGCCCGTCGCCATGGCAGCCGCGCGGGGCACGCTGGGAGCTGTAGTTCCGGATTGGGGGAGGGGCGCGGCAAGCTCACATCCAACCTGGCCCTGAACACCTCCAGGGATGGGGCAGCCACAGCTTCCCTGGGCAACCTGTGCCAGTGCCTCACCACCCTCACAGTCAACAATTTCTTCCTTATGTCCAGTCTAAATCTGCCCTCCTCCAATTTACAGCCATTCCCCCTCGTCCTATCACTACATGCCTTTGTAAACAGTTCCTCCCCAGCTTTCCTGCAGCCCCTTCAGGTACTGGAAGATCACTATAAGATCTCCTCTGACCCTTCTCCAGGCTGAACGAGCCAAACTCTTGCAGCCTGTCCTTGTATGGGAGGTGCTCCAGCCCTCTGATCATTTTTGCAGCCCCCCTCTGGACCAGCTCCAACATTTCCATATCCTTCTTATATTGGGGATTCCAGAACTCAACACAATATTCCAGGTGAGGTCTCCTGAGAGTGGAGTAGAGGAGCAGAATCACCTCCCTCGACCTGCTGGCCACGCTACTTTTGATGCAGCTCAGGACATGGTTGGCTTTCTGGGGTGTGAGCACACATTGACAGCTCATGTTGAGCTTCTCATCAACCAGCATCAACCAGGCCCCAAGCACCCAGTGACTCTACCACCCCTCACACCAGCTCCACTCCCTGTGGTGGGGCAGCATTCCCAGCACCTGAAAAACAGAGGCTGCTGCAGGTCCTATGAGCAACTCAAGCAGTGGCTGTGGCTCCTGGGGTGGTTGAGCCTATGCTCGCCACAGGACTGCTGGGAGCAGGCATGGCAGCAAAGAAGTGGGATGGGGTGGGAGCAGTGCTGGGGAGAGAAGGCAGGGTGAGGCCACGGCCCTGAAGTCCAACCACACCCTGGGCTGCATCAAAAGAAGCATGGCCAGCAGGTAGAGGGAGGTGATTCTGCTCCTCTACTCCACTCTCGGGAGACCTTACCTGGAATATTGTGTCAAGTTCTGGAATCTCCAATATAAGAAGGATATGGATATGTTGGAGCTGGTCCAGAGGAGGGCTACAAAGATGATCAGAGGGCTGGAGCACCTTCCATATGAGGACAGGCTGCGAGAGTTGGGCTCATTCAGCCTGTAGAAGAGAAGGCTCCGAGAAGACATTGTAGTGACCTTCCAGTAACTGAAAGGGCTACAAGAAAGCTGGGGAGGGACTGTTTACAAAGGCTTATAGTGCCAGCATGGGGGGGACTTTAAACTGTAGGTGGGAAGATTTATACCAGACATTAGGAAGAAATTGTTTACTGTGAGGGTGGTGAGGCACTGGCACAGGCTGCCCAGGGAAGCTGTGGATGCGCCATCCCTGGAAGTGTGCAGGGCCAGGTTGGATGGGCCCTTGAGCTGCCTGGTCTGGTGGGACGTGTCCCTGCCCATCACAGGGGGTTTGGAACTAGATGGGCTTTTAAGGTCCCTTCCAACCCAAATCATTCTATGATTCTCTGAATCTATGAACTCCACTATAGCCCTTGTTGTGAAGAGACAGAATGCTTGAGTTGTGGAAAGGCCAGCAATATATAAACAAGAAAAAACAGGGGTCTTTTAGTATTTTTTTTTGCTGAATATTTTAATTCAGCCATAAGCATTGGCTCTTGATCTACTCATGGTCCCCAGGAGAACTTCGTTATGAGTAGAGGGTGTGAAGCAATACCTGAGATAGTTGCCATCCCCTAATGAGGTAGAAAATCACTGTAATTATTTTGTAGTTACTGGGTGTCACAACCCAGCCTGGACAGTCCAGGGGTCGCTGGGATAAGACCCTGGGACTCCCTGTAAAATGTATGGGTTTGGTACCCACCTGCCTAAATGAAGGCAAAACTATACCAAATGGGTTGTCAAAAAAAAAAAAAGCAATTTATTTGTACAGGCATTCCAAGGAATAAGTTAGCCATTGACTTACTAAATCTGTATTAAGGGAAAAGAAAGAGAATAAAGTGCAAGGACACCACTTGTGCTCGGATCCTCTTCTCCTCCCAGGATGGCTGGCATATGCATGCAAATGGCCCCTCTTGCAGACTATTATTTATATTTTTTGGTGGGCCTGCACAGTGCTTCTTCTAGGAGAGTTCTGGAACTGATTTTTTTTTTTGGGGGGGGGGGAGGAGGGAGTAAGTGGGAGGGGGATGCTCCTTCTAGGGTGCTCTCGGGCAAATCTCAGGTCCTGTTCTGCCCCTGCTCCACCTACCGGCAGAACTCCAGCATGATCTCTCTGGGCAGCAAGCTCAGCTGGGCTGTTCGCAAGAGACAAAGTGTTGACCGACATTCCTTTGCTGTCGTCTCAACATTCGAAAACAAATGCTTTAAGGGAAATCATTTGAGTAGCAAAAAATCAGTCTCTGACAGAGGAGGTGAAGCAACATCTGCGACAGCTCCCATCCCCTAATGAGCGAAATGCTGTAGAAGAAAACCAGTGTTATTATTTGTTACTGGGGTATACAAATTGACTAAGCTAAAAGTAAGATGCTGTCAAAAAACGGGAGACAGGGCTAGATTATATCAAATAAGATCTGTCTATCAAAGATCAAAACAAAAGATTGTGTTGGGGTTAAATTAGAAAGTAGGATTTAAAGCATGAAGCAAAACTGCAGGATGACCCAGCATGTGAAAGGGATCTGGGATGTGGGTGAACCTGACAGGACACCTCAAAAGTGCCCCATGTCAGGGAAGTGACCCAAAATCCAGGACAGCAATTACAGTTGACCTTCTGTAGCTTGAGTAGCTGCTTTGTGTCTTGAGAGACTAAAGAAAAACCCAAGTAAAATCCTCTTACCTTTTTGATCAAAACTGGGAAAGTGGCCTTATTCACGATTAACTGAGAATTAATTTAAACTGGTTCTTCTTCCCTCCACGAAGACTTACGTAGCCTTCTACAGACACCTAAGTAATATTTGTTTTTAAAATAAGACATTTTTGTATGTGTAGCTTGTATAACTACTCAGTTGCAGTTCCAGAAGCCTTCATGTAGGTTTTTTCCCCGTATTTACTTTCAGGATTTTATATGAATCTTCTAAACTGTTTGTTAAACCCCTATGGATGCCACGGTCTTGCAATGAAAATCCGTAAAGAAACTTCATTGTGTAGTGTTGTACAATGGCAGGTCATGCCACTGTCTCTCTTAAGTGCATTTCTTTCATCAATTTCATTTCAATGGAAGATTGCTAATATCCTGTTATATGAAGCCAATGCTGATCTATAATCAGCAGTTAGAGGTGGTGAAAACCCTGGAATAAAGCTGCTATTACTCTGCCAAAGAAAGCAAAACTATGGCAGGAACTGATCTAGGCATATATTACTGCAACAGCAAGACTGTAAGACTAAAAAGCAAAGTATTTTTACAGTGATTTACCCACTGGCAGAGAGGTGGCAAATGTGGAAGATGCTGCAGTACAAATCTGAGCTGGGAAGCAGTGTAAGGGTGTACAATTAGTAAGTAGCACTGAAGCCCAAACTGGAAATGAATTTGTAATTTTTAGTATTTTAAGTTTCACCTTACTCAGTTTAATGTCCTCTGCTCCAAGAAACTAAAAAAAAAATACTTTTTTCTTCTTCTTAAGCCATTATTACTGAGTTACTGATCACCTTAGTTAAAATTAACTCAAACTAATGGATTGCACTAAGCTGTATGGATTATTAAAGCTCTAACTAAAGCTTTAAGTGGTGCATTCCTTTACGCAAGGATGATTTTTTCCTTCAGGAGCTAACCTATAAAATCTGTGTTAGTCTCACGAGGGAACTCCAACGTCAATACCTACCAGCCTTCTTTTATAGGGGAATGTATGCCTGTATTTTAAATTAAATATAAATAAAATTTAAACCTAAAATAACAGAAAACCACTAGTTTTGGGGATTGTATTAAAAAAGCGTTATCAAAGCTTTATCATTTGTCTGCTGTACTACAGAAGTAAATAGGTCTTTCTTATATTAGAAATGAACAGTTTGCTTTGTAATACTAGTGCACAAAACCTGACAAGGCAAAGTGAAATTCCAGTAATATATTTACACTGCATTCCAAATATTATTTTCAAATCAATTTGTTTACAGTTACCAGTGATATTTCAGCTGTTGTCAAGCAGATTCATTGTCCACTTATACCAATTGTTGTTTCTGACCACTATCTCAAAGAAAGCACAAAAGATACTCTGAAGTTTGTGATAGAAGGTGAAGTCTCCGTGCATGTGCCAACGTGTTAGTCTCATACTGAGAATATTTTTACAACTAGGTTCTGCAAGCCTTGAGCATTGGAAGTTTTTCAGCATCAATCCTGCAGGCCACTGCTCATTTGGCAGCTCCCACCATGAAGATCAGAAAGCGACAAAGGTCTACTTCCTGCATGGGCTTCAGTCATGGGTTAGGTAGCACAGTATGAACTGTTTTGGTGGATCACTCATAAGGCTCGGACTGGATAGAGAAGGCAGAACACATCTGCCTGGAGTCTGAAATTTTCGGCTTTGCTGTTTTACATTGTGCAGTATCCTCTAAGTAGCTGTGGACCTATATTAACATGCAGCGAGCCCCCTGGAGACTTGCATAGCTGTGTTTGGAAACCGAGCTGCTGAAGTGTGCTTGTGTGTAAAAGACTTTATTTGTTGACTGTTAACTGGAGGGGAAGTGTCTTCTTGAGGAGGTTACTATCACTACGGAAACCTCACTCTTGCTAATCAAAATCCTCGAAGAAACTTGATTGTTTAGGGTAGTGTTGTCACAGTAATTGTGTGCATTTATTTCATGAAAATTAACACAGCATTTCTGGTAAGTGGCTTTATGGGATTAATGGTGAACTATAAGGAGCAGTTAGGGTTATTAAGTCTGGAAAGTGCTGCCAAAAAAAAAAGTGAAAAAAGGCATGGATTTCTTCTGACACTATGATATGGGGATATATTGCAGCAGTAAGAGCAAAGCAATGACTATGGTTATCTACGCAAAAGCAGGCAGGAAGGTCATACTCTGCTTCTTCGATTGTATACTGCTTTATAAAAGAGCTGTTTGTAAGGCTGTTCATGAAAACGGTTTAAAACTCAAAATCTGCACATCAGCTGTTTATATTGTATGTCATGTTGTCTCCATATTTAAAAAATATTTTAAAAACTACATGAACAAGCTCACAAGCAAAACACTCCACTTCTTTTGCCTTCTAATAAAACCTGATCCAGCACATTCATTTTAAACTGGACAATTAGGAAAGAATTACTAGTTGGAGTATTCTAGGTTGGTGGTTAATATAATTTTAATGGTGACATGGAGATTTTTGTATTTGTGAATTCAGGTTTCTAATCATCATATTTGAGAAGCTTTAGACTATGACCCAAGTATAACTGATGCAGTGGCATCTGTTTTGAACTTGCGAACAACCCACCCCCCTCAAATCTCTTAGAGCTAGCTGTTCTGCTGATCACAAAAGGATGTTAATTCTTATCCCAATTACACCACGCTACCTGCATCAGTTCACATAGCATGCTGCACAAAAAGATGCTGCAGTTGGTACCAGGATCTCTTGTAGCTTCCAGTTTGCTTTCCTTGACAACTGCAGGAGAGCAGCCATTCACTAGGAGGTAAACCGCTTGCTGCTAGCTCTGCCTCACTGAAAGAGATTTAGTGCCACAGCCACCACCAAAGGGTAAAAGTTACCAGGAAGATCTTTCTGCATTTGGAATGTGGGAGCATCTAAACATGGTATTTTTGTTATTTGCTTGTAATTTTCAAGCCAAAGCATTGGCCCACAGTGCCATTCACAAAATGGTGCTTGAGTCCTGTAGCCATAAGTAGCTATGGCGGGATTTTGAGAGCTTTCAGAAGAAATGTATTTACCAAGTTCAGCTGGCCAGTCAATTTTCCACTTTTTAAGACTATGTTCTTTTCACAACCTGTATCTCCTTTCCAATCTACTTTAATTCTTCGCAAGTACATGCCCTATATTTCATAGAGGGCAAACAGCTGAAAATCCCTTTTCTCTCAGTATAAGTATGTATATACCTACGATGCTTAAACGTCATAAACCAAAGATTTTTCAACCTTCAAATATTAAAAATTATCATTGTGAAATTACTTCAGTTTTAAGTAATTAAAAAAACCCCAAATTATGTGGCCTAACTGTAAGGAATTAATGATCCATGATCATTACAATAAGCAGAAGCAGAAATTGTGAAATGTATATGAATCAGTGATATATGTTTGACTACCTTCTTTATGACTGGACCTAAATTGCCTATTAAGAGTATGCTGCTGTTCCATTTCAGAGTCCGCAGAAGTGGTTTTGTTGCCCGGAAACAAAAATGTTGAGGATTGGAATTAAGAATAGATGTAATTTCTTTTTATGTACTTGACCCTATGTAGTACCGAGGCTTGCAGCCGAAAAAGGCAACCAGAAAGTGCTCCCAGGTCCAATAGTGCAAATGTGCAGCATTATGTTATTATTATTAAGGACATTATATTAGTATTGTAACATGAAGGACATTATATTAGTATTGTAACATGAAATGTATAGATACAAATGAAAAATAAGAAGTACAACTTTTACAAAATATCATTCCGAGTCATTGTATATACACTATACACATTATACATGGACTTCATCTGTCACATATGTTTCTAAGCTTATTCACAACAGTTAAGCAATGTTGTTTTGTGTACTTCTGTGTTTCCAATTTTGAACCGTTCTTGCATCTGTGTTATATTATTATTTTGGATTAAAGAAGAAATTAGGTATGTGATCTTGTTAAACAAAACTATACTAAATACCATGCTCAACCAATTTAGATTTTTCTAAAAGGCTGGGGGCAGAGACGGATTATTTAGAAATTTATGAGACCAAGGGTGATGATTTGCCAAGCAAAATAGCTGTATAACAAAGGCTAGCATGTATCATGAGAACACTCTGTAGATTTATAATAGTTACACGATGTGCTTATATTTTTTAAAAGGAGTAACAATTACACAAATCAAACAAATTGTTCTTTTTAGTCCCATGGTACTTGTATAGTAAATAAGGAGGTCCGCTGGAAGTGGAAAATATTCTGTGTTGGACCTTTTTTTAAAAACAAAAAAAATTCATTTCAAATGAAGGTTATACAACTTGCACAAGTTTGAAAAATAGAGATGAAGAGTTGAGAACAGTTTGGTCCCTGAGGAAATATCTGGGAAACTACTAAAAGCTATATAATTGTTCCCAAGGACACCCTTCCCCATCGCTATCAACAGACACACTTATTTTTGAGCTCTAGGCGCAGGCCGCCCACAGTAAAACATAATCCTTGAATTGGCTCATCATCATTCCAGTTCAGGCCTGGGCTTTAAGTAAAGGGCTCCTCCTGTTACATACCACTGAAATGAATGTAAACCTGCTTGCCTTTCTTTTGTTTGTGAACCTGCTTATGATCTTTGTCTTGTACATCAGAAAGTTTTCAATTAGTACAGAAACCCTGTAACAAAGATGCATTATCAGGATACATAATCCTTTCATAACAAAGTAGGACATTTAGTTGGTCTGTTGTTTACAAGAAGTGGCTGGCTTCCCATTTCCTTGAGTTTCTGTCCACTTTGAGGTGTCAGTAATGCTGGAGCAGACAGGTGATGAGCAGCTCCTTTCAGCTGATGAAAGTTGTTAATATAGCTGGCAATCAGTAGAGTGATCTCAAGAATCTATAACAGGAACATACAAAACTCTCTGAAAAATACAGTGATGTGTTTTGACTGCTGAAAAAATAGCTAACGTTTTAGCAAGTGACAATCACCATCAACTGGAAAAGTACTTGTACTTATCAAGCAAATTAATGATGAGGTGAGAGGAGATGTCTAATAGAGCTTTTTTCTTTTCCTCCTGGCCAATAATGTAATGTTATTCCAGTCAGTATGCTGGATACTTTGTCCTCCATAGTCTTAAATGATTCAAACAGAAGGTTTCTTTCACTTCGAGACAGATTTTGAAGTCCAAAAGCTGATGTGTTCCCTCAATTTTGCTAGAAAATACATAGTGCTCAGAGAGCTAAAGAGAGAGCATAGATACAAGGAATAAAGACTTCTGGGAGCTTTTTACCACATCTTCTCTTTGCAATCCACACAATCTTGCCTAAAAGGGCACAGTCTGAGGGAGATTTGAACAGATGCTTATTTATTTACTATGCCTATTTGTAGGAAGCATCATGTTTTGACTCAAATTTATATGTGATATATACAAAATTCTATTTCATTAGTTGTTCTGACTAACAGCAAAATACTTTGAAATCTTGGCTTTCTTAAAGACATAGTCAATCTTGCCAGTTAAGCAGAGAGTCTAGATTTAAAAAGCATGAACAGTTTCTTTACCAAAGGTAAAAATATCCTAGAATTTTTAAGAAGTGACTGATCTTTCAGAGCTTGTGTTCTCAATTCCACTGTAGAACACAAATATACTTTCTTAAAAATTATCTCTTGTGCTGATTTAGGAACTGCATATGCTTCCTGTCCTCAATAGCCTTCTTTGTCCTTCTATGAAAAATTTGGAGTGTTCTAGACAGGGACATGAAAAGATAAGGAACAAACCAGTGTTGCCACTGTTAGCTCTTCTAATTGTTGCACTCTCTAAAACCATCTGGCAAAAGTCAATAATCCGAGAATGCTAGGAATAAAGAAGGTGTTTCATCTTTCACATCTGTTAAGGATTACACCCTAGACAAAATAGAAAAGTAGCAGATGGTGGGAAACGATTTCAGGTAATATACCCACCTTTGGTTTTGTCATGGCAAAAAGGTGTTTTTCAGTTGATTTGTCCTTTGTCTGAGTGTTGTTAACAACCAGCATGAAATCATCTTGATAGCCTCCAAAAGTCATCACACTCTTATATGCATATGTAACTGTTAATCGCTTAAAAAGAAAACCCCAAATAACAAAAGACAAAGCTATAAGCTGGATGATGTAGGAAAAGCAAGATTAGGACAAATACTCCTTTTAAAAATATAATTACATGTGCATTTTTCAAAATGTTTTTGTTAGTCTCTTATGAATCTTGAAATTAATTGTAAATTTTGGGATAGCTTCATTCTGACCTTCACTATGAGGAATTTGCACTGCAATTTTAAATCAAAGCAGTATCTAAATAGCAGAGTATGAGACATCTGGAGGGATTTAACTCAAGGACTTCTTGTGCAGTAATGTAGTTTACATACACACAAATGAAATAAAATTCTGTTCTCTTTCACATCTCTGATGAAACATAAATGCTTTTCAAGGCTCTTCTGCCTTCCATGCTCTTAATAGTTCAGTGTTCAACACTACACTAGTGGCCTTTGAGTCTACAATTACCATTTAGTTAATCATTTTGACTCTTACGGATTTGTTGCAGATGTTCATCATATGATGTTCATCGTAAAACAATATCAGTATGATGACTGACTTAATATCCTTCAGTTATTTACCCTTTTTCCCTTATTTTGAAATAGTGTTTTCTGTAACTGCCCCTTGCAACATCATTTCTGATACCCTTGATCCTTCCTGCAGGAAACCAGAATATTCCCTGGAAACTGAGCACTTCCTGAGTGGCAGGTACGGCCTGCTGATACTGTAAACTAGCAGTGCTCTGCAGAAATGCCCCAGCTACCTCGATGAGTAGATAGTGTTTATAGAGCTCTCTGCCGCCTGATGCAAGCTCATTTTGCTTGTTCTCTGAACAGAGCTGCTGTTTTCTCTGCTCAGGTTCTTTGTTTCATTATTTCTTTAACTGCAAGGAACTGTAATGAAAAGGCCCGTATCAGTACAATTATAATGTTGAGATTTTAATTTTCTGATATTCAGTATTAGCACTTGCTAATAGCCCTGTGCCATTCTGTTTCTTAGCAGGATATAAATTAAAGCAGGGATCTTCTCAGCACTGCTTTTTTATACTGATTGCCATGAGTCGTTTTCTGTGAAAACTTTTATTGCAAATCAAAGAAAATTCAGAGACTAAAATGACATAATTAAATAACACTAGGTTATATTACCTACTATTAAACAAAAATAATACAATGAAAATAACAATCTTTTAAAGTAACTGTTCTTTGTTGAGTATATGTATTATGAATAATAATGGAAAATGAAGCCTCCAGGAAAAGAAAATTAATGTTATTGTAATAACTCCAACTATGAATCTCCTGACATCTGAATGATTAAAACATTAACATTTCATTAAAAGATATAAAAACTGTATCTGATAAACAAAAATAAATTCTATGCAAAGAATTCATTGCTTATTTCTATTATTAGTGCTACTATAATAATGATAACATTAAAGTGTTTTGAAGGGAGTGAATTTTTCCTTTAAAAGAAAGACTAGATAACTCAGCATGGAAGGCTACTGCCATCTTTTATGTAGTATGGTGGTGAATCTCTCCATATTTTCAGTATTAAAACTTACTTTGACCAAAATTGCAAAATAAATTTCACTTACCATAGAGCTGTAATCTAGGATGCTTATGCCATCTTCATGTACAGCAAACCATATGAAAGACTTCTCAGCTGAGGATGTTGCTAGAGGCTACAAAATTTTCTTTAATTACTATTTCAAAATGAGGCATCATGTAAACAATTATTATCTGTCAGCTATTCTAGAGCTCTCTCCATCCACAGATCTTACCTGAGATTTACACTGAAAAGGAACTGATGTAAAGGAATTGAAGCAGCTGCCCAAAGCCATGTAGGCAGCCAGTGGCAGAACTATGAACACAATGTAATACTCTTGAAGCCTCCCAAAGTGCTTAGACTAATAAAATGTATAGTCTTACTAATAAAATAAAAGTCAGGTGGTTTAAAGTTTGTTCACTAGCACATGTCTGCATATGCAAAGAACAGAGTGCAGGTAAGCAATGTTATATAGACCTATACACACACACTGGGATTACCATAAGGGGTGAGGTGACAGTTTTCTTTAACATAGCTGTTAGTTGAATCAAGACACTTAAGACAGTAGTGGTTTAAGAGAAATTGAGAGAGGCCAGCACAGATGGGAGCGTTCTAAATACCCGTAACAACATTTAGTGTTTTTGCCAGGTTCAGCTTCCACAGTCAGCTAATGATGCTTTTTCAATATTCTACTAGATATCAGGCAAAAGAAGTCAGGAAAAGAAAAAAGCTATCTCAAAATAAGATACACAAGAAAATGAAGAGATACCACCTAGTTTAATAATGTAACACAAGCAATAAGTGTATCGGAAAGTTACTGTTACAGTATACTTAAGTACTATGGCTGATACATTTCACCAGTGTCTGGCTTAAACAAGTTAGTAATTTCACAAGAGATCGAATCAGTATATATATATATATATATATATATATATATATATATAAACACACTCATTTTCACAATTCATTTGTGAATTATATTTATCTTTAAAAAAAACCCACCACTCAAATTCAATAAAGTGTCTTACTTTTGCTGCAAACAATTTAGCACCAAAGAAAGACCATTTTCTGGCTACAATGAGATAAATGCGCACACAGTCTGCAGCACTGTGTCCCCGGAGAGCCATCCATCTTGTAGACAATCGCTGACAAAGCTGTCTGTTGAAATGAAATATGTAATTTAGTTATTGAAAGAATTTAAATACTTACCTGTAACAAGTTTAATGAGCAAGAAAAATTCCATTTGTTAAAATGATAATTTAAGTTAATACAACAACTACAACTTACACAGTATTAAACAATTGCAAAATGTCATTTAATATTTTCATGCACATTATCTTCTAATTTCTGCAGCATTATGATTAAATATTGATGTAGTGGTTGCATCATAAAGAGAAACAGTCTAGTACAGCTTTCAATGTGACTCTACAGATAATCAATCTACCTTTATCAGTACTCAACAGCTATGCCAGTTGTCATTCCAGAAATGCATCCAGCTTAGCACATATCTTTACTTGTGGCTAGTAGTAGATTTGGAAGATACAGCTTTACATTACTCTTCTTTAGTGTATCTGGATGCTGCTCTATCTGGGTGCTTCTGATGCATTCACACTGCCTCTTTTCTTTTGTGGCCCCATGGTGAGTTGGTTTAATAAAATGATCCTATGGAAAACTGATCCTCCCAAAAAACATCCCCAAAATACCTTCCTAACACACTGAATTGCAAAAATGACTCAACTGGCAGGATTTCTTATACTTCATTACTTGAAATTAATTGCATAACTCTTTGTTTGTTGTGCTTATACTTTTGGAGGCCCCTATTATCTACTGAGTATGCAATAGTGTTAACTTTGTGCAAATGATAATAGCTTTAACCTTTCTTAACCCCGTAGCGAAGAATAAGGAAAACATTTCTATAATGTTATTGGACTACAGAATTGCTGTATCGTTGACTTTGGATAATTTACTACACTTTTCTGCTCTTTGTTATCTTAGTAGGTGTTGACTAAAATGACTTGCAGATTATTCATTTTAAATTAAGTGACACCTTACTAGCAAGTCCAGTAAGTTAATGTATTGCCAATTTCACTGGCTGCCAGAGATTTCACATGTTAATAGCAGTAGGTTCAGATCCTCATGTCCTTTACTTTCAGTACTCTGTGCAGAGATTTAATTCACAATTGCTGAACAAGAAAACTAAGTATTTCAAAATCTCTGGGCTTTATAACACTATGTAGTAAGTTGTACAGATTTTGCTGGACTGCATGCTTAATGATAGTCCTCTGTTTACATTAGAAATATACAGAGGAAATGGGTCCTTCAGTTTAGTAAAAAAACAAGTTTCAAATGCAGGTCTAGGCAAATATGGCAAGTTGTACCTAATGACAACTGAAAACCTCCTCATTTCACTCCTAGGTTTTTAGACAATACAATCTGCAAAATATGTCTTACCTCAGTTGTTCCTCTGAACAACCATGCCTGTATCTCTTAGGGTAGAATCTCTCCAGAACTTGTTTTAACGTTTGACTGGACTTGGACTGGGAAGTGACTTGCCCTGCTGGAGTTGAGAAAGGCCGTTCAAAATCTCCAATCTCTATCTAAGAGAAAGACCACGAAGAAGAAAATTTTTTTGTTAATCTGGTGTAATTTTCTATCTGAGTCTTATGAGCCATCTTTTGCTCTATCTTACCAAGTATAAAACAGTTTATCAATTAATGTATATTTTTCACTGGTATAAAAGTAATGAAAGTAATTTTATTTTTCATATTTTGTATTTACTGTGGAAAAGATAAAGTGTAAATTGTACAAATATAATACTTACTAGTTTTTGCTCTGAGACTGCTATATCTCCAGCTGACATAAACCATTTATTTATTAACACCATCAAGTAACTTTCTTAATAACCTTCCCTTGAGCCTTTAATTTTTAAAAAAACAGACATCAAGAACATGTCTAGTAAAGGAGTCTTAGCCTTTAATTAAACAACTGTTAATTTGGTATATTAACTTGCAGAAATTATGTAAGGAATAGTGGATGAAGAAATGGTGCGTGATTACATGATATTAAATCAAAGAGGGCTTGACTGTGTAGGAGGTAAAGTATGTTTTATCTGTACTGGTGCCAGGCGCAGCATGTGCTGTAAAGAATTTCTGCTGAAGTACAGTCAGACTTACACGAAGACTCCAGCCCAGCCGATTGCCTCAACTATCACGTGTAGAAGGTAGAGGTCGCTTGACTGTCAAGCAATCCTGGACCAGTTTCTTTATTTAAGTTTTTCATCTTTAAAGCTGCTGTGTGATTCATTAATGCACAAGGATTACCTGAGCTAAAAGAGCTGTCAATTCCATCGCTAGTTCTTTGTTTACAGGGAAAAGTCCATTGACTATTTGATCATTTGTCTGATATACTAGCAGTAGCTTCTCTCTCTCTGTCTCTCCGTGGACTTGAACTGAAAAATAAAGCCTATAGAAAAGACAGAAAGTTATTTAATAAAGAAGATAGGGAAATGCATTAGCCTTGAGGATCAGCAGTATCTGCTCTGAATGCAACATGTTTACATCAGTGTCAAAACACATCAGCAGAGGAACACTTGTACTTGAACCAGCAGGCAAATATTTAACTTCAGCATTTGGAGTTCCATGTTGCCTTTTTTTTTTTTTTCCTTTGCTTTGGCAACCCTGCTCTCCTCTTAAGAACTAGAAAAAAAATTCTCCACTTACACCCATTTACTATTTTTGTTGCAAGCTCTGAGTCAGCCAGTATTTTTTAGATGAAGAAACTCTGCAGGAATTAAAAACAAATCTTGGGACAAGGCAGAGCTGTTATACTTGCTATACAAACCTATTTTTATAAGTAAGACGGACAGTCCTTGTGCCTTCACATTTCCCAGGGTGTTGTTCTTTGGAGGCTTGCTCCCATTTTGAAATAATGTCACAGATCTAGAAAAAAAGCCATACAAAATTGACTGTGCAATGTATTCCTCTTTGAAAATACCTGTGAATGGAGAGTGTCTACTTATTTTAATATTTTTTACTTATCATGTATCAGAAATATAAGTAGACTGAATTTTTAAATTTACTGAGAGATATCTTTACTTGCATTTCTGAGTTGCAGCACTTAATAATTAATATTTTTGTTGTTTGTTTATCCTGCAACACACACACTACCCCTGGAAATGAGCCACAACATGCCTACATGGAAAGGCCAAGCACTTGATTTAGTAGCAGCCAATGAATGTGTAATTATACAGGGTGAGTTGTTAAATAATTAATCAAATGCCTTTGATCTCTGCCTTCTCGTTCTGCTGCATGCTGGATTTTTTCAGATCCCATCTAGTAACTGCTGTAAAGATTGTATGAAGTTTGTTATAAAGTTCATCAAGAGTGGTTTGCAACAGGTAGCATAGGTGGGTCAGTGGGCTGAAGGAGAGGAGGTGGAACGGAGGTCCTGGAAGCCCTGCTGCATGTCATGTCACTGTTCTTTCATAAAAGCCTTCAACCTTCCTGGAAACAGTAATGTGACCAGCTTTTGAAGTTGCATTTACAAAGAAAATAAGTACATTTTTAATGTATTTCCATATGGTAATTTTCCTAGTCGGGGGAGGGGGGGGGGAGGGGAGAGGTGATCATGACATTGCCTGAACTAAACTCATAGAATCATAGAATCACTAGCTTGGAAAGGACCCACTGGATCATTGAGTCCAACCATTCCTAACAATCCCTAAACCATGCCCCTCAGCACCCCGTCCACCCGTCCCTTAAACACCTCCAGGGAAGGTGACTCAACCACCTCCCTGGGCAGCCTCTGCCAGTGCCCAATGACCCCTTCCATGAAAAATTTTTTCCTGATGTCCAGCCTGAACCTCCCCTGGCGGAGCTTGAGGCCATTCCCTCTTGTCCTGTCCCCTGTCACTTGGGAGAAGAGGTCAGCTCCCTCCTCTCCACAACCTCCTTTCAGGTAGTTGTAGAGAGCAATAAGGTCTCCTCTCAGCCTCCTCTTCTCCAGGCTAAACAACCCCAGCTCTCTCAGCCGCTCCTCATAAGACTTGCTTTCCAGCCCCTTCACCAGCTTTGTTGCTCTTCTCTGGACACGCTCCAGAGCCTCAAGATCCTTCTTGTGGTGAGGGGCCCAGAACTGAACACAGTACTCACAGTGTGGTCTCACCAGTGCCGAGTACAGAGGGAGAATCACCTCCCTGGACCTGCTGGTCACGCCAGTTCTGATCCAAGCAAGATGCCATTGGCCTTCTTGGCCACCTGGGCACACTGCTGGCTCATGTTCAGTCGGCTGTCAACCAACACCCCCAGGTCCTTCTCCTCCAGGCAGCTTTCTAGCCACACTTCTCCTAGTCTGTAGCACTGCACAGGGTTGTTATGCCACAAGTGCAGGACCCAGCATTTGGCCTTGTTAAACCTCATGCCATTGGCCTCAGCCCAGCAGTCCAGCCTGTTCAGGTCACTTTGCACAGCCTCCCTACCCTCCAGCAGATCCATGCTTCCACCCAGTTTAGTGTCATCCGCAAACTTGCTAAGGGTGCACTCAATGCCTTCATCCAGGTCATTGATAAAGACATTGAACAGGGCTGGACCCAGTACCGAGCCCTGGGGAACCCCACTTGTAACTGGCCTCCAGCTGGAGTTAACTCCATTTACCACCACTCTCTGGGCCCGGCCATCCAACCAGTTTTCAACCCTGGAGAGTGTGCGCCTGTCCAGTCCAGAGGCAGACAGTTTCTGAAGCAGAATGCTGTGATCTCTAAATTCATCTTGGGACTCCAATTGATTTTTAGTTTTAAAGGACTGTAGATTACTTTTCATTTTTTAACCAAGCAGCTACTTCTATGAATAATATCAGTCTCCTAGACAAAGTCTTTAAATATAGTTCATTGAATGAACTTCAGCAACTGAAAAAGCAATGTTTTTTTCTTAATCTTTCCTTTCAGGTTATGAGAGAAAAAAAACCTAAAGACAGTTTTCAGCCTGAAAAATGTTTTCCTTTACATTGTCTGAAGACAGCTCTGTGAAATGAAGATATTTTGTTGTTTTATATGAAGAGCTCATTAAAGGTTTTTGTCTACCTTGATGTTTCCTTGAAGACAGTGCTCTATATCCTTGCCAGAGGGATCATCAGAAAACAGTGCAAATCCTGATTGAGCTGGTTTCCTCATACCTGTGTCCTGGTTCAGGGTGTTCAGAAACTCCTCCACAGTTGTAGAGGCATCAAACCCAACAACCTGAAAAGGTAGGCAAAATTTATTTTGCTACTGAACTTAAAAAACTCCAACCCACCCACCCCTCACCCTGGCAAACTGAAGATATTGAAGGATAAGACCTCTAGAATAACAGTGGCAATATAAGACTCTTTCTAGCCCTTGTAAATAACTTACTGTCATTGGAAATAAAAAATATCCATAAAGGGTTTTGAAAAGATTCAGGATGTCCACATGGGAAGTCAATTTAGTGGAGTTTTTCTCCATTCAAAAACTGACAAACTTCCCAACAGCTTATACCTTACTTCATTTTGTTTATGAAACCAAAGTCACTATTAAGAAGCTTCCAAGTATAAAATTTTTTGTTTGCTTTTCTTTGTTTATGCTAGTTTCGTTGCACTTGCTACACCTAAATTTCTGTTACAGAAGTTATGCAACAGAAAGCAGTCTAGTATCTGAGGTTTATGTGACAAATACCATTTGAAAAATGAAGAAAACTATAATTTACTACACTTTTCAATAGGCTGGTGAAGCAAATGAGATCAATTAATAATTTTTCATCATGTGCAACTTCAGAGGGGTATTTACTGGCAGATCCACACTGGCATATTTTACAGATGTTGCTCTGTCAGTACTGCAGAGGCCACTAATATAGGCAGCCTTCTCAGTTTTATTTTCCCAAATCTGAACGTTTGTCTGTTATTACTAGTATTAAAGCTTTGTAGCAAGAAATGGCAAATGGCTTCTATACAGGTACTAGTTGCTGATCACAGAATCATAGACTCGTTGAGGTTGGAAAAGACCTTTAAGATCATTAAGTCTAACCCTTAACCTTACTGGCCAAGCTGCCCCTAAACCATATCCCTAAGTACCATGTGTACATGTCTTTTGAATATGCCAAGGATGGTGACTCAACCACTTCCCTAGGCAACCTGCTCAAATTCTTGAAAACACTTCCAGTGAAGACATTTTTCCTAGTATCCAATCTAAACCTCCCCTTGTGCAACTTCAGGTCATTTCCTCTTGTTCTATCACTTGTTACTTGGGAGAAGAGACCAACATTCGCCTTGCTGCATCCTCCTTTTGCGGCAGTTGTAAAGAGCAATAAGATCTCTCCTCAGTCTCCTTTCCTTCAGACTGAACAGCCCCAGTTCCCTCAGCTGCTCCTCATAAGACTTGTGTTCCAGACCTTTCACTAGATTCATTGCCCTTCTTCGCACACACTCCAGCATCTCAATGTCTTTCTTGCTGTGAGGAGCCCAAAACTGAACATGGGATTTGAGGTGCGGCCTCACCAATGCCAAGTGCAGGGGGACAATCACTTCCCTTATCCTACAGGCCACACTGTTTCTGACACAAGCCAGGATGCTCTTGGCTATCATATTCAGCTGGTGTTTCCTCTATTTGATACGCTGAAGAAGGGCCTTTAGCTCTTTTTCGTAAAGAGTATCTCGAAAAAGAATCTCGAACTTCTATTTTGGGCTTTTTGGTGAATGGAATTAAAAAAAAAAAGTTCTGTTGAATCTAACTTTAAAGATGAATACAAGAGTTTTCAATACCACTATAATTGGTTATTTGCTAATCTCACTGAATTTATTTATTTAATTACAATTTTCATAATCCTTAACTATACATTTTTGAGCAATAAAAACCTAATGAGCAGCTATTCCTTTTTTTTTCTTCGAACTTTAACTTTGAAAACTTTTAGGATGACTTAAATACATGTTGTTTTTTCAGTTTTTCTGGGCAAGCAGTAAGCAATTAGGAAACTTAGGGGGAGGCAGGAAAAAGCAGAGTTATTCTGTGACCTGACATGTAAAGTTTATTTGATATAGTTTTAATTTAATATAAAAATCTGTTTTCCATCTAGGAATACTGTGAGTTGTTAAAAAACTTTTTCCAGCCAGCTCTCACAGTTAGAAACTCAAACGAGGATGTGAAGCAGTCTACATGAAAACCCATGGAAAGCCTCCTACATGCTTTGACTGATGAAGTCCCAAAAGAGTTAAGAATGAAGCTGTGTTTGTTCTGTAACAAATATGGTTATCCTTCATGACTGCTAATGGGAGTTTCAGCTGTACTTCCAGGCCTTCACTGAGATATTTGACTTTCAAGATGTCTGATGAAAGGAAGTGCAATTTAATACCTTTCCCTGTTCTTCAGTTTAATTCATTCATCTGGTGGTCAGGTTAAATAAGAAACAGAACTTTAGTATTTCTCACTCTCAAGAGGCTTTCATTTTTTCTTTCTTTCTTTTAAAGATTTTTCCCCAAACTTTTACTCTTCGTTGATCAAATCTGATTCAGTTACCTTGTGCCAGCCACTGCTAGCACTGGCACAGGATGAAGTTTGCACCACGTTTACCATAACAATTACAATTCTGTTTCTGATATGTTAATTCATGTATATGCTAATAGCAAAGGGTTGGGAGGTTACATTTCATGGTTTATCTGACATTACCTGATATATGCCATTCATGAAATGAACTGGAATACTGAAGGGCAGCGAATGATGGTAGGGGTTTCTTAGAAGTGTTGAAAGGATTTCCATTCTGGAAGGTCTGGCTTCTCGGTCTCCATTCTGCTGAGTACGCTCTACACATCGCTGACAATATATTGCATATTTCCCAAATTCAGTCCTGTGGCAAAAAGAGAAAGAAAGAAATTCTTGGGGACTGATTGAAAGGATAGTAAACTATGAGTAAATCTCTCTAGGGGTGTCAAATGGGAGGAGCACTCAGATTTCACTCTGTGAGATTTCCAACACATTTTTCTGTGTGGAATTATAAACAGAATTAGTCCACTGAGACCAACAAAACTGTGCCAAAGATGAATATGGCTCAGAGTGTTTCATGTAACTGACATATTTTGGTTTTCATGATTTTGCAACATACAGTCAGAGTTCCACGGCAGACTATTTTTCAAAACAAAGAATATCTTTTCGAAGTGATGCACAGATCTACTACAGTTTAGTAGCACTGGGCACATTTCTACTCAAATTTATTTTAATATATGTTGAAAGATATGAAATATTAAACAAACAATTGAAAACAAGGTACTTCATAAAGACTTGTTGACTAGCTGGTTTATAATATTCAGGCACACCTGGAATCTGCATTCTTCTTTAAATGAAGTTTAAGAAGCCAAAGGAATGGGTGCTGGGGCAGAAAGAGTCCAACGCAGAGAGCCAAGAGCTGCAAGCCCTGAACAAAAGGAAGACATTCACTATTTTAAACATCTTATGAAGTAAAACTTCCTACTGTGGCTACTGGCCAGCAGTGCAGCTTACTGTGCCAAGTCGAGTAACAGACAGCTGTAAATAGGAATAAAAAACCAAAACACAGAAAGAGCTGAGTAAATAAGTATGTCACCTCATTGGAAGGCCAAAATGGTCTCCTTCTATTTACTTGTGTACAGTGAGTTTCTTTCAGCACTGGAAATGAGAAAGCAGATTGGTTTGTATAAAAAGCAGTCAGGGAGAAAAACCACTAAGGCTGCAAGGCCAAGCACTAAGAAATTAGGAGAAACCTGTGCAATTTTAGTTTAGCTGTCCTGTTATATATATTATGAAGTAGCCCATAGGACAGCTTCCTCCTGGCAAGTAGATATTAACTACTGAAAAAACAGTTATTCAATATTTTGGTATGTTTTCATTGCTCAATATGTATCGAAAGGCTTCACTCAATACAGACTGCTCTCATATACTCTGGATATACACTGTTGCAACTACTTGTTTTTGCCATTGTATCAATGTGTCACACCAAAATTCAGAAAACGCAGTTTCTCTGTCCCAATTTAACTGACTTGCCTGGTATTAAGTAGAAATTTGACAGCACAGGCACAGATATTCCCTTTCAGCAAATACCTGTACTTTGATGGAGGATAGCATCAGCTCTGTTTCAGGAAGACACTGCAGTAGATGCAAGCATGGGAGACTACAACATGAATTTAGGACTTAAAAATAGATGTGTGAGGCCGCAAAAATTTTACTGAACATGTTAACTCTTAAAAATCATGCCAGTAGATTACAACAGCAA
Organism: Cuculus canorus; assembly: GCF_017976375.1. Taxonomy (NCBI): domain Eukaryota; kingdom Metazoa; phylum Chordata; class Aves; order Cuculiformes; family Cuculidae; genus Cuculus; species Cuculus canorus. Next base: position 99,372,991 of record NC_071403.1, on the reverse strand, counting down.
ATTATTTACCCACATGAGAGGGAAGGCCTTTGGTACAAATGTACCAAAGAAGGATTATGGTTAGTTTAAATTCCATCAGCCAGATGTAACTTCTGTGTATGCTAATTGACATGAACGTCCTACATCTGTTATAAAACCTTTTTGGATGTTCTAGCGATGCACACATACTGGCCATATCCCAGACACGGGCTGTTCCAAGATAACAGGCATACCTGCTGGCCATGTTCTATTTTCTCTGGCAAGAGAAAAGTGCGTCTATTACAAAAGCCTTGATATAGTAGTTTTCTTTCTCATGTTATGATCCATCTCCTAGTTCTGTAGGTACTGCTCCGTCATATGCACTATCGTTCCGGCTCTGTTAATTCTACACAAACTGTAAGTATTGGCTTTCCTTTCAATTTCAGTTTATTTAATTGTTACGTATTTTAATACTAGTGAATGGCTGCCAGAGGACAAAGTGAAGAACTTTAAGTATGTATTTATAACCTAGCATGCAGAGTGCATGCAGAACAGCATGACATACAAGAGGTGACATCTATCAGAGCGTGGCTGAGATTCCACAACATGGCCCTACAGCTTCTCTTCCCACTCATGCTATAGACATTTACCATGCAATTTAGCCCACCAAGTTTCCTGATGCAGCACCTCACTTAGGAAAGGTTCATTAGAAGGTTCCATACATGCTGTCTTGCTCAATACTTAATTTGAAGACAGCACATTGTATGTCCAGACTTTTAAAACTGCATAGACACAGATATGCTCTGTCACCAGATACACATACTTTGTCAGAGGATAGCATCAGCCACATTTCAGGAAAACACAGCAGTAATCAGATGTTCAGGTTTTTATCAGATTTGCAGTAAGCAGATGGTACAAAGCACTCTAACCCTTCAGCATTGTAACCAGTCTGTGTAGTTAAGTCACCGCTGCTGAAATAAATACCATGAAAAGAAAACACTGGTTTACCTGTATTGGTCCTGCCTGGTTTTGTGGATGTCGACGTCTAGTCTGTTTAATAAGCTGACAACAGATCTCATTTTGAAGTTCAGGATGTGTGAGGCAGATCTGCAAAGCACTTTGGGCCAAAGATACATGGTAATCAATGGCAGGAGAGTCAACTGCAGCATTTATAAACAACTGGCAGGTCTAGATATAAAATAATAAACAAGTGAGTTTACATACAAAAAGCTCCAATTTTAGATGTTCTGAACAACAAAAGTGCTATAATTGAAGTCACAATTAGTCAGTTTACCAGCAGACTAAGGAAAACCTACTGGCCCTGCAAAAAGGGGTGAAAAGGGGCCAGAATGGATGAAAACTATAGAGAGAGATTTAAGAACACCTCCTAAAAGCATGCTTTTCGCTCTGTATCTAATAGAGTGAGCTCTAGCAGGAGTTGCAACAGTTGTGGTGGTTGGCAGCTTTAAGGACATGCTGAACATAGTGTATCCCTCCTACAGGACTTAAAAATGTAAAGTGTACAGCTCTCAATGGCAGCCAATATAAAATACTTGTGCAGGCAGTGAGCACAACATGGCAGAGTATGTAGAGGTAAGAAAACCGTAACTCATCTCCATTTGCTTTCACTGGATTTTTACTATCCCAGTGCTGTCATAGGAAAGCCAGGTATTAGGCATTTGTTGTGCTGTTTTAGAAGAAAACTCATGTATCACACATTGCATTTACTTTATATAATAGCTGATGAATTTTCAAGGTATATGAGTAAAATACAAGAAATATATGGAAGCTCAATCTATTTCTATTCTATCTGAAAATATGTGGATGCACAGGACTAATTTTTATCAGCTATGGAATAACTGAAACATGACTTGATCTATTTCAAAATCAATTCCCCACTGGACTTTAAAACTAATTTATATAAAGTTTCAGTAAAGGTCGTACAAGTCACTTATTTATTTTAGGCAAGCCTCTGTGATTTGAACTGGGTCTGAAATATGATTCAGAAAGTGTTTCCAAATAAACGTATATTATTTTTTATCAGGGAATTGTGTTTCCTCTCAAATTTCATGCTGCAGGATTGCAGAAAATAAGACAGACGTACTCCTTTAAAGTGCTTAAAACATTCAGAAAAACAAGGTGGAAAGTTTGACTACAGGTGGCTGTGACTGAACATATGGTGCTTGTCTTGAATACCTTTCTAAATCCAAACCATTACATCAAAATTCTCCAGATAGTTGATGCTTTGGGGAATTTGCTCTTTCAACTTGTGTAAGTTCGCTGGAGAAATTTCATTTATCCAAGCACCATGCCCTCCAACTTGTACAGAAAAAGGAACAGCAAGATTTTGTTTTGTCTGCAAAATGGACTTTATAGCCTGACTATTAGTTAACTTTCAGGAGTAGTTTTACCTGCGTGAGGGCAAGAGGAAGAAAGTTTATGGAACTGCAGCATAATCCTTCTCATAGATATCAACCGCCTATCTGACCTTTAACTAGGAAAGATGTCAGTTCTCACTGGCATACAAAAATTCTCAAGAAACTGGCTGCAGCACAGCAGTTATGAACGATTACAGGTCTCTTAATCATAAAGCCTTCCCACTGCTGCCAAGGGATATGTGTATTTTTAAAGGTGTATGAAAAATCTTTAAAAGTTAATTCACAAAACAATTGTGAAATACTTTCAATCATTTTACTCTGTAATCTTTTCTCAGTTTATATTAATAGAATACCTAACCAGTCTTTTAAGAATAGCTACTTCATATGAAGATTTTCTTTTTACTTTAAAAAGTAGGAGAATCTCTGCCTTCTATCTCTATTTGAAATAATCCATGACTTTCTTAAAAAAGAAAATTTGGCTTTGCCTTTTCTTCAGATTTGTACAATGCCTTCCACCTGATTTAAATATATCTACAACAAAACTTTTGCCTACCGTTTGTTCTTCCTTTTTCCTAAGTGAAAAAATAGTAATTCAGATACAGTTCTCTGAATACAGAAATCCAGTGTGTTAGGTTCTCTGGGGCTTAACTTCATGAAAAAAACATTATCAACTGTGATGGCCATGGACTTTTTTACTAAATTTCGCTTTATCAATAACCTTAACAGAAAGGCCAAAAGTTGAAGTCTAAACCACTCCCTTGCAGCTAAAAGTGATCTCTTTATATTGGAAGTGATACTCTTCGGTGAGATGACATGGGGACATCCTGCTACTCTCCACAATTTACCTCCACTAAAGATAAGAGTAAAGTTTTTTTTTCTTATCTGTTGAACATCTCTACTAAGCCAATGAAAAGCCATTCTTTAGCTAAAATTTAAAATAGTAAGTCAGCACTAAAAAAAACACGTGCTACGATTTTACCTTAAATAATTTAATTGCTTCGGTTTGCAAGGCTTCTGATGGCAATGTTGTAAGAGGGGAAGTAATTCCTTCTTTGCTGTGGCAAAGGGTAGGATGTCTCCAAATCTGAGAAGCTAAACAGATAAAATATGTAGGTTTTGCAATTAACTCTGTTCATAAGTACATTCGGTAAATAAATACTATAAGACTAGCATGTTGAAACAAAACCAAACTTACTGGTATCACCTTCCGTATTTATTAATTTGCAAATAAGTTGTTCAAACTCGGATCCAACATTTACACTGGTACTTCCAGCTGCAACTGTGAGATGATAAAGCCACGTGTCCTAAAGTAGAAAAACACAGCTCCGCTCATTCATTCTGCGTTGGAAAGAGTTGCTTCATCAAGCTTTTGCTCTCAACTTGAAACATTGCCATATGCTCCTGTTGAAGCCCAAAGGAGTTTGGTTTTGTTTGAATACACCTGTATTCACGGTCTCTATGTTACAAATGTTAAGCAAGGAAGATTGGACAGGGTTGTCCTCACGAGCCTTTTACCCTCAGAAATCATGGCTAATTATCAAAATCATGGCTCTTACTTTCCTCTTCGGAAAGCTACCCTTAAGTCCCTTTTTATCACTGCCAGGTCCTGCTAACTTGGGGATAAAGAAAGCAAAATGAGGTCTACGAGATTACTTGAGAACAATGAAGTAAAAATAATAAAAATGGTTTTAATCATACCTCTGGTTCTCCTTCAGTTCAGTAGGGCAGTCTTCCCTACTGTTAGTCTTATCAGTGAAAATTGACAACAGTATCCCAAAACCAGTCAAGGATGGTCTGCTCCAGGTCTCTCTACTAGTTAGTGTAATATGAACAAAACTGTTCAATCACAGCATATTTGATATACTGTAACATCTCCTTATGTAAGCAAGCCTGCTTATTTTCATCTATTTTCAAAAGGATTACCTATGAAAACATTGGTTTGCAGACAAAGTCTAATCAATGCTAACGAGGTGGGAACTTCTCCTTGCTTATTATATGAAACTACAAGCCAGAGGACTTGTAGGTCCTCTTCCTGTTCAAGAAATACATCACAGCACCATACTCACAACAGACACGTTACTGAAACTCAATTAAAAAATCCTTTTATTACCTTCTCATGTTTGGATCCTATAAGAAGATAAGTGGGTCCTTGATCTTTGGGGTGGATAACAACAGTGTAATGTGTTGATAGTAAACTGCGACCGCTAGCCTCATAATCTTCATCAGAATCACATGACCTATCAACTTCTTCAACCTTTGCCTCAAAAAGCTTGATTTGACCAAGAGGAAACTAAAAGTAAATATCAGAAGTGGTGAGAGAGCAAATATTTGCTTCAGTGCAAACTAATTTTACATTTCTTACTCTACAAATAGAAAGAAAAACATGAACATCAATACCCATATTAATATTTGTATTTATTCATTTTCAGTCCTGCAAAGGAATGTCAGATAAACCAGCTCTTGGAGAGCAGCAGGGGAATGATATGTGCCAAAGTCTGAAAGTGAGACTTTAAAGAATTCTGCTCCAGGTCTGCTTCTGTATCTAGTTAGCGCAGTAAATGTTTGTTACGGGGAGAGAAGTATTTCTTCAGAGTATTTGATTCGAGCAAAACTTCCCTGGGTCAAGCCTAGAATAATCTTGTCATTTCAAAGGGCAGTAGTGTATTGTTGATTTATCTATTTTGTTCATGCTATAAATTTAAACGGTATTTTTTGTGTGGTAGACCTTCTCAGCCGGTTTCATTCTTCAGTCTGACACATCACAGTACTTCAGTCTTAAGTTTTATATGTAGCTACAATCATTTATCAGAAAACATTTTATATGAAAAGCCATTCAAAAGGAAAATTTCAGAAAATTATTATTTCATAGTCACCATCAACAGGAAGCCACAACAAACACAAATACAGCATGCAATCTTCACAACTGGATGATAAGACTGACAGAGGATGACAGTCCTTAATGGGCTATTTTATGCAAAGTTCCCTTCCTTCCCACAGCGCCACTGCTCTTCCTCTAGCCGTTCTGACATCAAGATGGTCAGGAGAGTGTTATTTAATGGTGTAGTGAAGAAGCCTTGTCTACTGTTTCTGTGTTGTTTGTGATGTCTAGCAACGCTAAATGATTCAGCAGAAAGAAAGGAATGCTTGTTTCCCTTTGGTAAAAGGCTAGTTGAGCCCTACAGTAACTAGGATCTTATTTGTGCCACATTCAAGTGGAAACCTGAAGTAAGTTGTCTTCAAATACTAACAACAGTGAAAAGCAGATGAGGCTTCTTAGTAATATTGTTTAAAAATTGAAAATAGGGCAGCGGAGAGCAGCTGGCAAGTCTGACTCAATCTAAGGTGGGTTTCTTGAACAATGATTCCGTAAGTGAGAGCCGCTAATAATAAAATCACTTTGAAGAACACATTGCATAGTGGTGGCTCTTTTTCAGAGTGCTTCTATTAGCAAGGGTTAAAAACGCACGTGGTATTTTATTTTTTATATTTTATATTTTCTGTGGTGCTTCTGGAGCATTCAACTTTTTGAACAAGAAGATTCTGAGAATCAAGAGATGCCATTTCACATATAAATAGTCAAGACTGATTTATTCACTAAGTTTAACCAAAACACAGTTGGCTGATTTCTTAATTTGAATTCCATTTTGAAAGGAAGCCACTTAAATGGACTTCCATTACTGTATTAACCACTGTAGATTTTGTAATTTGTTTCTGCACAGACATATTCAGCTACAGCAAACGTTTTTAATTATCAAATTGTTGACTATTAGAAAATAACTAGCTTTGGAAAATTTTCCATACATATTCTGCTTACAAAAGCTAAATTCTTAATCTATTACAAGCTTGCAAATTAGTTTCAATGTTGCTTTAAAAGGGGAGAAAAACTGGTTCCAGATATGAGGGAAAAATTCACAAGAATCCAACAAATTTCTTTGATGCTTCTAAAGGGCGTGCTAGACTCCTAAAATCTTCACTGATAAAAATGTGTTAATTCAGATGCTTGAATCATAGAGATTTCTTCATAGGAGAAATTACTTTTTAGTAATTTGATTCCCCAGTCCTGTATTACACTTTTTAAGAATAATTAAACTAAAATGTTTTGATGGATAGTTACAACTATCTTATAAAGTTCTAAAAATAAGTATTAGTTGAATGTTTAAAATGGTTTTAAAAAAAGAAAGGATAGCAAAGGGAATAACTAGCTTTATACAGAGACTGTACAAACTACTGGGTCCAATGTGATTATTTGACTACATTAGAAGTAACAAGTGAAATTTTCTGTACTTTTTTGAACAGTTATGGGTTTTAATGTCTCACTGGACTGTGACCATTTTGTCCAGTGTCGGCAGTCTTACCAGAGTTGAGAAATAAGGATATGATTCAATTATTCAAAATGTCAATGGTATTCAGAAGAATTCCTGCACGTTTCCAAAATCTTGTTGCTGACCCACCTCCGCTAAAAGATGTTTCTTGATGACCAAGTGCAATGACTTGGGAGCAAAAGGACAGGTGAAAAGCATAACTAGGTGCTGCCCTTTGTCCTGTCTCTGTATGTAAATATGACTGGAAATATTAGGACCAACGATATTCAGAAGTGTGGGTAGAGAACTAAAGGTCAGCAAGACCAATGTGGAAGAGTCAGGTCTTGTTCTTTCTTAGCATCTTGGGATATGAGATGCTGAAAGATTAACTTAAAGATTATTTGATATAATTTCTTCCCTTTCTTCTTCAAATATTATTTTCCCTATATTTCAGAAATAATTTTCCTTCCCTTTCTCTAGCCATCCTCCACCTGGGTTTCTGTGCACCTCATCAGTTGCAGACAGGAAGCTTCTTTCCTATAATTCTGATGGGGAGTGTGTATAGATCCCTCCACAGACACACATCTACGAAACAGCAAACTTTGCATCCTGCTACCCTTTTCCTTCTTTTTTTTTTTGCCTTTCTAGTAGCACTGTCCCTTGACAGTGATGTACCAAAGAACAGGATTTGGAAGTCAATTGAGGGGTAAAAAGAACATTTAATTTCTTGAAACTTGCAGTCACTGCCCACTGGAAACATACACTAGAAAAGGTCAGCTTCCAGAAGTAAATGACAGCCAGGACTTTTCTGATCAGTCTCATGCCTGTCAGAAAGGGAGACCTGAACTGCCAGCAAATCAGTGTTCCCCTTGGCTAGGGATAAGAAGATGCAGCATATATATCATGTCTTGTAGAAGAAGGAGACCAATGGGTGTGCCCTGGATTACTGTCTATTAGACGGAAACCTTCCTAGTTGGCAATATGTGTAGTCCAAACGTTTGGTAATCAAGACAAATGAGCATATACTACCCAGACTTACTGTCCCTTAATTTAGCCTTAACTTATTGTTTAAGTTCTATTCCAGTATATTATCTTTCATTCACTAAGGAAACAAGTAAGGGACCTACCTTGTCTTCTTGATTACGGAAATAATACAGAATTTTTCCAACAAGGGTACACCAAACTCTTTTGGAATATCCATGTTTCACCTGAAATTAAAGAACATTAAGAACAAGCACAACCAGAGAAATACTGACTACATTTCACTATCTCTGAACTTTGGTGATGTTAGAAATAAAAGCCTTTGTTCAAATTCCTTCCTGTATTACTAGACAAAAAATTAAAAATGCATAACTCTGTTAAGAGGATATGAATTAAAGCTGGTCCAGAAGGGATTAGATGCTGGTCCAAAGCCCCGTAAAGCTAGCATGAGTTTTTCATTTGGCTTTAGATCAGGCCTAAATTACTGGAAGCTAAGGAAATGAAAGAATTTAAAAATTCCTTTTATAAAATATTTTTATTTTCTTGAAATAAACTGTCCCAATGAATAATATTGAAAAAGAAAGCACTCCACTGAAATATGTTAGGTCAGTTAGCTACTGGAACTCAGGCATGTGTCAGGTACCATGCTGAATGAGAATACCATTGAAGTGCAGTTGGAGAACTTGGTGCAGGAACTAACGACTTTAAAAGCCCAAAAGCAAAATTAAATCAAATCTCAAAGAATCAGAAGTAAAATACTGCCCAAGTATGTGAGTTGGTAGTCCTTCTGGACTGTCCATACGGTAAAGTGGTGGGAAAGTGAATACACATCTGTTTTGCTTGTATTTATTTACTTGCAGAGCCGTTTTAATCTAGATACTATTCTTAAGAAACATGCAGTATAGAGACAGAAGAGCATTCGTACCTTTGTAAGTAATCCTTTCATGGTTGGCTTGATTTCAGGCTGTATGAAAAGTGGACTTGCAGCCTGTATTTTAAGAACATTCTGCAGCACTTTGATCCATTCTTCTAAGATGTTTGGAGAATCTGCAGTCAAGTAGTACGTTCGTTTTTCTGTGGTCAGCTATGTAGCAACAGAAGAACCTTGAGCTTTAAGAACCTTATACATTCGACCCCACAGTGTGGGGACTGTAACATATAGTAGCCAGTGTAGTTTTGTGAATTTAGAGGGTTTATTTTTCCCAAATCACTTTTCATTAATGAAACATTTAGTGGCCAGGCAGAGCAGAAAGATCCATGCTCGCTAAGGCTTTATCTGAAAAGTTCCAGGCCAAGAAGAGTTGAGAGAATTCAATTTATCTCCTTTTAAAAAATGTCTCTCAACCCTACTGGCTGTCCTCAACACTACTTTCTCTCTTTATATCTCATGTGACAATCTGACCTTTGTGTTGACACAAATAAGACTATGCGTAGTCCTTTCTACAGTTTCTATAACTGAAATGATCTTCTGGTTTCAAGAAGAGCACTGATTAATTACAGGTCTACACTTGGATTTCCAGTGTAATAGGGACTGGAACAAGAGGTCACTTTTGGGGATAGAGGACAAATATCCTGCTGAAACACAGATGAGAAAAGCAGTCACCTGAATTGTTTGTTTTCCATCACCCCTTTCAATGTGGCTAGATGCGTTTAGCTCAATTTGACCTTGAGGTTTTCGAATGACATCACTCTGTATGGAAAGAATGCAAAAAGACTATTTTAAATCTACCAATAAATAGCCATAAATAATTACAGAAGTCATTTAAACATTAATCTTGATAAATACTTCCTAGTTAGACATTGAGTACCTTGTACACCTCCTGAGGAACTGAGTCCTGAATCAGTCTCTAACAGCTCAGACACCAGGAATGCATTTTTTTTTACTTCTAGCAGCCCTAACCCTCAGTAAAAACAATCTAATATGAAACAGCAAAGAAGTTACATGTACTTACTGGAGATTTGTAGTACAGTAATTCTCCTCCTTTAAGCACAAACCACCGTCGTTTCCAGGTCTTTACTTTACCACCCATTTTTAGCAGGTATCCAGATTTTTCCAAAGGTTCCTGATTATTTAGTAGTTAGATAAGGTGTAGTTAGATATCCATATATATCTATACCCCTCAGAGATACGTATAAACACACAGACATGGCTATTTTAATGACTTAAAAGCCTGCTAAATAATAACTACAGTATTTTATGAGACTTTCAGTCCAATGACAAAGTTTTTACAAGCATCAATTAAGACAAATGCCATGCATGTTGGCTAACTAGTTAATATCCCTACTTACAGTTATAGTACATAAAGGAGAGTAAGTGATTTGCCCAGAAGTATACAGAAGAATGAAGAATGTGACAATTCCTGATTTTATATTCTGATTATTTATATCAAGAAAGTAATAAAACGAATACAATGCAAATATATTTTCCCCAACTTCAGGGCCTAACCTGCAGACCAGATATAGAGCATTGTAATTCATAGCTCTGCACATATTCTTAGTGCGTACACTAAACAGAGTTCATAGCTTTGCTCTGTGAAGAAACTTGAAACTAATTATCTTCATCACCAGGGAGTCAATCTGGTTGTATGTTAAGACATTAACTAATAACATGGGCCATGAAAAAAAATCACAGACACAGACCAATACCCCATAATGGGGGTTTCTTTGACCTGTCCTCACATGTTGCTCTACTTATGATTTCTCTGGTGTTCAGTTTTCCCTGTATGAGGGAACTATAGGAACATATTACTGCACACATGTTTCTACTGATGCCTCCAACTCCTTCAGTGGAATGCTCTTCTATTTCTCTAAATTCAAATAATAATTTTAAGCTGATTTTAGTATTTCACATGCAATCTGATACAGGACCTGGTTCCAAGAATGGAAAATCTTAAGTGCTTTGAATTGTCTTCTGCAGTTGTAAGCCTAATTTTGTTCATTAGATAGAAAGCTCAGAATTATCCTCCACTTTCCTTCAATCATTATAGTCTTATATGGCTAACTTACTGTTGCTATATTTCGCTATTTATACTCATAAGGCAGTTTGTGAGTCAGTACGACTGAATATAGAGATTCAGTAGAGTCTTTGAACATAAATAGTTACACAGCATCACAGCTACACTTCTTCGCAGAATTCTGTACTCACATTTTTTCCACTATCACTAGATGAGGAAGAGGTCTTAGGTAGTTTCTGCTCTGGTTCTGAACAGTCTGTATCTAATGAATATGCATCTGGAGGGATAGCATAGTCACTTTCAGAGGTCACAGAGGACAAAGACACACCTGAGTTAAAAGAAGAAAGAAGTTTCTTTATATTTTTTTTTATTATATTAGAAGCAAATGTTATCAGAATATCCATGCAGAAAGTATATCTGCAGGCAAACACAATTATCAGCATAAACCCATCAGGAACCAAGCATTTATTTAAAATATCAGCATAATAAAATAGCACAGTGCTAACACCTGAATCCCATTTTCGTCACAATTAAGCAGAGTTCAACTACTTTGTATATGAAACAACAAATAAAAGTCTTCTACACTTTATAACCTTCTGTTTTATTACTACACCTTTTTTAAGGACGAAGTTTGGTGCTACACATCATACTCATTCTCCAAAAAACTAATACATATTCATTCTCTAGAAAACGAATATAGGATCTTCTGCTAAACTAAACAACTTTCCTCTTTCCTTTTCTATCATTTGCTCTATTATCTGGATTTCTCATGCAACTGCTTGTGAATTAAGAAGCTAGGTGCAAGATCAGCCATCTGTTGAAACTGTAGGTAACTCTCTTTATTTTGCAACTAGTATGCTTTTTTATACTGAGGTTTTATAAAAATCTGAATTCCAGATTTTAAGATTTTTTTTAAGTTTATTAGCTTTAATACTGGAAAAAATGCACCCTGATTTAAATTCTATTGAAGCGATAATGAAAGTTCAAACTCTTCCCTTATCCTGCATGGAAATAATTATTTTCAGACACGTGAGCATGCCCTTTTATAAAATTTACTTTCTGATTAGTATTCCTCTCTGAAACATTACTTTCCAAGGCTGAAATGAAGATGCTTTATTTCCTTTGTTTCATTAATTTCCAAACTCACTTGCCAATTTTATTTTTTAAAAAAGCTTTTCTCACTTATTGCCTTCATAAGCCATCTGGACTTTCCGAGTGGGTTCTTCTCATGCAGGACTTTAATAAAATATACACAGAAGCTAATTATGTGCCTAATGAAATTTATGACTACCTATTTTTTTAAACAATGTGATCTGAACAAAGATACATATGTACGTGTTTTGTGGTTAAGAAAGGTTTCCATAAATGAAGCAATTCAAGGACTATTTAATGAGAAGAAAGTACAGAGGAAATGGCTCAGTTTTACAGATGTGGATATAAATTGTGGATGAAACCAGCTATTAAACTAACTAACTTACCTTGCTTGTTGTGCAAGCATGTAACCTGAGATGCATCTGCAGCCACAGCACTGGTTTTCGCTCAGCAAAGTGATGCTGCTGGGAAGCAGGGCTATGGTCCTTTTTACACTAATGTAGCAGGACTATAGCTATATCACTGGAAACGAGACTTGATGTCACATGGGGCTGGCACTGGGAAATACCTAGTGGGCTAGTGGCTCTGTCTCTCTAGTCACGTGTGACTGATCATAGTCAGCCAACTACGTTTTTAACATGTTAAACAGGAACCACTGAATGCACTTCAGCAGGTCAAGGGAGGCGATTCTGCCTTCCTATTCCTCTTGTGAGACTTCATCTGGAGTACTGTGGCCAGTTCTGGAATCCTCAACATAAGAAGGATATGGAGCTGTTGATGATATGTGTCCAGAGGAGGGCTACAAAGATGATCAGAGGGCTGAAGCACCTTCTATAGGAGGACAGACTGAGAGAGTTGGGCTTGTTCAGCCTGGAGAAGGGAAGGCTCCGAGGAGATCTTATAGCGACCTTCCAGTACCTGAAAGCGGCTACAGGAAAGCTGGAGAGGGACTATTCATAAAGGCTTGTCGTGATAGGATGAGGGGGAATGGGTATAAACCGTAGAGGGGCAGATTTAGGCTTGAAATAAGGAAAAATTTCTTCACCATGACAGTGGGGAGACACTGGCACAGGTTGCCCAGGGAAGCTGTGGCTGCCCCATGCCTGGAGGTATTCAAGGCCAGGTTGGATGGGGCCTTGGGCAGCCTGATCTAGTGGGATGTCCCTGCCCATGGCAGGGATTTGGAACTAGATGATATTTAAGGTCCCTTCCAACCCTAACTATTCTATGATTCTATGACTCTATGATTTCTAAAGCAATGCATAATGAAGGATCTTAATACTTGATCTCTCTAGGACCTTAGATCTCAGTCTCCCTTGTCTCCCCATATGAAAATGAAATAAGTGCTTTATTGTATGAGATGACACAAACAAATACTCAGTTGAGGGAACTTTTCCACCTGCTTTCTGGTCACATTAAAATCTTACTTTGTTTGATAAACTTGAATATCCGATGGCAATTACTTTTTTCTAGGCCATTTTTACCTACTTAGAGTTAAAGGTCGTAGGAAGTCCTTGGCATGACAGAGTATAGATGGAATGGAGAGTACAAGTCACTTTTCCACATGACAACAGTCAGCTACTAGATTAATGCCTCAAAAAGCCATCTATAATAACAGCAATAAAAAGCCACATGTAACAGTCCTTTCTGCTACTTATATAATAAATCTAGGCCTTGATAGTGGCGATAAAAGCCTAGGTTTAAAATGTCCATGCTGTTTAAAGAAGATATCTATTTCTAAAATCCTGTAAACTGCTTACTTTTCCAAACTTCCCAGAAGTCACTTGTTCTTAAAGAGTTTTTGCCTACCTCGTTTCATAGCCCGAGGACTACCTGGGCCACTTCTGCTTCGAGAATCAGACTCAGAAGTCCTTGAGCTGGATCGAGAGCTGTCTTCTTCCTCAGATCCTGATGACTCATCTATAAACGGGCTGCTGCTTATTTGAGTTGCTTTCTGCAGAAATTAACACAACATTCTTTGCATAAGGGCTATAAGTCATTTTCTTCATACCCATTCAGCTGGCTTATTAACATTCAAAGCCGTTCGTACTTTGGTTGTCAGTTTTGGCACTCAAATATCAACATAAAACTGAATTCCTTCTGCCCTCTGTATCCTCAACCACCCCCTGACTTTAAAGCAGAAACCTGAGGTGGCTCAAGGTATGAGTCTTTCTAAATCACAAATGCTGCCAGAAAACAAACAATGCTGTGATTAGTTACTGCTGGCTATCTGTCTATAAACAACTTTGGCACTGACACAAAGACATTTCTACACATACACACACTTTTAATTATGGTATTGAACACCATGTGGCTCTGTTTAATAATTAACAAGCCTTTGGAAAAACCCAGCAATGAACTTAAGAAGAATTGACCTGGGCTGTTAACATTTTATAAGCAGCAATATTTTTTTTTCCAGCTATTTGACATTTCCATTACTTCTGGAATTCTGTGATCTCTAAACATTATCTTATGACATACTTGGCATGGCAGCATCAAATGAGAAACAGCAAGTTCCTGGATGTGAAGCCTAACAGTATTTAAAAATTTCCTTTAAACAGTAATACTGTTACCCCTTTCAAAGTGGTGTAGACAGGAGTGGTCACGTTCTTATATATCAGAGATGTATATAACCCAGATATGGAGTATGAAGATAGTGAAACAGCACCTAAAAAAGCAACAGATTGTATAAATTACCTTCCTAACTTACTCCTCAATTAACTAAATTCTAGTGTAATTTTTTGCATTGTATAACTGTTATGAAAAGCAAACTAACTCCTGAACTGTTCTGGATGTGAGATTTATAGCTTTTTGAAATTTAAAATGGTTTTAAGGAGTATAAATAAATCATAATCATGACCACTACATTTTTTAAATTGAAAGCATAATCTCTTACCTTGATACCTGGTATAGACTCTTCAAAGTGAATTGCAAAGAAAACGGGAGTGAACAAAGTACAAATTCAGCACAAAGTCAAGAGGCAAAGTAACAGAAGACAATGGAAAGATAATTAGTGATCTTTTAGGTTTTAAACAGCAGATAACTAAATCTTCATAAAAGTATCTTAGAGCCACATGGGACATTGTTTCATTGTTTGCATTGCAAGGACATGAGTCCTTGCTTACAAATCACTATAAGAAAATTTTTGTTCATGAGACAAGGAACAGATAAGCCACTTACTTTTGTTAAGAGATTCCATACTGAAAGCTTCAGACATCCTTAAACCAGATTTGGCCACAGCATAAATTCTGCTTTCCTATATAAGCACAATGGATTTGACGATAGATAATTAAAACATGACAATTACTTTTGTACTGTTTAGACTCCCCTTAGCGTCCTGGTCTTTGTGTTAGTGCAACCATATGATAAATGGTGTCATTAGTAGCAGCTGAAAAATGACTCCTTGTTTTACATGCCATACCTCCCATACTCATAGTCTGTTTCACACAATGCTTATCCTTATAGAAACTTCTTATTGAAAATACTATTATCAAGGGCTGAAGAACGTATGGTGAGAATAGTTTTAATTGAAGACTGTATGTTAAGAACACAGAAAATGCCATTATGGAGGGAACTTTTCAACAATTTTGTATTAAAAGGCCACAGGAAGAAAATCTATAATAAAAAATATGCACTAAAATATATACATAGATAAGCTGTTACATCAGTGCATTATTAATCTCTGAATCATTAATAAATATGTGACAGTGGAAGTGCAGAATCAGTGAGTCTAGACACAGTTAATTTTGAATTTTGTGTAAGAAATATTAATATCTATTTTAATTCCATGATTGATGGCTTTAAGATTTTACTTGGAAATTTGAATAATAACTTCCGTGATCTGTAGTTGTCTTCTGTCAACTTAATTGCCTAGAATGTGAGTGGTACAATGGTTATGGCAAAGGCATTGACATCAGCACACTTAGGCTCTGTTGGTGTTAAATAAATAAATGCAGTCAGAAGCACTACCTCCTGTGATATACTCAAAAGGACATATGTAACATAACTTGTGACGTGAAAAAAATTGGTCTTATCTACAAAAAAAAAGACTACATTTTTCAACAGCAGAAATGCTGTGCTTCGAATAAAACTTGCTACCGAGTTTGTCCTCTTAGTTCAAATTAAGGTAATGTCCTGTCTTTTCATCAAATAAGAAAGGTAGAATCAACAAGAATCATGGAAGAGAAACACAAAAATTAGTTTCACCAGTAGGAAAAATATGTATCATTACACTTACCCAGGAAGGAAATCGATGTAATGGAGGGGTTGGAGGTTTGTTGCTAGCACCTTTTTTTGTCTTGTCACAAGGTTCCTGGGCTTCAGCATTTTCTGATTCAGTGCAGTCATAGATAAACACTCCTTCATCACAGCCAATCTCCATTTTCTCTAAAATATCACCATCTTCTCCATCCACCAGATCAATGTCTGTTTCTTGAGGTCTCCATGGACGTATCATGCTTATGGCATTTCTGTTTCTACCAAACATTCTGTCAGAACTCAGCTGGGGCTGACTTAGATGTTTCTTTGCTAATACTGAATTTATACTAAACATATTAGGAGTCCGTAACTTTGGAGGTGGCAAATTTGAGGGAGAACTTGATGGTGTTGTGCATTGAGAGCCTGCAGAAGTTGCTAGAATTGGGTGTTTGGGTGTTAGAGCAGGGGTTAAAATTGGACTTGGGGTATTTGCCTCACTGGATGAGGATGAATAATCTAGCCTCTGAGACTGAAATTTCTTATTCAGTTCATCTGAAGAACTATCTTGGTCTTTCTTTTCACTTGTGAAGTCAGAGTTGCACTTCCCACCTGGATTGTTCTGGCCTTTTCTTTGGGACCCTTGCTGCCAGGAGTATAACTTCTTGTGCAGAGTCCTCTGAACATCGAAACTTTCTTCCTCAAATAGAGAACTACTGTCATCAGATGCAGTCAAATACATTTCACTTCCCACTCTACTGTACCTTGCATTCTCTTCAGATGCGTGGCTTGAGAGAGTGGATGCACACCTCGATTTCAGTCCTTTATTGTCTCCTCCATCTTCATCTGAGCTCCAGTCACTCCCAGTGGTACAGGAGTTCTTTGACATGTTGCTGTCTATGATATTAGATGAACAGTTCCTTCTTGAATTTTTTTTCTGTTCTGATCCTAAGGAACTTTGTTGCACTGACTTCTGACCTTTACTGGTCTCGTGTGCAGGACCAGCAAAAGTAGTTTCCAGGATATCCTTCTCTAGAGGAGAAACATAATGAACATGAGAAAATTACTTTAGCAAACTTGATGGCCGAAGGATTTTGTCATCATCTCTGTAAATAGTAAGTAGGTAATAATTACACATGTATAAACATATTTGGTTTTTCTATTGTAAACAATAAGCCTTAAGAAAAATATTATAAATTTTGAATGTAACTGAAGTTGCAATGTTTGTTTTTTTTCAAAAGAACAGTAACAGACGTTACTTCAAAGTTCTAGTCCAACTTAAAATGGCAATAGATATCAAGACAATCAGAGTGGAGCCATGATTTAAAATAAGACACATATGTACTAAAACAAACAACCGCCCCCCAAATACCCAAAGGCTTAAGACATCATGTAAATTTAGTTGCTTTTTAAATATAAGAAAAACTGAAGTTTAGTAAAAGTCCGTCAGAAAATATTTACATTAACAAATCAACTACTTCAAGTATTTCTAGAGTGTTTATACACAAAAATTGGTTCCACAAGCTATTGTGTTCTCCGTAGTGAATGCCTAAGATATATGTAAGAGGCTAATGAAAAATCCTTAAGAGAAGACACTGTATTAAAGCCAGCTTTGCTTGTACTATTCCCTTTTACCTGGTTCTGCGAGAGAGCTATAGCTTGCAGTGTGTCGGTGAGGCCTAAGTGCCTCCTCTGAGTTGAAACAGATGTAAGAACTAGGGCTTTTCATAGAATCACTAGGTTGGAAGGAACCCACTGGGTCATCGAGTCCAACCATTCCTAACACTCCCTAAACCATGTCCCTCAGCACCTCGTCCACCCGTCCCTTAAACACCTCCAGGGAAGGTGACTCAACCACCTCCCTGGGCAGCCTCTGCCAGTGCCCAATGACCCCTTCCATGAAAATTTTTTCCTGATGTCCAGCCTGAACCTCCCCTGGCAGAGCTTGAGGTCATTCCCCCTTGTCCTGTCCCCTGTCACTTGGGAGAAGAGGCCAGCTCCCTCCTCTCCACAACCTCCTTTCAGGTAGTTGTAGAGAGCAATAAGGTCTCCCCTCAGCCTCCTCTTCTCCAGACTAAACAACCCCAGCTCTCTCAGCCGCTCCTCATAAGACTTGTTCTCCAGCCCCCTCACCAGCTTTGTTGCTCTTCTCTGGACACGCTCCAGAACCTCAACATCCTTCTTATGGTGAGGGGCCCAGAACTGAACACAGTACTCACAGTGTGGTCTCACCAGTGCTGAGTACAGAGGGAGAATCACCTCCCTGGACCTGCTGGTCACACCGTTTCTGATCCAAGCCAAGATGCCATTGGCCTTCTTGGCCACCTGGGCACACTGCTGGCTCATGTTCAGTCGGCTGTCAACCAACACCCCCAGGTCCTTCTCCTCCAGGCAGCTTTCTAGCCAGTCTTCTCCCAGTCTGTAGCACTGCATAGGGTTGCTATGCCCCAAGTGCAGGACTCGGCATTTGGCCTTTTTAAACCTTGTGCCATTGGTCTCTGTCCAGCCTGTTCAGGTCCCTTTGCAGAGCCTCCCTACCCTCCATCAGATCCACACAGACACTTGGGGAAGTTAATGTTAAATAGCTGTATGAAGTTAAAGTGGATTGGATAAGCCAAAGGTTTTAATTTAGTCCACATTAAAGTAATGAACTCACGAAAGTTGATCTGTTTCCATCCTTTTCCAAGCCTAAGATCCTATTTCTTATCCTTTCCTTGAAAAAAAGATTCTTACTTCAATTCCCTCATCTATAAAAATGGAAATTAAAGTACATATTCCCCTTTATAATGACCTTCGTGTCATATAAATATACAAAATATTAATAGGTTCTATTTCATCTTCTGATTTTCTACAGATCTCAACTTGCAATTTTGGGTATGACAATTAACGGTGGAGAAAATGCTGAGGTCATAAATAGTCCTGTGGGACTCAAATGAAGGAACAGAGCAAGTCTCCCTTCCTGAGTTTTCCATTGTTTAAGGGAAGTAGCAAACTGCTACAAATGGACTTGCTTATAAAAGCATAACAACACAGCAATTTGCTGTCATTACCAGACTTCGGGGCTTCTTGGGGAAATTGTATGAACTGATCAGGGAGCTTTCTCCTTTGCATAGGGAACGATGGTGCAAAAAGATGCCTGGGACTTTCTTCTATTTTTTCTGACCTAATTTTTTCAGACTAATGAAAGTTTGCTGAGTTGATCGTGTTGTGTTAGGGCATAAAACTAACACTGGGACAGCACTGATAACATAGATAAAATACACAGAAACTGGACTTAGGTGAGACTCCACATAGGCATAAAAATGTAAGAGCTGTCCCTGGGCGACTGGCTGCCTTAAATTCCTTACGCTACTGTGGAGCAAACCTGGGCTACAACAAATTCTCTCCTTTACAGCCAAAGCACCCATCATCCATTGCATGCTACCAACAATTTATCAGTGGTATTGTGGATACTCTAGTGCTCAACAGGATTGCTTCTCAGGAATGGAGATTAGTATTAAAGAGAGAGAGAGTGCTGCTATATACTTTGAAAACATTTGGTTTGGAGACACTGACAGAGTTGTCAATTTTACTTTTCTACCTGTGTCAGAACAAAACGGCAGTATTGGTGACTAAGTACCTAGCATGTTTTTGCCTTCAGTGTAGTCTGACTCTTTAGATGAAGACTTCCTTATTTCGTCAAACTTGGGAGATGGTTGAGGACTTCTTGCTCTATTTGAAAAGCATCCAAAAGTCAAACTGCTTAGTCGCTGACACTCTCCGGGTTTTTGTGCTGAAGTAACAGATTTCTTGCCCGTAGCTTCTGAAGAACAGTCATTCAGAAATCTTGTGTTAATGGGATACAGCAAGCTATGATACTGGTCTCTTTACCCAGCAGGGTAAAGTTGTTTAAGGTAACTAAAATTTAGCAAAAAGATAATAAAAATTGGTTATAGAAATAATAATCTACCTGATGCCTCCCTGTATCAAAAGAAACCCAGAGCTACACTTTGAGTCCTTAAAGATTGATTTTTTTAATATAGAAAAAAGATCTTCTAACAATTTACAAGCAGTAAGATATGAAACATGCATTTAATACAGAATGAAAACCTAGTGAAAACACCTGATTTTATTCTGCTGCAACTGAAATTAAAGCTACGGATCAAAACAACACATGTAAAATGGTAAATATTGTAGAAACAATAGTATTAAAATACATAGTGGCCTTCCCCTCAGATAAAAATATTATGAAAATCTTTAATAGGTGAAAACGTAAATACAAAAGAGTAAATTACCAGGCTTAGAGGAGTTCAAGAGAAGGCGAAAGCATGAAATGATTTAACTGCCTCAAGAATATGAAATCTGTCCCCAGGGACAGCTATTCTACCAGAAGTTGATACGAAATGGTGCTGTCCATCCCTGTTTATAAAAGTATCTGTGGCAGACCCAAAACCAAAAGGCCCTTATCCATACCTGTAAATTGTTTAAGATAGTACCACATCACCATAACTACTAGTTTAATATCAGCATGGACACAGAAAATGATAATAAATTTCTTAATATTTTTGAGCATATCAGTAAACGTGTGTTGAAAACAACTGACAAATTCTTAGTGTCTCAAAAAGCTTTTTACCTTGCAGTTTAGACTGTATTGTTTTCATCTCTTTGGTTTGCTTTTGGTTGATCAAGCGGAGGTTCTGATTTTCCACCTCTAACTAAAAGCACATAAATGTAATCTCATCCATCAGTAAAACAATTTTTTAAAGTCATTACATCATTTATATTTTCTCTGAATTTCTGCCTGTCTAAGAATAAAGCCAGTTCAAATGGTAAGCTGCTGTCTGCTACTTTTCTTAATGCCAGTCTAGGCATCTGTTTATTCCAAACAATGAAATTCCCTTCAATGATTATTTGCTTAAGTTCTGCTAAAATGATTCCCCCAACTAACCAAACCCAAGACTGCTTTAAAAAGCCCTAGTAATTAAGAAAAAACAAATCTGCATTGCCATTTTTAATAAAAGCAGAAGGTTAAAATTACAAACTTCTTTGCCACTGGAGAAACCCAAAAGCAAGCAGAGGAATTAGAGGGAATAATGATGCTAACATCTCCTATTATCCTACAGCAAAGATTTAAAAAATAAGCGTAGTGAAAAACTTTAGGGAGAGCAGAAGAGACAGTAAGAAAAAAACAGCAGCCCCTTGGTGTAGCCCATTAACAGGAAGAAAAAGCTGTTGTTTCAAACTCATGCTCTGAATTGGCAAAGAGTAGATTTGAGTCTGTGTATCCTATGCCACACAGAGGGGAACCAGCAAGCCCATTTCCCACTGGGTGACACCTAGCCACCTCTGTGAAACTAGTTTGAGATTCTCCATGTTTGAAACAAAGTAAATAGTGTGGAGTCACATTTGATTTTGTCCAAGCTTTTTCAAGACAATTTTAGCTGAAGTTAATTGCATTTTTATTAAATCATTTCAAAAACTCCCCTCACAGACTCACAGTAAATGTTTCTTCCAGTTTCCTAACTTTAAAAATATCTTGTTTTTCAGCTGGGGTGAGTAAAATTTCCAGTTAACCACAACGGAGTAGGGCTTCAAGTTTAATGGGCAACTTTAAATTCCACACACACAAGGAAGAGAAAGCACAGCTGCACACCAAAACTGGCAGCCTTAGGCAGGGCAAAGACATGGGTATCTCAACACAGCAGAGAAACAAGGGAGACAACTGGTCTCTTTCGAGAATAGCACCAGTGCCCCTGAAACTGTTCATGACTAAGTGTACTGTGAGGACTGGAAAATAACAAATGATCAAGTCTTTTTTTCTGCCAGGCTGCAGACTTTCTGGGAATTATTCACACTTGAGGTATCTGCTTCCAAGAAGCTCAGTTTGCCAGCCGATCTCCCTCCATTAGTGGAAATAAGTAGACCTTCCAGAAAGAAGTTCTGGGCCCTTTCTCCCCAGTGAGGACCCAGATACACTAGCTGACCAAATTTAAGTGACATGGATACTCTGCCCTCTGGGCTATTGTTTACATTTTTCCTCTTTCAAGTAAATTACTATATAGAGCAAGGAAACTGGGAAGGTTTTTTGTTTTTTTTTTTTTTTTACTATGGCACAAAGGTGTTTAACAGTCAAAAAGCCCAAGGGATATTCAGTCACACTGTTATATTTTCTGTGTAAGCATAGTAGTAAGAGTTATACCTCATGAAGCTTGACTGTTACCCATTCTTTTATTTTAGCTGCTTTTTCTTCTATGATTTTTGCTTCTTGCAGTCTTATTTGTTTCTGGAAAAAAAATGACATAAACATATTTTTCATTGAGTATCACAGTATGCCTGAGTAGTATCTTCAGACAGAAAATCCTAACGTTGCTTGAGGTAATTCATTTTCCTGGGCAATACATGGTGATTTAAGAAAAAAAAAAAAAAGATGAAGAGGCCCTTTACAGAGGCTGCTGCTCTCCTTTTCGCTGGGAAAAACTAGAGCTCTTCAGAAGAGACAGCAAAGAGGAAGAACATCCTTCCTCTCTTAAAAGTTAGATGTTTTTTCAAAGGAAGACACAGCACAATTTGCAAGGGAATAAACCTTATTCAAATTATATACTTCTAATGGGAACATCTTTAATGAAACAACAGAAATAATGCTAAACTTTTCTGTCCTCTATTGACCTTAACTTTTATTTTCCTTTCGTAAATTTAAGAATGGAACAATGCTCATCTTTTGTAACACCATTTTATTTCTAACCTGTTCTTCAAGTTGTTGCTCCAATTTTTGTATTATGTCATTTTTATCTTGTATCAGCATCTCCAGATCTTGACATCTCTTATACAGCTTGGTTTCTGATTCACTTGTTTGAACATTAGCTGCTTTCAATTTTTCTTCCATGACCTGCACCTATTTGGAAATTCAAACATAAGACTTAAAGAAACATAATACTTCAAGTTGAAGGTAGTAATTTAATCACAGAATGGACTGTTAAAATTGTCCCCACACTTCAGATTCAAGATAACTTTGCAAAGTTTTGAGGCCTATTTCAGAAGAAATTCCACAGCTTCTTATGTCTCCCTATGCATCTAATACCAATAGGCCTGGCAAAACACTGATGGACCTTATAGAGATTTTGTTAGTATCAGTGAGAGGCTTCTAGAAAGCTGCTAGAAATGCCAGTATGGGAAGAATGCAATTTATAGGTAGGGAGCTATTAGGCTTAATAAATTACATTTTAATAAATAAACAATTGCACAGTGTAAACCCCCCCAACAAATTATCAGAAGCATTCTAAAAAAAATGGCTAAAAAGTACTTGGCTTGTAATCAGGAACATTTTATAAATCCAAATTAGGACATGAACATTTTAATTCCTACAATTTTCAGTTTCTGTCTGTCTCACAGTAAGATATGAAGGATTTTTAGGGAATACTAGAGACGTGTTCATAAAATGTCTGCAGTAGCTATATCTGCCATTTGGAATCAAAAGGCAACTTTGGTTAAATATTTAGCCATGACCTCATTCTTTAGATGATGTAACTTTTACAGGAACAAACAACATAAAATAATCCTATTTAAAGACTGTATTGGGTAGACTTATTTTATTTTCTAACAGATTTTCTAAAATAGGTCACTGTTTCTCTTGCTGTTGTTTCCATGTGCATCATACATCAAAGACGCTTGATGTGCCAATGAAGCAGCTCATTACATGTATCTATTCTGGATTTGTGCTGTTAGCTTTGACTTCATTGAACTGAACTGGATAGTGAGCAGAGAAAGGTGTTGGAACATCTCCAGTAGGGAAAATCAATGGATGTAAAAAGAAACTGTCTTCTCCCTTTTGAGCAATACCTAGGAAAACCAGAAATTTTCTGAATTTCCCTTTGTTACAGTAACATGAGTACAGACAGTGGAGATATTTTTCAATTTATATACCTGCTGA